>NC_080029.1:74196508-74502680 GCF_030020395.1 Manis pentadactyla | reverse complement strand
CCTTTCTCGTTTCTGATACTGTTGATTTGTGTTGACTCTCTTTTCTTCTTAATAAGTCTGGCTAGAGGCTTATCTATTTTGTTTATTTTCTCGAAGAACCAGCTCTTGGTTTCATTGATTTTTGCTATTGTTTTATTCTTCTCAATTTTATTTATTTCTTCTCTGATCTTTATTATGTCCCTCCTTCTGCTGACCTTAGGCCTCATCTGTTCTTCTTTTTCCAATTTGGATAATTGTGACATTAGACCATTCATTTGGGATTGCTCTTCCTTTTTTAAATATGCTTGGATTGCTATATACTTTCCTCTTAAGACTGCTTTTGCTGTGTCCCACAGAAGTTGGGGCTTAGTGTTGTTGTTGTCATTTGTTTCCATATATTGCTGGATCTCCATTTTGATTTGGTCATTGATCCATTGATTATTTAGGAGCGTGTTGTTAAGCCTCCATGTGTTTGTGAGCCTCTTTGCTTTCTTTGTACAGTTTATTTCTAGTTTTATGCCTTTGTGGTCTGAAAAGTTGGTTGGTAGGATTTCAATCTTTTGGAATTTTCTGAGGCTCTTTTTGTGGCCTAGTATGTGGTCTATTCTGGAGAATGTTCCATGTGCACTTGAGAAGAATGTATATCCCGCTGCTTTTGGATGTAGAGTTCTATAGATGTCTATTAGGTCCATCTGCTCTACTGTGTTGTTCAGTGCTTCCGTGTCCTTACTTATTTTCTGCCCAGTGGATCTATCCTTTGGGTGAGTGGTGTGTTGAAGTCTCCTAGAATGAATGCATTGCAGTCTATATCCCCCTTTAGTTCTGTTAGTATTTGTTTCACATATGCTGGTGCTCCTGTGTTGAGTGCATATATATTTAGAATGGTTATATCCTCTTGTTTGACTGAGCCCTTTATCATTATGTAGTGTCCTTCTTTATCTCTTGTTACTTTCTTTGTTTTAAAGTCTATTTTGTCTGATATTAGTACTGCAACCCCTGCTTTCTTCTCACTGTTGTTTGCTTGAAATATGTTTTTCCATCCCTTGACTTTTAGTCTGTACATGTCTTTGGGTTTGAGGTGAGTTTCTTGTAAGCAGCATATAGATGGGTCTTGCTTTTTTATCCATTCTGTTACTCTGTGTCTTTTGATTGGTGCATTCAACCCATTAACATTTAGGGTGACTATTGAAAGATATGTACTTATTGCCATTGCAGGCTTTAAATTCGTGGTTACCAAAGGTTCAAGGTTAGCCTCTTTAGTATCTTACTGCCTAACTTAGCTCGCTTATTGAGCTGTTATATACACTGTCTGGAGATTCTTTTCTTCTCTCCCTTCTTGTTCCTCCTCCTCGATTCTTCATATGTTGGGTGTTTTGTGCTGTGCTCCTTCTAGGAGTGCTCCCATCCAGAGCAGTCCCTGTAAGATGTTCTGTAGAGGTGGTTTGTGGAAAGCAAATTCCCTCAGCTTTTGTTTGTCTGGGAATTGTTTAATCCCACCGTCATATTTGAATGATAGTCGTGCTGGATACAGTATCCTTGGTTCAAGGCCCTTCTGTTTCATTGTATTAAATATATCATGCCATTCTCTTCTGGCCTGTAGGGTTTCTGTTGAGAAATCTGACGTTAGCCTGATGGGTTTCCCTTTATAGGTGACCTTTTTCTCTCTAGCTGCCTTTAACACTCTTTCCTTGTCCTTGATCTTTGCCATTTTAATTATTATGTGTCTTGGTGTTGCCCTTCTTGGATCCTTTCTGTTGGGGGTTCTGTGTATTTCCGTGGTCTGTTCGATTACTTCCTCCCCCAGTGTGGGGAAGTTTTCAGCAATTATTTCTTCTAAGATACTTTCCATCTCTTTTCCTCTCTCTTCTTCTTCTGGGACCCCTATAATACGGATATTGTTCCTTTTAGATTGGTCACACAGTTCTCTTAATATTGTTTCATTCCTGGAGATCCTTTTGTCTCTCTCTATGTCAGCTTCTATGCGTTCCTGTTCTCTGATTTCAATTCCATCAATGGCCTCTTGCATTCTATCCATTCTGCTTATAAACCCTTCCAGAGTTTGTTTCATTTCTGCGATCTCCTTTCTGGCATCTGTGATCTCTTTCCGGACTTCATCCATTTTTCTTGCGTATTTCTCTGCATCTCTGTCAGCATGTTTTAGATTCTTATTTGAATTCTTTGTCAGGAAGACCTGGTTAGGTCTGTCTCCTTCTCTGGTGTTGTCTCTGTGATCTTTGTCTGTCTGTAGCTTTGCCTTTTCATGGTGATAGGAATAGTCTGCAGAACTGGGACGAGTGACGGCTGGAAGGACTTCCTTTCTTGTTGGTTTGTGGCCCTCCGCTCCCCCTTCGCGCGGCGCTGGGTTCTCTCAGTGTGGATGTGGTCTGGATATTGTCCTGTGTCCTCTGATCTTTATTCTAGGAAGGGTTGTCTTTGTTATATTTTCATAGATATATGTTGTTTTGGAGGAGATTTCCGCTGCTCTACTCACGCCGCCATCTTCCGCCCTCCCTCAGTTACATTTCTATACACTAAGAATGTAATATCTGGAAAAGAAATAAGGAAACGATCCCATTCATAACAAGCACCAAAAACAATAACATACCTATGAATAAATTTAAACACATGTCAGATAGGGGTTAATATCCAAAATATATAAGGAACTCAGACAACCCAGCAGCAAAAAAAAATGAGGAGAGTAACTTAATAGACATTTTTCCAAAGAAGAGATCCAAATGGCCAGCAGGTACAACAGGAAAAGATGCACATCACTAGTCACCAAGGAAATGAAAATCAAAACCACAATGAGATACCACTTCGCGTCTGTGAGAATGGCTTTGCTCAAGAAGACAAGATTTAACAAGTGTTGGTGAGGATGTGGAGAAAAGGGAACCCTTCCTTGTGCACTGGTGGTGGGGATGTAAATGATTTAGCCATTGTGGAAAACAGTATGGAGGTGTCTTAAAAAGTTAAAAATAGAATTACCTTTTGGCCCAGCAGTCCCACTTCTGGGTATATATACAAAGGAAATGAAAACGGATATTGACAAGATATCTGCTCTCCTGTGTTTATTGCAGCATTATTCACAATAGTGAAGAAATGGAAACAACCTGAGTGTCCATCAATGGGTGAATGCATAAAGAAGATATGTACACAATGGAATATTATTTAGCTACTTGAAAGAAGGAAATCAGCCATTTGTGACAATGTGGATGAAACTTGAGGGCATTCTGCTCAGTGAAACTGCACAAAGAAAGACAAATGTCATATGATTTCACTTACTTCTGGATTCTTAAAAAGCCCAGCATGTAGAAACAGAGAGTAGAATGATAGTTACCTAGGGTGGAGGTGGGAGAATTGGGGATATATTGGTAAAGAGTACAACCTGCAAGTAGAAGTTGAGTAGGTTCTAGAGAGCTAATGCACACCATAGTGATTATAGTTGTTAATACTGTAGTATGTTCTTCAAAATTGCTAAGAGACTAGATCTTCACTTTTCTCATTACAAGAAAGAAATCATAATTATGTGACATGATAGAGGTATTAGCCCAAGTGGTAATCATATTGCAATATATAAGTGTAATCAAAATATGTTGTATACTTTAAATTGACACAATGTCATATGCAAATTATATCTCAATAACTCCTTCCAAAAGCCTGTAAAGTAAACAGATCTCAAGTATACTCCCAATACACTGTCACAAAGTGACACACTTATGAAACTACAACCTAGCTCAGACAACAGACGATTGCCAGCACCTCAGAAGCTCCTCTCTGCCCCTATTAGTCACTACCCTTCTTCCCCCTAAATGTAACCTCTATCCTTTCATCAACTTAATTTTGCCTTGTTTGTATTAAAATTTCATATAGATAGAGTCAATCAGTATGTACTCTCTTGTGTCTGGCTTCTTTTATAAACCATTAAGTTTTTAAGACTCATCCATGTGGTTGTGTGGGACGGTGTTCCTTCATTCTCATAGATGATTATTGTTCCAATGATTATTCCATAATTTATATATCCATTATCCTGTATATCAGAATTTCCAGTGTTTTTGCTATTGGAAGTAGGTCTACTATGAACTTTTTTGTTAATATATTTGATGTGAATGTAATATGACATGTATACGCATTTCCCTTGCATGTGTATCTAGAAATGGAATTGCTGTGCTCATAATAATCACATACTGAGTACAACATTTTTTAAAAGTGGTTGTACTATCCGATCGTCAGTTTATGAAAATTTTCATATTGTTGGTATACCTTATTGACACTTGGTAATTTCAGAACTTTCCATTTTAGACACTCTGGTCCCTATGTAGTGATGTCTTATTGTCTTTAATTTACATTTCTCTGAAAAATGTTTTACATATTTATTGACCATTTTGATATTCTGTTTTGCAAAATGTGTTTGAGATTTTGCTCATTTAAAAGATTATATTGCCTGTATTTATCTTAGTGGTTGTAGAAGCTATATGCATTTATATTTTCTGGATATGAGCCTTTTGTGAAATATATGCATAGCAAATGTTTTCTCTCTCTTCATGACTTGCCTTTCCATACTATCATCTTTTCATGAACAAAAATTTTCTTTAAAGGTATTTTCCTTTATGATCAGTGGCTTTTGTGCCTTATATAAGAAAATTCTTGCTCCCATGAAGGTCATGAAGATAGTCTTCTATTTTGGCTTCCGGAGTTTTCTTTGGGAGAAGGTTTTAAGTTAGATTCAATCTTTTTAACAGATATAGGGCTGCTCATATTTTCAGAATTTCTTGTATCAATCTGGTGAGTTATATTTTCTAAGAATTAATCAATTTTCTAATCTGGAATTTCAAATTAACTATCACAAAATTTTTAATAATGTAATTAAAAAACCTTTTCAATATCTGTAAAATGTGGAATGATATCCCCTTTCCATTCTTGATTTGGGCAAATATTTTGGTAATCAGTTTTTGGGGTGTCACATAAATAGGATACCTAGTTAAATTTGAATTTTAGAGAATCAGTAATAATTTAAAAGCATAAGTAGGTCCAGATATGCAAGGGGCATATTTATATTAAAATATTTTATCTGAACTTCAAGCTTAATTGGGAGTCCTGTATTTTTATTTACTATATGTGGCAACCCTATCAGTCTTGTTATAGGTTCATCAGCTTTATTAGTCTTTTCAAATGACTAATTTTTAGCTTTGTTGATGCACTTATTTTCCATCTCTATAGTCTTTGCTCTTGCCTTTATTATTTTACTCCTTCTGCTCTTTTTGGTTTAATTAGCATACTGTTTCTAACATCTTGGCTATAGATAATGAGATCATATTGACTGGGCAGTTTTTCCTCTTCCATAATAAACAAAATTTAAAATAGTAGATTTCCCTCTTGGTGCAGCTATAGCTGTTTGTTTTTGAGAAAATTCATTCTCCTTCTTAATTTCAAAAAATTTCTAAATTTTTATTGATTTTCTTCTTTGACCGACCCAAGGATTATTTACTGTTTGCTTCTAAAACATTGGTTATTTTTTTTTTTTTTATTTTTTTTTTAATAATTATTTTTTATTGAAGGGTAGTTGACACACAGTATTACATTACATGAGTTTCAAGTGTACAACACAGTGGTAGAACATTTATATACATAATTCTAGGTTCCAGCTATCACCCTACCAAGCTGTTACAATATCTTGACTATATTCCTTATGCTATACATTACATCCCAGTTACTAATTTATTTTACCATTGGAAGTCTGTCCCTTTTTTTTTTTTTTTTTTTTTTGTGAGGGCATCTCTCATATTTATTGATCAAATGGTTGTTAACGACAATAAAATTCTGTATAGGGGAGTCAATGCTCAATGCACAATCATTATTCCACCCCAAGCCTAATTTTTGTCAGTCTCCAATCTTCTGAGGCATAACAAACAAGTTTTTACATGTAGAACAAATTCTTACATAATGAATAAGTTACATAGTGAACAGTACAAGGGCAGTCATCACAGAAACTTTCGGTTTTGCTCATGCATTATGAACTATAAACAGTTCAAATATGAATACTCATTTGATTTTTATACTTGATTTATATGTGGATACCACATTTCTCTCTTTATTATTATTATTTTTAATAAAATGCTGAAGTGGTAGGTAGATACAAGATAAAGGTAGAAAACATAGTTTAGTGTTGTAAGAGAGCAAATGTAGATGATCAGGTGTGTGCCTGTAGACTATGTGTTAATCCAAGCTAGACCAGGGCAATAAAACATCCACGTATGCAGAAGATTTCTCTCAGAACGGGGGGGTGAGGTTCTAAGCCTCACCTCTGTTGATCCCCAATTTCTCACCTGATGGCCCCCCTGCGACTGTGCCTGTCTTAGGTTGTTCCTCCCTTGAGGAATCTTACCCGTCTCTGGCTAACCAGTCATCTTCCGGGGCCATACAGGGAAATGTGAAGTTGGTAAGTGAGAGAGAAGCCTTATTGTTTGAAAAAGTTAGCTTTTTACTTCTTTGCATATTTATGCCCTGTGGCTTCTATGCCCAGCATTTGTCTTGAGGTATCTTTACCACTTGGAAGAATTATGATACTCGGTAAATTTGATATGAGGCACGAATTCTATTTAAGGGTTGTAATTAGGAAGGAAGAAGAAAAGCTATAGAAGTAGCAGGCGGAAGAAAACATGGGAAGATTGATTATTTCTTTGACATATCTTCTTGTAGAGTAACTTCAGCATGTATAGGTTATAAGCTACTACTTAAATTGCACACAAACATTAACATAATAGGAGTATAGTTACATAACCAAAGCATATCTGTAATTACTAGCCATCTGCAGTGAAACCAAGAAAACCAGTTAGGCACCTTAGGCATTTGTGAAAACTTATCTATGATATGGTGGATATTGCCCAAATGAACTTGAACAGTCTGAGAGAAATCAGACAAATTAAAACAACCCATTCCTGGGGACTGTTCACATGCCATATGTTCTTTTAACAATAAGTAGTTTGTAGTTGTAAGACTTTGGAGCGCTACAATTTGCACTTCTCCAAATTCTTGGTTGAGTTCCAACAGTATATATCCAGTCCAATTTTGTAGTTTTACTGTATGCACAGGCCAGCTTAGATATCTCCTTCCTCATTCCCATGGCAAGTCCAGGAACTGGTGGGATGAGTGCATCTACAGCTGTAGCAGTGCGTGGATCTTTGTTGGGGTTTTTTGATGATCATCTTCTGGCATGAATCTTCCAGAGAGTGCTGATGTTGGAAGTTCTTTTTCATATCGTATCTTAGTTCATTTTCGGGGTAGCCCAATTAGGCTTTGATCCTCTGTATAAACACAAACAGACCCTTTGCCTACACTTTTATATGCCCTTTATACTCTTGTGTAGAACTCATTGGAGGTTACCACACAGGAACTGCCCTTTTTTTTTTTTTTGGTATCACTAATCTACACTTACATGACGAATATTATGTATACTAGGCTCTCCCCTATACCAGGTCCCCCCTATAAACCCCTTTACAGTCACTGTCCATCAGCATAGCAAAATGTTGTAGAATCCCTACTTGCCTTCTCTGTGTTGTACAGCCCTCCCTTTTCTCCTACCCTCCCCATGCATGCTAATCTTAATACCCCCCTATTTCTCCCCCCCCTTATCGCTCCCTACCCACCCATCCTCCCCAGTCCCTTTCCCTTTGGTACCTGTTAGTCCATTCTTGAGTTCTGTGATTCTGCTGCTGTTTTGTTCCTTCAGTTTTTCCTTTGTTCTTATATTCCACAGATAAGTGAAATCATTTGGTATTTCTCTTTCTCCGCTTGGCTTGTTTCACTGAGCATAATACCCTCCAGCTCCATCCATGTTGCTGCAAATGATTGGATTTGCCCTTTTCTTATGGCTGAGTAGTATTCCATTGTGTATATGTACCACATCTTCTTTATCCATTCATCTATCGATGGACATTTAGGTTGCTTCCAATTCTTGGCTATTGTAAATAGAGCTGCAATAAACATAGGGGTGCATCTGTCTTTCTCAAACTTGATTGCTGCGTTCTTAGGGTAAATTCCTAGGAGTGCAATTCCTGGGTCAAATGGTAAGTCTGTTTTTAGCATTTTGATGTACCTCCACACTGCTTTCCACAATGGTTGAACAAGTTTACATTCCCACCAGCAGTGTAGGAGGGTTCCCCTTTCTCCACAGCCTCGCCAACATTTGTTGTTGTTTGTCTTTTGGATGGCAGCCATCCTTACTGGTGTGAGGTGATACCTCATTGTAGTTTTAATTTGCATTTCTCTGATAATTAGCGATGTGGAGCATCTTTTCATGTGTCTGTTGGCCATCTGTATTTCTTTTTTGGAGAACTGTCTGTTCAGTTCCTCTGCCCATTTTTTAATTGGGTTATTTGTTTTTTGTTTCTTGAGGCGTGAGAGCTCCTTATATATTCTGGACGTCAAGCCTTTATCGGATGTGTCATTTTCAAATATATTCTCCCATACTGTAGGGATCCTTCTTGTTCTATTGATGGTGTCTTTTGCTGTACAGAAGCTTTTCAGCTTAATATACTCCCACTTACTCATTTTTGCTGTTGTTTTCCTTGCCCGGGGAGATATGTTCAAGAAGAGGTCACTCATGTTTATGTCTAAGAGGTTTGTGCCTATGTTTTCTTCCAAGAGTTTAATGGTTTCATGGCTTACATTCAGGTCTTTGATCCATTTTGAGTTTACTTTTGTATATGGGGTTAGACAATGGTCCAGTTTCATTCTCCTACATGTAGCCATCCAGTTTTGCCAGCACCACCTGTTGAAGAGACTGTCATTTTGCCATTGTATGTCCATGGCTCCTTTATCAAATATTAATTGACCATATATGTCTGGGTTAATGTCTGGATTCTCTAGTCTGTTCCATTGGTCTGGGGCTCTGCTCTTGTGCCAGTACCAAATTGTCTTGATTACTATGGCTTTATAGTAGAGCTTGAAGTTTGGGAGTGAGATCCCCCCTACTTTATTCTTCTTTCTCAGGATTGCTTTGGCTATTCGGGGTCTTTGGTGTTTCCATATGAATTTTTGAATTATTTGTTCCAGTTCATTGAAGAATGTTGCTGGTAGTTTCATAGGGATTGCATCAAATCTGTATATTGCTTTGGGCAGGATGGCCATTTTAACGATATTAATTCTTCCTAGCCACGAGCATGGGATGAGTTTCCATCTGTTAGTGTCCCCTTTAATTTCTCTTAAGAGTGACTTGTAGTTTTCAGAGTATAAGTCTTTCACTTCTTTGGTTAGGTTAATTCCTAGGTATTTTATTTTTTTTGGTGCAATTGTGAATGGAGTTGTTTTCCTGATTTCTCTTTCTGTTGGTTCATTGTTAATATATAGGAAAGCCACAGATTTCTGTGTGTTGATTTTGTATCCTGCAACTTTGCTGTATTCCGATATCAGTTCTAGTAGTTTTGGGGTATAGTCTTTAGGGTTTTTTATGTACAGTATCATGTCATCTGCAAATAGTGACAGTTTAACTTCTTCTTTACCAATCTGGATTCCTTGTATTTCTTTATTTTGTCTGATTGCCGTAGCTAGGACCTCCAGTACTATGTTAAATAACAGTGGAGAGAGTGGGCATCCCTGTCTAGTTCCCGATCTCAGCGGAAATGCTTTCAGCTTCTCGCTGTTCAATATAATGTTGGCTGTGGGTTTATCATAGATGGCCTTTATTATGTTGAGGTACTTGCCCTCTATTCCCATTTTGCTGAGAGTTTTTAACATGAATGGATGTTGAACTTTGTCAAATGCTTTTTCAGCATCTATGGAGATGATCATGTGGTTTTTGTCTTTCTTTTTGTTGATGTGGTGGATGATGTTGATGGACTTTCGAATGTTGTACCATCCTTGCATCCCTGGAATGAATCCCACTTGGTCATGGTGTATGATCCTTTTGATGTATTTTTGAATTCGGTTTGCTAATATTTTGTTGAGTATTTTTGCATCTACGTTCATCAGGGATATTGGTCTGTAGTTTTCTTTTTTGGTGGGGTCTTTGCCTGGTTTTGGTATTAGGGTGATGTTAGCTTCATAGAATGAGTTTGGGAGTATCCCCTCCTCCTCTATTTTTTGGAAAACTCTAAGGAGAATGGGTATTATGTCTTCCCTGTATGTCTGATAAAATTCCGAGGTAAATCCATCTGGCCCGGGGGTTTTGTTCTTTGGTAGTTTTTTGATTACCTCTTCAATTTCGTTGCTGGTAATTGGTCTGTTTAGATTTTCTGTTTCTTCCTGGGTCAATCTTGGAAGGTTATATTTTTCTAGGAAGTTGTCCATTTCTCCTAGGTTTCCCAGCTTGTTAGCATATAGGTTTTCATAGTATTCTCCAATAATTCTTTGCATTTCCATGGGGTCCGTCGTGATTTTTCCTTTCTCGTTTCTGATACTGTTGATTTGTGTTGACTCTCTTTTCTTCTTAATAAGTCTGGCTAGAGGCTTATCTATTTTGTTTATTTTCTCGAAGAACCAGCTCTTGGTTTCATTGATTTTTGCTATTGTTTTATTCTTCTCAATTTTATTTATTTCTTCTCTGATCTTTATTATGTCCCTCCTTCTGCTGACCTTAGGCCTCATCTGTTCTTCTTTTTCCAATTTGGATAATTGTGACATTAGACCATTCATTTGGGATTGCTCTTCCTTTTTTAAATATGCTTGGATTGCTATATACTTTCCTCTTAAGACTGCTTTTGCTGTGTCCCACAGAAGTTGGGGCTTAGTGTTGTTGTTGTCATTTGTTTCCATATATTGCTGGATCTCCATTTTGATTTGGTCATTGATCCATTGATTATTTAGGAGCGTGTTGTTAAGCCTCCATGTGTTTGTGAGCCTCTTTGCTTTCTTTGTACAGTTTATTTCTAGTTTTATGCCTTTGTGGTCTGAAAAGTTGGTTGGTAGGATTTCAATCTTTTGGAATTTTCTGAGGCTCTTTTTGTGGCCTAGTATGTGGTCTATTCTGGAGAATGTTCCATGTGCACTTGAGAAGAATGTATATCCCGCTGCTTTTGGATGTAGAGTTCTATAGATGTCTATTAGGTCCATCTGCTCTACTGTGTTGTTCAGTGCTTCCGTGTCCTTACTTATTTTCTGCCCAGTGGATCTATCCTTTGGGGTGAGTGGTGTGTTGAAGTCTCCTAGAATGAATGCATTGCAGTCTATATCCCCCTTTAGTTCTGTTAGTATTTGTTTCACATATGCTGGTGCTCCTGTGTTGAGTGCATATATATTTAGAATGGTTATATCCTCTTGTTTGACTGAGCCCTTTATCATTATGTAGTGTCCTTCTTTATCTCTTGTTACTTTCTTTGTTTTAAAGTCTATTTTGTCTGATATTAGTACTGCAACCCCTGCTTTCTTCTCACTGTTGTTTGCTTGAAATATGTTTTTCCATCCCTTGACTTTTAGTCTGTACATGTCTTTGGGTTTGAGGTGAGTTTCTTGTAAGCAGCATATAGATGGGTCTTGCTTTTTTATCCATTCTGTTACTCTGTGTCTTTTGATTGGTGCATTCAACCCATTAACATTTAGGGTGACTATTGAAAGATATGTACTTATTGCCATTGCAGGCTTTAAATTCGTGGTTACCAAAGGTTCAAGGTTAGCCTCTTTAGTATCTTACTGCCTAACTTAGCTCGCTTATTGAGCTGTTATATACACTGTCTGGAGATTCTTTTCTTCTCTCCCTTCTTGTTCCTCCTCCTCGATTCTTCATATGTTGGGTGTTTTGTGCTGTGCTCCTTCTAGGAGTGCTCCCATCCAGAGCAGTCCCTGTAAGATGTTCTGTAGAGGTGGTTTGTGGAAAGCAAATTCCCTCAGCTTTTGTTTGTCTGGGAATTGTTTAATCCCACCGTCATATTTGAATGATAGTCGTGCTGGATACAGTATCCTTGGTTCAAGGCCCTTCTGTTTCATTGTATTAAATATATCATGCCATTCTCTTCTGGCCTGTAGGGTTTCTGTTGAGAAATCTGACGTTAGCCTGATGGGTTTCCCTTTATAGGTGACCTTTTTCTCTCTAGCTGCCTTTAACACTCTTTCCTTGTCCTTGATCTTTGCCATTTTAATTATTATGTGTCTTGGTGTTGCCCTTCTTGGATCCTTTCTGTTGGGGGTTCTGTGTATTTCCGTGGTCTGTTCGATTACTTCCTCCCCCAGTGTGGGGAAGTTTTCAGCAATTATTTCTTCTAAGATACTTTCCATCTCTTTTCCTCTCTCTTCTTCTTCTGGGACCCCTATAATACGGATATTGTTCCTTTTAGATTGGTCACACAGTTCTCTTAATATTGTTTCATTCCTGGAGATCCTTTTGTCTCTCTCTATGTCAGCTTCTATGCGTTCCTGTTCTCTGATTTCAATTCCATCAATGGCCTCTTGCATTCTATCCATTCTGCTTATAAACCCTTCCAGAGTTTGTTTCATTTCTGCGATCTCCTTTCTGGCATCTGTGATCTCTTTCCGGACTTCATCCCATTTTTCTTGCGTATTTCTCTGCATCTCTGTCAGCATGTTTATGATTCTTATTTTGAATTCTTTGTCAGGAAGACTGGTTAGGTCTGTCTCCTTCTCTGGTGTTGTCTCTGTGATCTTTGTCTGTCTGTAGCTTTGCCTTTTCATGGTGATAGGAATAGTCTGCAGAACTGGGACGAGTGACGGCTGGAAGGACTTCCTTTCTTGTTGGTTTGTGGCCCTCCGCTCCCCCTTCGCGCGGCGCTGGGTTCTCTCAGGTGTGGATGTGGTCTGGATATTGTCCTGTGTCCTCTGATCTTTATTCTAGGAAGGGTTGTCTTTGTTATATTTTCATAGATATATGTTGTTTTGGGAGGAGATTTCCGCTGCTCTACTCACGCCGCCATCTTCCGCCCCTCCCTCAGTTACATTTCTATACACTAAGAATGTAATATCTGGAAAAGAAATAAGGAAAACGATCCCATTCATAACAAGCACCAAAAACAATAACATACCTATGAATAAATTTAAACACATGTCAGATAGGGGTTAATATCCAAAATATATAAGGAACTCAGACAACCCAGCAGCAAAAAAAAATGAGGAGAGTAACTTAATAGACATTTTTCCAAAGAAGAGATCCAAATGGCCAGCAGGTACAACAGGAAAAGATGCACATCACTAGTCACCAAGGAAATGAAAATCAAAACCACAATGAGATACCACTTCGCGTCTGTGAGAATGGCTTTGCTCAAGAAGACAAGATTTAACAAGTGTTGGTGAGGATGTGGAGAAAAGGGAACCCTTCCTTGTGCACTGGTGGTGGGGATGTAAATGATTTAGCCATTGTGGAAAACAGTATGGAGGTGTCTTAAAAAGTTAAAAATAGAATTACCTTTTGGCCCAGCAGTCCCACTTCTGGGTATATATACAAAGGAAATGAAAACGGATATTGACAAGATATCTGCTCTCCTGTGTTTATTGCAGCATTATTCACAATAGTGAAGAAATGGAAACAACCTGAGTGTCCATCAATGGGTGAATGCATAAAGAAGATATGTACACAATGGAATATTATTTAGCTACTTGAAAGAAGGAAATCAGCCATTTGTGACAATGTGGATGAAACTTGAGGGCATTCTGCTCAGTGAAACTGCACAAAGAAAGACAAATGTCATATGATTTCACTTACTTCTGGATTCTTAAAAAGCCCAGCATGTAGAAACAGAGAGTAGAATGATAGTTACCTAGGGTGGAGGTGGGAGAATTGGGGATATATTGGTAAAGAGTACAACCTGCAAGTAGAAGTTGAGTAGGTTCTAGAGAGCTAATGCACACCATAGTGATTATAGTTGTTAATACTGTAGTATGTTCTTCAAAATTGCTAAGAGACTAGATCTTCACTTTTCTCATTACAAGAAAGAAATCATAATTATGTGACATGATAGAGGTATTAGCCCAAGTGGTAATCATATTGCAATATATAAGTGTAATCAAAATATGTTGTATACTTTAAATTGACACAATGTCATATGCAAATTATATCTCAATAACTCCTTCCAAAAGCCTGTAAAGTAAACAGATCTCAAGTATACTCCCAATACACTGTCACAAAGTGACACACTTATGAAACTACAACCTAGCTCAGACAACAGACGATTGCCAGCACCTCAGAAGCTCCTCTCTGCCCCTATTAGTCACTACCCTTCTTCCCCCTAAATGTAACCTCTATCCTTTCATCAACTTAATTTTGCCTTGTTTGTATTAAAATTTCATATAGATAGAGTCAATCAGTATGTACTCTCTTGTGTCTGGCTTCTTTTATAAACCATTAAGTTTTTAAGACTCATCCATGTGGTTGTGTGGGACGGTGTTCCTTCATTCTCATAGATGATTATTGTTCCAATGATTATTCCATAATTTATATATCCATTATCCTGTATATCAGAATTTCCAGTGTTTTTGCTATTGGAAGTAGGTCTACTATGAACTTTTTTGTTAATATATTTGATGTGAATGTAATATGACATGTATACGCATTTCCCTTGCATGTGTATCTAGAAATGGAATTGCTGTGCTCATAATAATCACATACTGAGTACAACATTTTTTAAAAGTGGTTGTACTATCCGATCGTCAGTTTATGAAAATTTTCATATTGTTGGTATACCTTATTGACACTTGGTAATTTCAGAACTTTCCATTTTAGACACTCTGGTCCCTATGTAGTGATGTCTTATTGTCTTTAATTTACATTTCTCTGAAAAATGTTTTACATATTTATTGACCATTTTGATATTCTGTTTTGCAAAATGTGTTTGAGATTTTGCTCATTTAAAAGATTATATTGCCTGTATTTATCTTAGTGGTTGTAGAAGCTATATGCATTTATATTTTCTGGATATGAGCCTTTTGTGAAATATATGCATAGCAAATGTTTTCTCTCTCTTCATGACTTGCCTTTCCATACTATCATCTTTTCATGAACAAAAATTTTCTTTAAAGGTATTTTCCTTTATGATCAGTGGCTTTTGTGCCTTATATAAGAAAATTCTTGCTCCCATGAAGGTCATGAAGATAGTCTTCTATTTTGGCTTCCGGAGTTTTCTTTGGGAGAAGGTTTTAAGTTAGATTCAATCTTTTTAACAGATATAGGGCTGCTCATATTTTCAGAATTTCTTGTATCAATCTGGTGAGTTATATTTTCTAAGAATTAATCAATTTTCTAATCTGGAATTTCAAATTAACTATCACAAAATTTTTAATAATGTAATTAAAAAACCTTTTCAATATCTGTAAAATGTGGAATGATATCCCCTTTCCATTCTTGATTTGGGCAAATATTTTGGTAATCAGTTTTTGGGGTGTCACATAAATAGGATACCTAGTTAAATTTGAATTTTAGAGAATCAGTAATAATTTAAAAGCATAAGTAGGTCCAGATATGCAAGGGGCATATTTATATTAAAATATTTTATCTGAACTTCAAGCTTAATTGGGAGTCCTGTATTTTTATTTACTATATGTGGCAACCCTATCAGTCTTGTTATAGGTTCATCAGCTTTATTAGTCTTTTCAAATGACTAATTTTTAGCTTTGTTGATGCACTTATTTTCCATCTCTATAGTCTTTGCTCTTGCCTTTATTATTTTACTCCTTCTGCTCTTTTTGGTTTAATTAGCATACTGTTTCTAACATCTTGGCTATAGATAATGAGATCATATTGACTGGGCAGTTTTTCCTCTTCCATAATAAACAAAATTTAAAATAGTAGATTTCCCTCTTGGTGCAGCTATAGCTGTTTGTTTTTGAGAAAATTCATTCTCCTTCTTAATTTCAAAAAATTTCTAAATTTTTATTGATTTTCTTCTTTGACCGACCCAAGGATTATTTACTGTTTGCTTCTAAAACATTGGTTATTTTTTTTTTTTTTATTTTTTTTTTAATAATTATTTTTTATTGAAGGGTAGTTGACACACAGTATTACATTACATGAGTTTCAAGTGTACAACACAGTGGTAGAACATTTATATACATAATTCTAGGTTCCAGCTATCACCCTACCAAGCTGTTACAATATCTTGACTATATTCCTTATGCTATACATTACATCCCAGTTACTAATTTATTTTACCATTGGAAGTCTGTCCCTTTTTTTTTTTTTTTTTTTTTTGTGAGGGCATCTCTCATATTTATTGATCAAATGGTTGTTAACGACAATAAAATTCTGTATAGGGGAGTCAATGCTCAATGCACAATCATTATTCCACCCCAAGCCTAATTTTTGTCAGTCTCCAATCTTCTGAGGCATAACAAACAAGTTTTTACATGTAGAACAAATTCTTACATAATGAATAAGTTACATAGTGAACAGTACAAGGGCAGTCATCACAGAAACTTTCGGTTTTGCTCATGCATTATGAACTATAAACAGTTCAAATATGAATACTCATTTGATTTTTATACTTGATTTATATGTGGATACCACATTTCTCTCTTTATTATTATTATTTTTAATAAAATGCTGAAGTGGTAGGTAGATACAAGATAAAGGTAGAAAACATAGTTTAGTGTTGTAAGAGAGCAAATGTAGATGATCAGGTGTGTGCCTGTAGACTATGTGTTAATCCAAGCTAGACCAGGGCAATAAAACATCCACGTATGCAGAAGATTTCTCTCAGAACGGGGGGGTGAGGTTCTAAGCCTCACCTCTGTTGATCCCCAATTTCTCACCTGATGGCCCCCCTGCGACTGTGCCTGTCTTAGGTTGTTCCTCCCTTGAGGAATCTTACCCGTCTCTGGCTAACCAGTCATCTTCCGGGGCCATACAGGGAAATGTGAAGTTGGTAAGTGAGAGAGAAGCCTTATTGTTTGAAAAAGTTAGCTTTTTACTTCTTTGCATATTTATGCCCTGTGGCTTCTATGCCCAGCATTTGTCTTGAGGTATCTTTACCACTTGGAAGAATTATGATACTCGGTAAATTTGATATGAGGCACGAATTCTATTTAAGGGTTGTAATTAGGAAGGAAGAAGAAAAGCTATAGAAGTAGCAGGCGGAAGAAAACATGGGAAGATTGATTATTTCTTTGACATATCTTCTTGTAGAGTAACTTCAGCATGTATAGGTTATAAGCTACTACTTAAATTGCACACAAACATTAACATAATAGGAGTATAGTTACATAACCAAAGCATATCTGTAATTACTAGCCATCTGCAGTGAAACCAAGAAAACCAGTTAGGCACCTTAGGCATTTGTGAAAACTTATCTATGATATGGTGGATATTGCCCAAATGAACTTGAACAGTCTGAGAGAAATCAGACAAATTAAAACAACCCATTCCTGGGGACTGTTCACATGCCATATGTTCTTTTAACAATAAGTAGTTTGTAGTTGTAAGACTTTGGAGCGCTACAATTTGCACTTCTCCAAATTCTTGGTTGAGTTCCAACAGTATATATCCAGTCCAATTTTGTAGTTTTACTGTATGCACAGGCCAGCTTAGATATCTCCTTCCTCATTCCCATGGCAAGTCCAGGAACTGGTGGGATGAGTGCATCTACAGCTGTAGCAGTGCGTGGATCTTTGTTGGGGTTTTTTGATGATCATCTTCTGGCATGAGTCTTCCAGAGAGTGCAGATGTTGGAAGTTCTTTTTCATATCGTATCTTAGTTCATTTTCGGGGTAGCCCAATTAGGCTTTGATCCTCTGTATAAACACAAACAGACCCTTTGCCTACACTTTTATATGCCCTTTATACCCTTGTGTAGAACTCGTTGAAGGTTACCACACAGGAACTGCCCTTTTTTTTTTTTTTTTTTTTTGCTATCACTAATCTACACTTACATGACGAATATTATGTTTACTAGGCTCTCCCCTGTACCAGGTCTCCCCTATAAACCCCTTTACAGTCACTGTCCATCAGCATAGCAAAATGTTGTAGAATCCCTACTTGCCTTCTCTGTGTTGTACAGCCCTCCCTTTTCTCCTACCCTCCCCATGCATGCTAATCTTAATACCCCCCTATTTCTCCCCCCCCTTATCGCTCCCTACCCACCCATCCTCCCCAGTCCCTTTCCCTTTGGTACCTGTTAGTCCATTCTTGAGTTCTGTGATTCTGCTGCTGTTTTGTTCCTTCAGTTTTTCCTTTGTTCTTATATTCCACAGATAAGTGAAATCATTTGGTATTTCTCTTTCTCCGCTTGGCTTGTTTCACTGAGCATAATACCCTCCAGCTCCATCCATGTTGCTGCAAATGATTGGATTTGCCCTTTTCTTATGGCTGAGTAGTATTCCATTGTGTATATGTACCACATCTTCTTTATCCATTCATCTATCGATGGACATTTAGGTTGCTTCCAATTCTTGGCTATTGTAAATAGAGCTGCAATAAACATAGGGGTGCATCTGTCTTTCTCAAACTTGATTGCTGCGTTCTTAGGGTAAATTCCTAGGAGTGCAATTCCTGGGTCAAATGGTAAGTCTGTTTTTAGCATTTTGATGTACCTCCACACTGCTTTCCACAATGGTTGAACAAGTTTACATTCCCACCAGCAGTGTAGGAGGGTTCCCCTTTCTCCACAGCCTCGCCAACATTTGTTGTTGTTTGTCTTTTGGATGGCAGCCATCCTTACTGGTGTGAGGTGATACCTCATTGTAGTTTTAATTTGCATTTCTCTGATAATTAGCGATGTGGAGCATCTTTTCATGTGTCTGTTGGCCATCTGTATTTCTTTTTTGGAGAACTGTCTGTTCAGTTCCTCTGCCCATTTTTTAATTGGGTTATTTGTTTTTTGTTTCTTGAGGCGTGAGAGCTCCTTATATATTCTGGACGTCAAGCCTTTATCGGATGTGTCATTTTCAAATATATTCTCCCATACTGTAGGGATCCTTCTTGTTCTATTGATGGTGTCTTTTGCTGTACAGAAGCTTTTCAGCTTAATATACTCCCACTTACTCATTTTTGCTGTTGTTTTCCTTGCCCGGGGAGATATGTTCAAGAAGAGGTCACTCATGTTTATGTCTAAGAGGTTTGTGCCTATGTTTTCTTCCAAGAGTTTAATGGTTTCATGGCTTACATTCAGGTCTTTGATCCATTTTGAGTTTACTTTTGTATATGGGGTTAGACAATGGTCCAGTTTCATTCTCCTACATGTAGCCATCCAGTTTTGCCAGCACCACCTGTTGAAGAGACTGTCATTTTGCCATTGTATGTCCATGGCTCCTTTATCAAATATTAATTGACCATATATGTCTGGGTTAATGTCTGGATTCTCTAGTCTGTTCCATTGGTCTGGGGCTCTGCTCTTGTGCCAGTACCAAATTGTCTTGATTACTATGGCTTTATAGTAGAGCTTGAAGTTTGGGAGTGAGATCCCCCCTACTTTATTCTTCTTTCTCAGGATTGCTTTGGCTATTCGGGGTCTTTGGTGTTTCCATATGAATTTTTGAATTATTTGTTCCAGTTCATTGAAGAATGTTGCTGGTAGTTTCATAGGGATTGCATCAAATCTGTATATTGCTTTGGGCAGGATGGCCATTTTAACGATATTAATTCTTCCTAGCCACGAGCATGGGATGAGTTTCCATCTGTTAGTGTCCCCTTTAATTTCTCTTAAGAGTGACTTGTAGTTTTCAGAGTATAAGTCTTTCACTTCTTTGGTTAGGTTAATTCCTAGGTATTTTATTTTTTTTGGTGCAATTGTGAATGGAGTTGTTTTCCTGATTTCTCTTTCTGTTGGTTCATTGTTAATATATAGGAAAGCCACAGATTTCTGTGTGTTGATTTTGTATCCTGCAACTTTGCTGTATTCCGATATCAGTTCTAGTAGTTTTGGGGTATAGTCTTTAGGGTTTTTTATGTACAGTATCATGTCATCTGCAAATAGTGACAGTTTAACTTCTTCTTTACCAATCTGGATTCCTTGTATTTCTTTATTTTGTCTGATTGCCGTAGCTAGGACCTCCAGTACTATGTTAAATAACAGTGGAGAGAGTGGGCATCCCTGTCTAGTTCCCGATCTCAGCGGAAATGCTTTCAGCTTCTCGCTGTTCAATATAATGTTGGCTGTGGGTTTATCATAGATGGCCTTTATTATGTTGAGGTACTTGCCCTCTATTCCCATTTTGCTGAGAGTTTTTAACATGAATGGATGTTGAACTTTGTCAAATGCTTTTTCAGCATCTATGGAGATGATCATGTGGTTTTTGTCTTTCTTTTTGTTGATGTGGTGGATGATGTTGATGGACTTTCGAATGTTGTACCATCCTTGCATCCCTGGAATGAATCCCACTTGGTCATGGTGTATGATCCTTTTGATGTATTTTTGAATTCGGTTTGCTAATATTTTGTTGAGTATTTTTGCATCTACGTTCATCAGGGATATTGGTCTGTAGTTTTCTTTTTTGGTGGGGTCTTTGCCTGGTTTTGGTATTAGGGTGATGTTAGCTTCATAGAATGAGTTTGGGAGTATCCCCTCCTCCTCTATTTTTTGGAAAACTCTAAGGAGAATGGGTATTATGTCTTCCCTGTATGTCTGATAAAATTCCGAGGTAAATCCATCTGGCCCGGGGGTTTTGTTCTTTGGTAGTTTTTTGATTACCTCTTCAATTTCGTTGCTGGTAATTGGTCTGTTTAGATTTTCTGTTTCTTCCTGGGTCAATCTTGGAAGGTTATATTTTTCTAGGAAGTTGTCCATTTCTCCTAGGTTTCCCAGCTTGTTAGCATATAGGTTTTCATAGTATTCTCCAATAATTCTTTGCATTTCCATGGGGTCCGTCGTGATTTTTCCTTTCTCGTTTCTGATACTGTTGATTTGTGTTGACTCTCTTTTCTTCTTAATAAGTCTGGCTAGAGGCTTATCTATTTTGTTTATTTTCTCGAAGAACCAGCTCTTGGTTTCATTGATTTTTGCTATTGTTTTATTCTTCTCAATTTTATTTATTTCTTCTCTGATCTTTATTATGTCCCTCCTTCTGCTGACCTTAGGCCTCATCTGTTCTTCTTTTTCCAATTTGGATAATTGTGACATTAGACCATTCATTTGGGATTGCTCTTCCTTTTTTAAATATGCTTGGATTGCTATATACTTTCCTCTTAAGACTGCTTTTGCTGTGTCCCACAGAAGTTGGGGCTTAGTGTTGTTGTTGTCATTTGTTTCCATATATTGCTGGATCTCCATTTTGATTTGGTCATTGATCCATTGATTATTTAGGAGCGTGTTGTTAAGCCTCCATGTGTTTGTGAGCCTCTTTGCTTTCTTTGTACAGTTTATTTCTAGTTTTATGCCTTTGTGGTCTGAAAAGTTGGTTGGTAGGATTTCAATCTTTTGGAATTTTCTGAGGCTCTTTTTGTGGCCTAGTATGTGGTCTATTCTGGAGAATGTTCCATGTGCACTTGAGAAGAATGTATATCCCGCTGCTTTTGGATGTAGAGTTCTATAGATGTCTATTAGGTCCATCTGCTCTACTGTGTTGTTCAGTGCTTCCGTGTCCTTACTTATTTTCTGCCCAGTGGATCTATCCTTTGGGGTGAGTGGTGTGTTGAAGTCTCCTAGAATGAATGCATTGCAGTCTATATCCCCCTTTAGTTCTGTTAGTATTTGTTTCACATATGCTGGTGCTCCTGTGTTGGGTGCATATATATTTAGAATGGTTATATCCTCTTGTTTGACTGAGCCCTTTATCATTATGTAGTGTCCTTCTTTATCTCTTGTTACTTTCTTTGTTTTGAAGTCTATTTTGTCTGATATTAGTACTGCAACCCCTGCTTTCTTCTCACTGTTGTTTGCTTGAAATATGTTTTTCCATCCCTTGACTTTTAGTCTGTACATGTCTTTGGGTTTGAGGTGAGTTTCTTGTAAGCAGCATATAGATGGGTCTTGCTTTTTTATCCATTCTGTTACTCTGTGTCTTTTGATTGGTGCATTCAACCCATTAACATTTAGGGTGACTATTGAAAGATATGTACTTATTGCCATTGCAGGCTTTAAATTCGTGGTTACCAAAGGTTCAAGGTTAGCCTCTTTAGTATCTTACTGCCTAACTTAGCTCGCTTATTGAGCTGTTATATACACTGTCTGGAGATTCTTTTCTTCTCTCCCTTCTTGTTCCTCCTCCTCGATTCTTCATATGTTGGGTGTTTTGTGCTGTGCTCCTTCTAGGAGTGCTCCCATCCAGAGCAGTCCCTGTAAGATGTTCTGTAGAGGTGGTTTGTGGAAAGCAAATTCCCTCAGCTTTTGTTTGTCTGGGAATTGTTTAATCCCACCGTCAAATTTGAATGATAGTCGTGCTGGATACAGTATCCTTGGTTCAAGGCCCTTCTGTTTCATTGTATTAAATATATCATGCCATTCTCTTCTGGCCTGTAGGGTTTCTGTTGAGAAATCTGACGTTAGCCTGATGGGTTTCCCTTTATAGGTGACCTTTTTCTCTCTAGCTGCCTTTAACACTCTTTCCTTGTCCTTGATCTTTGCCATTTTAATTATTATGTGTCTTGGTGTTGCCCTTCTTGGATCCTTTCTGTTGGGGGTTCTGTGTATTTCCGTGGTCTGTTCGATTACTTCCTCCCCCAGTGTGGGGAAGTTTTCAGCAATTATTTCTTCTAAGATACTTTCCATCTCTTTTCCTCTCTCTTCTTCTTCTGGGACCCCTATAATACGGATATTGTTCCTTTTAGATTGGTCACACAGTTCTCTTAATATTGTTTCATTCCTGGAGATCCTTTTGTCTCTCTCTATGTCAGCTTCTATGCGTTCCTGTTCTCTGATTTCAATTCCATCAATGGCCTCTTGCATTCTATCCATTCTGCTTATAAACCCTTCCAGAGTTTGTTTCATTTCTGCGATCTCCTTTCTGGCATCTGTGATCTCTTTCTGGACTTCATCCCATTTTTCTTGCGTATTTCTCTGCATCTCTGTCAGCATGTTTATGATTCTTATTTTGAATTCTTTGTCAGGAAGACTGGTTAGGTCTGTCTCCTTCTCTGGTGTTGTCTCTGTGATCTTTGTCTGTCTGTAGCTTTGCCTTTTCATGGTGATAGGAATAGTCTGCAGAACTGGGACGAGTGACGGCTGGAAGGACTTCCTTTCTTGTTGGTTTGTGGCCCTCCGCTCCCCCTTCGCGCGGCGCTGGGTTCTCTCAGGTGTGGATGTGGTCTGGATATTGTCCTGTGTCCTCTGATCTTTATTCTAGGAAGGGTTGTCTTTGTTATATTTTCATAGATATATGTTGTTTTGGGAGGAGATTTCCGCTGCTCTACTCACGCCGCCATCTTCCGCCCCTCCCTCAGTTACATTTCTATACACTAAGAATGTAATATCTGGAAAAGAAATAAGGAAAACGATCCCATTCATAACAAGCACCAAAAACAATAACATACCTATGAATAAATTTAAACACATGTCAGATAGGGGTTAATATCCAAAATATATAAGGAACTCAGACAACCCAGCAGCAAAAAAAAATGAGGAGAGTAACTTAATAGACATTTTTCCAAAGAAGAGATCCAAATGGCCAGCAGGTACAACAGGAAAAGATGCACATCACTAGTCACCAAGGAAATGAAAATCAAAACCACAATGAGATACCACTTCGCGTCTGTGAGAATGGCTTTGCTCAAGAAGACAAGATTTAACAAGTGTTGGTGAGGATGTGGAGAAAAGGGAACCCTTCCTTGTGCACTGGTGGTGGGGATGTAAATGATTTAGCCATTGTGGAAAACAGTATGGAGGTGTCTTAAAAAGTTAAAAATAGAATTACCTTTTGGCCCAGCAGTCCCACTTCTGGGTATATATACAAAGGAAATGAAAACGGATATTGACAAGATATCTGCTCTCCTGTGTTTATTGCAGCATTATTCACAATAGTGAAGAAATGGAAACAACCTGAGTGTCCATCAATGGGTGAATGCATAAAGAAGATATGTACACAATGGAATATTATTTAGCTACTTGAAAGAAGGAAATCAGCCATTTGTGACAATGTGGATGAAACTTGAGGGCATTCTGCTCAGTGAAACTGCACAAAGAAAGACAAATGTCATATGATTTCACTTACTTCTGGATTCTTAAAAAGCCCAGCATGTAGAAACAGAGAGTAGAATGATAGTTACCTAGGGTGGAGGTGGGAGAATTGGGGATATATTGGTAAAGAGTACAACCTGCAAGTAGAAGTTGAGTAGGTTCTAGAGAGCTAATGCACACCATAGTGATTATAGTTGTTAATACTGTAGTATGTTCTTCAAAATTGCTAAGAGACTAGATCTTCACTTTTCTCATTACAAGAAAGAAATCATAATTATGTGACATGATAGAGGTATTAGCCCAAGTGGTAATCATATTGCAATATATAAGTGTAATCAAAATATGTTGTATACTTTAAATTGACACAATGTCATATGCAAATTATATCTCAATAACTCCTTCCAAAAGCCTGTAAAGTAAACAGATCTCAAGTATACTCCCAATACACTGTCACAAAGTGACACACTTATGAAACTACAACCTAGCTCAGACAACAGACGATTGCCAGCACCTCAGAAGCTCCTCTCTGCCCCTATTAGTCACTACCCTTCTTCCCCCTAAATGTAACCTCTATCCTTTCATCAACTTAATTTTGCCTTGTTTGTATTAAAATTTCATATAGATAGAGTCAATCAGTATGTACTCTCTTGTGTCTGGCTTCTTTTATAAACCATTAAGTTTTTAAGACTCATCCATGTGGTTGTGTGGGACGGTGTTCCTTCATTCTCATAGATGATTATTGTTCCAATGATTATTCCATAATTTATATATCCATTATCCTGTATATCAGAATTTCCAGTGTTTTTGCTATTGGAAGTAGGTCTACTATGAACTTTTTTGTTAATATATTTGATGTGAATGTAATATGACATGTATACGCATTTCCCTTGCATGTGTATCTAGAAATGGAATTGCTGTGCTCATAATAATCACATACTGAGTACAACATTTTTTAAAAGTGGTTGTACTATCCGATCGTCAGTTTATGAAAATTTTCATATTGTTGGTATACCTTATTGACACTTGGTAATTTCAGAACTTTCCATTTTAGACACTCTGGTCCCTATGTAGTGATGTCTTATTGTCTTTAATTTACATTTCTCTGAAAAATGTTTTACATATTTATTGACCATTTTGATATTCTGTTTTGCAAAATGTGTTTGAGATTTTGCTCATTTAAAAGATTATATTGCCTGTATTTATCTTAGTGGTTGTAGAAGCTATATGCATTTATATTTTCTGGATATGAGCCTTTTGTGAAATATATGCATAGCAAATGTTTTCTCTCTCTTCATGACTTGCCTTTCCATACTATCATCTTTTCATGAACAAAAATTTTCTTTAAAGGTATTTTCCTTTATGATCAGTGGCTTTTGTGCCTTATATAAGAAAATTCTTGCTCCCATGAAGGTCATGAAGATAGTCTTCTATTTTGGCTTCCGGAGTTTTCTTTGGGAGAAGGTTTTAAGTTAGATTCAATCTTTTTAACAGATATAGGGCTGCTCATATTTTCAGAATTTCTTGTATCAATCTGGTGAGTTATATTTTCTAAGAATTAATCAATTTTCTAATCTGGAATTTCAAATTAACTATCACAAAATTTTTAATAATGTAATTAAAAAACCTTTTCAATATCTGTAAAATGTGGAATGATATCCCCTTTCCATTCTTGATTTGGGCAAATATTTTGGTAATCAGTTTTTGGGGTGTCACATAAATAGGATACCTAGTTAAATTTGAATTTTAGAGAATCAGTAATAATTTAAAAGCATAAGTAGGTCCAGATATGCAAGGGGCATATTTATATTAAAATATTTTATCTGAACTTCAAGCTTAATTGGGAGTCCTGTATTTTTATTTACTATATGTGGCAACCCTATCAGTCTTGTTATAGGTTCATCAGCTTTATTAGTCTTTTCAAATGACTAATTTTTAGCTTTGTTGATGCACTTATTTTCCATCTCTATAGTCTTTGCTCTTGCCTTTATTATTTTACTCCTTCTGCTCTTTTTGGTTTAATTAGCATACTGTTTCTAACATCTTGGCTATAGATAATGAGATCATATTGACTGGGCAGTTTTTCCTCTTCCATAATAAACAAAATTTAAAATAGTAGATTTCCCTCTTGGTGCAGCTATAGCTGTTTGTTTTTGAGAAAATTCATTCTCCTTCTTAATTTCAAAAAATTTCTAAATTTTTATTGATTTTCTTCTTTGACCGACCCAAGGATTATTTACTGTTTGCTTCTAAAACATTGGTTATTTTTTTTATTTTTATTTTTTTTTTTAATAATTATTTTTTATTGAAGGGTAGTTGACACACAGTATTACATTACATGAGTTTCAAGTGTACAACACAGTGGTAGAACATTTATATACATAATTCTAGGTTCCAGCTATCACCCTACCAAGCTGTTACAATATCTTGACTATATTCCTTATGCTATACATTACATCCCAGTTACTAATTTATTTTACCATTGGAAGTCTGTCCCTTTTTTTTTTTTTTTTTTTTTTTTGTGAGGGCATCTCTCATATTTATTGATCAAATGGTTGTTAACGACAATAAAATTCTGTATAGGGGAGTCAATGCTCAATGCACAATCATTATTCCACCCCAAGCCTAATTTTTGTCAGTCTCCAATCTTCTGAGGCATAACAAACAAGTTTTTACATGTAGAACAAATTCTTACATAATGAATAAGTTACATAGTGAACAGTACAAGGGCAGTCATCACAGAAACTTTTGGTTTTGCTCATGCATTATGAACTATAAACAGTTCAAATATGAATACTCATTTGATTTTTATACTTGATTTATATGTGGATACCACATTTCTCTCTTTATTATTATTATTTTTAATAAAATGCTGAAGTGGTAGGTAGATACAAGATAAAGGTAGAAAACATAGTTTAGTGTTGTAAGAGAGCAAATGTAGATGATCAGGTGTGTGCCTGTAGACTATGTGTTAATCCAAGCTAGACACGGGTAATAAAACATCCACGTATGCAGAAGATTTCTCTCAGAACGGGGGGGTGAGGTTCTAAGCCTCACCTCTGTTGATCCCCAATTTCTCACCTGATGGCCCCCCTGCGACTGTGCCTGTCTTAGGTTGTTCCTCCCTTGAGGAATCTTACCCGTCTCTGGCTAACCAGTCATCTTCCGGGGCCATACAGGGAAATGTGAAGTTGGTAAGTGAGAGAGAAGCCTTATTGTTTGAAAAAGTTAGCTTTTTACTTCTTTGCATATTTATGCCCTGTGGCTTCTATGCCCAGCATTTGTCTTGAGGTATCTTTACCACTTGGAAGAATTATGATACTCGGTAAATTTGATATGAGGCACGAATTCTATTTAAGGGTTGTAATTAGGAAGGAAGAAGAAAAGCTATAGAAGTAGCAGGCGGAAGAAAACATGGGAAGATTGATTATTTCTTTGACATATCTTCTTGTAGAGTAACTTCAGCATGTATAGGTTATAAGCTACTACTTAAATTGCACACAAACATTAACATAATAGGAGTATAGTTACATAACCAAAGCATATCTGTAATTACTAGCCATCTGCAGTGAAACCAAGAAAACCAGTTAGGCACCTTAGGCATTTGTGAAAACTTATCTATGATATGGTGGATATTGCCCAAATGAACTTGAACAGTCTGAGAGAAATCAGACAAATTAAAACAACCCATTCCTGGGGACTGTTCACATGCCATATGTTCTTTTAACAATAAGTAGTTTGTAGTTGTAAGACTTTGGAGCGCTACAATTTGCACTTCTCCAAATTCTTGGTTGAGTTCCAACAGTATATATCCAGTCCAATTTTGTAGTTTTACTGTATGCACAGGCCAGCTTAGATATCTCCTTCCTCATTCCCATGGCAAGTCCAGGAACTGGTGGGATGAGTGCATCTACAGCTGTAGCAGTGCGTGGATCTTTGTTGGGGTTTTTTGATGATCATCTTCTGGCATGAGTCTTCCAGAGAGTGCAGATGTTGGAAGTTCTTTTTCATATCGTATCTTAGTTCATTTTCGGGGTAGCCCAATTAGGCTTTGATCCTCTGTATAAACACAAACAGACCCTTTGCCTACACTTTTATATGCCCTTTATACCCTTGTGTAGAACTCGTTGAAGGTTACCACACAGGAACTGCCCTTTTTTTTTTTTTTTTTTTTGCTATCACTAATCTACACTTACATGACGAATATTATGTTTACTAGGCTCTCCCCTGTACCAGGTCTCCCCTATAAACCCCTTTACAGTCACTGTCCATCAGCATAGCAAAATGTTGTAGAATCCCTACTTGCCTTCTCTGTGTTGTACAGCCCTCCCTTTTCTCCTACCCCCCCATGCATGTTAATCTTAATACCCCCCTACTTCTCCCCCCCTTATCCCTCCCTACCCACCCATCCTCCCCAGTCCCTTTCCCTTTGGTACCTGTTAGTCCATTCTTGAGTTCTGTGATTCTGCTGCTGTTTTGTTCCTTCAGTTTTTCCTTTGTTCTTATATTCCACAGATAAGTGAAATCATTTGGTATTTCTCTTTCTCCGCTTGGCTTGTTTCACTGAGCATAATACCCTCCAGCTCCATCCATGTTGCTGCAAATGATTGGATTTGCCCTTTTCTTATGGCTGAGTAGTATTCCATTGTGTATATGTACCACATCTTCTTTATCCATTCATCTATCGATGGACATTTAGGTTGCTTCCAATTCTTGGCTATTGTAAATAGAGCTGCAATAAACATAGGGGTGCATCTGTCTTTCTCAAACTTGATTGCTGCGTTCTTAGGGTAAATTCCTAGGAGTGCAATTCCTGGGTCAAATGGTAAGTCTGTTTTTAGCATTTTGATGTACCTCCACACTGCTTTCCACAATGGTTGAACAAGTTTACATTCCCACCAGCAGTGTAGGAGGGTTCCCCTTTCTCCACAGCCTCGCCAACATTTGTTGTTGTTTGTCTTTTGGATGGCAGCCATCCTTACTGGTGTGAGGTGATACCTCATTGTAGTTTTAATTTGCATTTCTCTGATAATTAGCGATGTGGAGCATCTTTTCATGTGTCTGTTGGCCATCTGTATTTCTTTTTTGGAGAACTGTCTGTTCAGTTCCTCTGCCCATTTTTTAATTGGGTTATTTGTTTTTTGTTTCTTGAGGCGTGAGAGCTCCTTATATATTCTGGACGTCAAGCCTTTATCGGATGTGTCATTTTCAAATATATTCTCCCATACTGTAGGGATCCTTCTTGTTCTATTGATGGTGTCTTTTGCTGTACAGAAGCTTTTCAGCTTAATATACTCCCACTTACTCATTTTTGCTGTTGTTTTCCTTGCCCGGGGAGATATGTTCAAGAAGAGGTCACTCATGTTTATGTCTAAGAGGTTTGTGCCTATGTTTTCTTCCAAGAGTTTAATGGTTTCATGGCTTACATTCAGGTCTTTGATCCATTTTGAGTTTACTTTTGTATATGGGGTTAGACAATGGTCCAGTTTCATTCTCCTACATGTAGCCATCCAGTTTTGCCAGCACCACCTGTTGAAGAGACTGTCATTTTGCCATTGTATGTCCATGGCTCCTTTATCAAATATTAATTGACCATATATGTCTGGGTTAATGTCTGGATTCTCTAGTCTGTTCCATTGGTCTGGGGCTCTGCTCTTGTGCCAGTACCAAATTGTCTTGATTACTATGGCTTTATAGTAGAGCTTGAAGTTTGGGAGTGAGATCCCCCCTACTTTATTCTTCTTTCTCAGGATTGCTTTGGCTATTCGGGGTCTTTGGTGTTTCCATATGAATTTTTGAATTATTTGTTCCAGTTCATTGAAGAATGTTGCTGGTAGTTTCATAGGGATTGCATCAAATCTGTATATTGCTTTGGGCAGGATGGCCATTTTAACGATATTAATTCTTCCTAGCCACGAGCATGGGATGAGTTTCCATCTGTTAGTGTCCCCTTTAATTTCTCTTAAGAGTGACTTGTAGTTTTCAGAGTATAAGTCTTTCACTTCTTTGGTTAGGTTAATTCCTAGGTATTTTATTTTTTTTGGTGCAATTGTGAATGGAGTTGTTTTCCTGATTTCTCTTTCTGTTGGTTCATTGTTAATATATAGGAAAGCCACAGATTTCTGTGTGTTGATTTTGTATCCTGCAACTTTGCTGTATTCCGATATCAGTTCTAGTAGTTTTGGGGTATAGTCTTTAGGGTTTTTTATGTACAGTATCATGTCATCTGCAAATAGTGACAGTTTAACTTCTTCTTTACCAATCTGGATTCCTTGTATTTCTTTATTTTGTCTGATTGCCGTAGCTAGGACCTCCAGTACTATGTTAAATAACAGTGGAGAGAGTGGGCATCCCTGTCTAGTTCCCGATCTCAGCGGAAATGCTTTCAGCTTCTCGCTGTTCAATATAATGTTGGCTGTGGGTTTATCATAGATGGCCTTTATTATGTTGAGGTACTTGCCCTCTATTCCCATTTTGCTGAGAGTTTTTAACATGAATGGATGTTGAACTTTGTCAAATGCTTTTTCAGCATCTATGGAGATGATCATGTGGTTTTTGTCTTTCTTTTTGTTGATGTGGTGGATGATGTTGATGGACTTTCGAATGTTGTACCATCCTTGCATCCCTGGAATGAATCCCACTTGGTCATGGTGTATGATCCTTTTGATGTATTTTTGAATTCGGTTTGCTAATATTTTGTTGAGTATTTTTGCATCTACGTTCATCAGGGATATTGGTCTGTAGTTTTCTTTTTTGGTGGGGTCTTTGCCTGGTTTTGGTATTAGGGTGATGTTAGCTTCATAGAATGAGTTTGGGAGTATCCCCTCCTCCTCTATTTTTTGGAAAACTCTAAGGAGAATGGGTATTATGTCTTCCCTGTATGTCTGATAAAATTCCGAGGTAAATCCATCTGGCCCGGGGGTTTTGTTCTTTGGTAGTTTTTTGATTACCTCTTCAATTTCGTTGCTGGTAATTGGTCTGTTTAGATTTTCTGTTTCTTCCTGGGTCAATCTTGGAAGGTTATATTTTTCTAGGAAGTTGTCCATTTCTCCTAGGTTTCCCAGCTTGTTAGCATATAGGTTTTCATAGTATTCTCCAATAATTCTTTGCATTTCCATGGGGTCCGTCGTGATTTTTCCTTTCTCGTTTCTGATACTGTTGATTTGTGTTGACTCTCTTTTCTTCTTAATAAGTCTGGCTAGAGGCTTATCTATTTTGTTTATTTTCTCGAAGAACCAGCTCTTGGTTTCATTGATTTTTGCTATTGTTTTATTCTTCTCAATTTTATTTATTTCTTCTCTGATCTTTATTATGTCCCTCCTTCTGCTGACCTTAGGCCTCATCTGTTCTTCTTTTTCCAATTTGGATAATTGTGACATTAGACCATTCATTTGGGATTGCTCTTCCTTTTTTAAATATGCTTGGATTGCTATATACTTTCCTCTTAAGACTGCTTTTGCTGTGTCCCACAGAAGTTGGGGCTTAGTGTTGTTGTTGTCATTTGTTTCCATATATTGCTGGATCTCCATTTTGATTTGGTCATTGATCCATTGATTATTTAGGAGCGTGTTGTTAAGCCTCCATGTGTTTGTGAGCCTCTTTGCTTTCTTTGTACAGTTTATTTCTAGTTTTATGCCTTTGTGGTCTGAAAAGTTGGTTGGTAGGATTTCAATCTTTTGGAATTTTCTGAGGCTCTTTTTGTGGCCTAGTATGTGGTCTATTCTGGAGAATGTTCCATGTGCACTTGAGAAGAATGTATATCCCGCTGCTTTTGGATGTAGAGTTCTATAGATGTCTATTAGGTCCATCTGCTCTACTGTGTTGTTCAGTGCTTCCGTGTCCTTACTTATTTTCTGCCCAGTGGATCTATCCTTTGGGGTGAGTGGTGTGTTGAAGTCTCCTAGAATGAATGCATTGCAGTCTATATCCCCCTTTAGTTCTGTTAGTATTTGTTTCACATATGCTGGTGCTCCTGTGTTGGGTGCATATATATTTAGAATGGTTATATCCTCTTGTTTGACTGAGCCCTTTATCATTATGTAGTGTCCTTCTTTATCTCTTGTTACTTTCTTTGTTTTGAAGTCTATTTTGTCTGATATTAGTACTGCAACCCCTGCTTTCTTCTCACTGTTGTTTGCTTGAAATATGTTTTTCCATCCCTTGACTTTTAGTCTGTACATGTCTTTGGGTTTGAGGTGAGTTTCTTGTAAGCAGCATATAGATGGGTCTTGCTTTTTTATCCATTCTGTTACTCTGTGTCTTTTGATTGGTGCATTCAACCCATTAACATTTAGGGTGACTATTGAAAGATATGTACTTATTGCCATTGCAGGCTTTAAATTCGTGGTTACCAAAGGTTCAAGGTTAGCCTCTTTAGTATCTTACTGCCTAACTTAGCTCGCTTATTGAGCTGTTATATACACTGTCTGGAGATTCTTTTCTTCTCTCCCTTCTTGTTCCTCCTCCTCGATTCTTCATATGTTGGGTGTTTTGTGCTGTGCTCCTTCTAGGAGTGCTCCCATCCAGAGCAGTCCCTGTAAGATGTTCTGTAGAGGTGGTTTGTGGAAAGCAAATTCCCTCAGCTTTTGTTTGTCTGGGAATTGTTTAATCCCACCGTCAAATTTGAATGATAGTCGTGCTGGATACAGTATCCTTGGTTCAAGGCCCTTCTGTTTCATTGTATTAAATATATCATGCCATTCTCTTCTGGCCTGTAGGGTTTCTGTTGAGAAATCTGACGTTAGCCTGATGGGTTTCCCTTTATAGGTGACCTTTTTCTCTCTAGCTGCCTTTAACACTCTTTCCTTGTCCTTGATCTTTGCCATTTTAATTATTATGTGTCTTGGTGTTGCCCTTCTTGGATCCTTTCTGTTGGGGGTTCTGTGTATTTCCGTGGTCTGTTCGATTACTTCCTCCCCCAGTGTGGGGAAGTTTTCAGCAATTATTTCTTCTAAGATACTTTCCATCTCTTTTCCTCTCTCTTCTTCTTCTGGGACCCCTATAATACGGATATTGTTCCTTTTAGATTGGTCACACAGTTCTCTTAATATTGTTTCATTCCTGGAGATCCTTTTGTCTCTCTCTATGTCAGCTTCTATGCGTTCCTGTTCTCTGATTTCAATTCCATCAATGGCCTCTTGCATTCTATCCATTCTGCTTATAAACCCTTCCAGAGTTTGTTTCATTTCTGCGATCTCCTTTCTGGCATCTGTGATCTCTTTCTGGACTTCATCCCATTTTTCTTGCGTATTTCTCTGCATCTCTGTCAGCATGTTTATGATTCTTATTTTGAATTCTTTGTCAGGAAGACTGGTTAGGTCTGTCTCCTTCTCTGGTGTTGTCTCTGTGATCTTTGTCTGTCTGTAGCTTTGCCTTTTCATGGTGATAGGAATAGTCTGCAGAACTGGGACGAGTGACGGCTGGAAGGACTTCCTTTCTTGTTGGTTTGTGGCCCTCCGCTCCCCCTTCGCGCGGCGCTGGGTTCTCTCAGGTGTGGATGTGGTCTGGATATTGTCCTGTGTCCTCTGATCTTTATTCTAGGAAGGGTTGTCTTTGTTATATTTTCATAGATATATGTTGTTTTGGGAGGAGATTTCCGCTGCTCTACTCACGCCGCCATCTTCCGCCCCTCCCTCAGTTACATTTCTATACACTAAGAATGTAATATCTGGAAAAGAAATAAGGAAAACGATCCCATTCATAACAAGCACCAAAAACAATAACATACCTATGAATAAATTTAAACACATGTCAGATAGGGGTTAATATCCAAAATATATAAGGAACTCAGACAACCCAGCAGCAAAAAAAAATGAGGAGAGTAACTTAATAGACATTTTTCCAAAGAAGAGATCCAAATGGCCAGCAGGTACAACAGGAAAAGATGCACATCACTAGTCACCAAGGAAATGAAAATCAAAACCACAATGAGATACCACTTCGCGTCTGTGAGAATGGCTTTGCTCAAGAAGACAAGATTTAACAAGTGTTGGTGAGGATGTGGAGAAAAGGGAACCCTTCCTTGTGCACTGGTGGTGGGGATGTAAATGATTTAGCCATTGTGGAAAACAGTATGGAGGTGTCTTAAAAAGTTAAAAATAGAATTACCTTTTGGCCCAGCAGTCCCACTTCTGGGTATATATACAAAGGAAATGAAAACGGATATTGACAAGATATCTGCTCTCCTGTGTTTATTGCAGCATTATTCACAATAGTGAAGAAATGGAAACAACCTGAGTGTCCATCAATGGGTGAATGCATAAAGAAGATATGTACACAATGGAATATTATTTAGCTACTTGAAAGAAGGAAATCAGCCATTTGTGACAATGTGGATGAAACTTGAGGGCATTCTGCTCAGTGAAACTGCACAAAGAAAGACAAATGTCATATGATTTCACTTACTTCTGGATTCTTAAAAAGCCCAGCATGTAGAAACAGAGAGTAGAATGATAGTTACCTAGGGTGGAGGTGGGAGAATTGGGGATATATTGGTAAAGAGTACAACCTGCAAGTAGAAGTTGAGTAGGTTCTAGAGAGCTAATGCACACCATAGTGATTATAGTTGTTAATACTGTAGTATGTTCTTCAAAATTGCTAAGAGACTAGATCTTCACTTTTCTCATTACAAGAAAGAAATCATAATTATGTGACATGATAGAGGTATTAGCCCAAGTGGTAATCATATTGCAATATATAAGTGTAATCAAAATATGTTGTATACTTTAAATTGACACAATGTCATATGCAAATTATATCTCAATAACTCCTTCCAAAAGCCTGTAAAGTAAACAGATCTCAAGTATACTCCCAATACACTGTCACAAAGTGACACACTTATGAAACTACAACCTAGCTCAGACAACAGACGATTGCCAGCACCTCAGAAGCTCCTCTCTGCCCCTATTAGTCACTACCCTTCTTCCCCCTAAATGTAACCTCTATCCTTTCATCAACTTAATTTTGCCTTGTTTGTATTAAAATTTCATATAGATAGAGTCAATCAGTATGTACTCTCTTGTGTCTGGCTTCTTTTATAAACCATTAAGTTTTTAAGACTCATCCATGTGGTTGTGTGGGACGGTGTTCCTTCATTCTCATAGATGATTATTGTTCCAATGATTATTCCATAATTTATATATCCATTATCCTGTATATCAGAATTTCCAGTGTTTTTGCTATTGGAAGTAGGTCTACTATGAACTTTTTTGTTAATATATTTGATGTGAATGTAATATGACATGTATACGCATTTCCCTTGCATGTGTATCTAGAAATGGAATTGCTGTGCTCATAATAATCACATACTGAGTACAACATTTTTTAAAAGTGGTTGTACTATCCGATCGTCAGTTTATGAAAATTTTCATATTGTTGGTATACCTTATTGACACTTGGTAATTTCAGAACTTTCCATTTTAGACACTCTGGTCCCTATGTAGTGATGTCTTATTGTCTTTAATTTACATTTCTCTGAAAAATGTTTTACATATTTATTGACCATTTTGATATTCTGTTTTGCAAAATGTGTTTGAGATTTTGCTCATTTAAAAGATTATATTGCCTGTATTTATCTTAGTGGTTGTAGAAGCTATATGCATTTATATTTTCTGGATATGAGCCTTTTGTGAAATATATGCATAGCAAATGTTTTCTCTCTCTTCATGACTTGCCTTTCCATACTATCATCTTTTCATGAACAAAAATTTTCTTTAAAGGTATTTTCCTTTATGATCAGTGGCTTTTGTGCCTTATATAAGAAAATTCTTGCTCCCATGAAGGTCATGAAGATAGTCTTCTATTTTGGCTTCCGGAGTTTTCTTTGGGAGAAGGTTTTAAGTTAGATTCAATCTTTTTAACAGATATAGGGCTGCTCATATTTTCAGAATTTCTTGTATCAATCTGGTGAGTTATATTTTCTAAGAATTAATCAATTTTCTAATCTGGAATTTCAAATTAACTATCACAAAATTTTTAATAATGTAATTAAAAAACCTTTTCAATATCTGTAAAATGTGGAATGATATCCCCTTTCCATTCTTGATTTGGGCAAATATTTTGGTAATCAGTTTTTGGGGTGTCACATAAATAGGATACCTAGTTAAATTTGAATTTTAGAGAATCAGTAATAATTTAAAAGCATAAGTAGGTCCAGATATGCAAGGGGCATATTTATATTAAAATATTTTATCTGAACTTCAAGCTTAATTGGGAGTCCTGTATTTTTATTTACTATATGTGGCAACCCTATCAGTCTTGTTATAGGTTCATCAGCTTTATTAGTCTTTTCAAATGACTAATTTTTAGCTTTGTTGATGCACTTATTTTCCATCTCTATAGTCTTTGCTCTTGCCTTTATTATTTTACTCCTTCTGCTCTTTTTGGTTTAATTAGCATACTGTTTCTAACATCTTGGCTATAGATAATGAGATCATATTGACTGGGCAGTTTTTCCTCTTCCATAATAAACAAAATTTAAAATAGTAGATTTCCCTCTTGGTGCAGCTATAGCTGTTTGTTTTTGAGAAAATTCATTCTCCTTCTTAATTTCAAAAAATTTCTAAATTTTTATTGATTTTCTTCTTTGACCGACCCAAGGATTATTTACTGTTTGCTTCTAAAACATTGGTTATTTTTTTTATTTTTATTTTTTTTTTTAATAATTATTTTTTATTGAAGGGTAGTTGACACACAGTATTACATTACATGAGTTTCAAGTGTACAACACAGTGGTAGAACATTTATATACATAATTCTAGGTTCCAGCTATCACCCTACCAAGCTGTTACAATATCTTGACTATATTCCTTATGCTATACATTACATCCCAGTTACTAATTTATTTTACCATTGGAAGTCTGTCCCTTTTTTTTTTTTTTTTTTTTTTTTGTGAGGGCATCTCTCATATTTATTGATCAAATGGTTGTTAACGACAATAAAATTCTGTATAGGGGAGTCAATGCTCAATGCACAATCATTATTCCACCCCAAGCCTAATTTTTGTCAGTCTCCAATCTTCTGAGGCATAACAAACAAGTTTTTACATGTAGAACAAATTCTTACATAATGAATAAGTTACATAGTGAACAGTACAAGGGCAGTCATCACAGAAACTTTTGGTTTTGCTCATGCATTATGAACTATAAACAGTTCAAATATGAATACTCATTTGATTTTTATACTTGATTTATATGTGGATACCACATTTCTCTCTTTATTATTATTATTTTTAATAAAATGCTGAAGTGGTAGGTAGATACAAGATAAAGGTAGAAAACATAGTTTAGTGTTGTAAGAGAGCAAATGTAGATGATCAGGTGTGTGCCTGTAGACTATGTGTTAATCCAAGCTAGACACGGGTAATAAAACATCCACGTATGCAGAAGATTTCTCTCAGAACGGGGGGGTGAGGTTCTAAGCCTCACCTCTGTTGATCCCCAATTTCTCACCTGATGGCCCCCCTGCGACTGTGCCTGTCTTAGGTTGTTCCTCCCTTGAGGAATCTTACCCGTCTCTGGCTAACCAGTCATCTTCCGGGGCCATACAGGGAAATGTGAAGTTGGTAAGTGAGAGAGAAGCCTTATTGTTTGAAAAAGTTAGCTTTTTACTTCTTTGCATATTTATGCCCTGTGGCTTCTATGCCCAGCATTTGTCTTGAGGTATCTTTACCACTTGGAAGAATTATGATACTCGGTAAATTTGATATGAGGCACGAATTCTATTTAAGGGTTGTAATTAGGAAGGAAGAAGAAAAGCTATAGAAGTAGCAGGCGGAAGAAAACATGGGAAGATTGATTATTTCTTTGACATATCTTCTTGTAGAGTAACTTCAGCATGTATAGGTTATAAGCTACTACTTAAATTGCACACAAACATTAACATAATAGGAGTATAGTTACATAACCAAAGCATATCTGTAATTACTAGCCATCTGCAGTGAAACCAAGAAAACCAGTTAGGCACCTTAGGCATTTGTGAAAACTTATCTATGATATGGTGGATATTGCCCAAATGAACTTGAACAGTCTGAGAGAAATCAGACAAATTAAAACAACCCATTCCTGGGGACTGTTCACATGCCATATGTTCTTTTAACAATAAGTAGTTTGTAGTTGTAAGACTTTGGAGCGCTACAATTTGCACTTCTCCAAATTCTTGGTTGAGTTCCAACAGTATATATCCAGTCCAATTTTGTAGTTTTACTGTATGCACAGGCCAGCTTAGATATCTCCTTCCTCATTCCCATGGCAAGTCCAGGAACTGGTGGGATGAGTGCATCTACAGCTGTAGCAGTGCGTGGATCTTTGTTGGGGTTTTTTGATGATCATCTTCTGGCATGAGTCTTCCAGAGAGTGCAGATGTTGGAAGTTCTTTTTCATATCGTATCTTAGTTCATTTTCGGGGTAGCCCAATTAGGCTTTGATCCTCTGTATAAACACAAACAGACCCTTTGCCTACACTTTTATATGCCCTTTATACCCTTGTGTAGAACTCGTTGAAGGTTACCACACAGGAACTGCCCTTTTTTTTTTTTTTTTTTTTGCTATCACTAATCTACACTTACATGACGAATATTATGTTTACTAGGCTCTCCCCTGTACCAGGTCTCCCCTATAAACCCCTTTACAGTCACTGTCCATCAGCATAGCAAAATGTTGTAGAATCCCTACTTGCCTTCTCTGTGTTGTACAGCCCTCCCTTTTCTCCTACCCCCCCATGCATGTTAATCTTAATACCCCCCTACTTCTCCCCCCCTTATCCCTCCCTACCCACCCATCCTCCCCAGTCCCTTTCCCTTTGGTACCTGTTAGTCCATTCTTGAGTTCTGTGATTCTGCTGCTGTTTTGTTCCTTCAGTTTTTCCTTTGTTCTTATATTCCACAGATAAGTGAAATCATTTGGTATTTCTCTTTCTCCGCTTGGCTTGTTTCACTGAGCATAATACCCTCCAGCTCCATCCATGTTGCTGCAAATGATTGGATTTGCCCTTTTCTTATGGCTGAGTAGTATTCCATTGTGTATATGTACCACATCTTCTTTATCCATTCATCTATCGATGGACATTTAGGTTGCTTCCAATTCTTGGCTATTGTAAATAGAGCTGCAATAAACATAGGGGTGCATCTGTCTTTCTCAAACTTGATTGCTGCGTTCTTAGGGTAAATTCCTAGGAGTGCAATTCCTGGGTCAAATGGTAAGTCTGTTTTTAGCATTTTGATGTACCTCCACACTGCTTTCCACAATGGTTGAACTAACTTACATTCCCACCAGCAGTGTAGGAGGGTTCCCCTTTCTCCACAGCCTCGCCAACATTTGTTGTTGTTTGTCTTTTGGATGGCAGCCATCCTTACTGGTGTGAGGTGATACCTCATTGTAGTTTTAATTTGCATTTCTCTGATAATTAGCGATGTGGAGCATCTTTTCATGTGTCTGTTGGCCATCTGTATTTCTTTTTTGGAGAACTGTCTGTTCAGTTCCTCTGCCCATTTTTTAATTGGGTTATTTGTTTTTTGTTTCTTGAGGCGTGAGAGCTCCTTATATATTCTGGACGTCAAGCCTTTATCGGATGTGTCATTTTCAAATATATTCTCCCATACTGTAGGGATCCTTCTTGTTCTATTGATGGTGTCTTTTGCTGTACAGAAGCTTTTCAGCTTAATATAGTCCCACTTACTCATTTTTGCTGTTGTTTTCCTTGCCCGGGGAGATATGTTCAAGAAGAGGTCACTCATGTTTATGTCTAAGAGGTTTGTGCCTATGTTTTCTTCCAAGAGTTTAATGGTTTCATGGCTTACATTCAGGTCTTTGATCCATTTTGAGTTTACTTTTGTATATGGGGTTAGACAATGGTCCAGTTTCATTCTCCTACATGTAGCTGTCCAGTTTTGCCAGCACCACCTGTTGAAGAGACTGTCATTTCGCCATTGTATGTCCATGGCTCCTTTATCAAATATTAATTGACCATATATGTCTGGGTTAATGTCTGGATTCTCTAGTCTGTTCCATTGGTCTGTGGCTCTGCTCTTGTGTCAGTACCAAATTGTCTTGATTACTATGGCTTTATAGTAGAGCTTGAAGTTGGGGATTGAGATCCCCCCTACTTTATTCTTCTTTCTCAGGATTGCTTTGGCTATTTGGGGTCTTTGGTGTTTCCATATGAATTTTTGAATTATTTGTTCCAGTTCATTGAAGAATGTTGCTGGTAGTTTCATAGGGATTGCATCAAATCTGTATATTGCTTTGGGCAGGATGGCCATTTTAACGATATTAATTCTTCCTAGCCACGAGCATGGGATGAGTTTCCATCTGTTAGTGTCCCCTTTAATTTCTCTTAAGAGTGACTTGTAGTTTTCAGAGTATAAGTCTTTCACTTCTTTGGTTAGGTTAATTCCTAGGTATTTTATTTTTTTTGATGCAATTGTGAATGGAGTTGTTTTCCTGATTTCTCTTTCTGTTGGTTCATTGTTGGTATATAGGAAAGCCACAGATTTCTGTGTGTTGATTTTGTATCCTGCAACTTTGCTGTATTCCGATATCAGTTCTAGTAGTTTTGGGGTGGAGTCTTTGGGGTTTTTTATGTACAGTATCATGTCATCTGCAAATAGTGACAGTTTAACTTCTTCTTTACCAATCTGGATTCCTTGTATTTCTTTATTTTGTCTGATTGCCGTGGCTAGGACCTCCAGTACTATGTTAAATAACAGTGGAGAGAGTGGGCATCCCTGTCTAGTTCCCGATCTCAGAGGAAATGCTTTCAGCTTCTCGCTGTTCAATATAATGTTGGCTGTGGGTTTATCATAGATGGCCTTTATTATGTTGAGGTACTTGCCCTCTATTCCCATTTTGCTGAGAGTTTTTAACATGAATGGATGTTGAACTTTGTCAAATGCTTTTTCAGCATCTATGGAGATGATCATGTGGTTTTTGTCTTTCTTTTTGTTGATGTGGTGGATGATGTTGATGGACTTTCGAATGTTGTACCATCCTTGCATCCCTGGAATGAATCCCACTTGGTCATGGTGTATGATCCTTTTGATGTATTTTTGAATTCGGTTTGCTAATATTTTGTTGAGTATTTTTGCATCTACGTTCATCAGGGATATTGGTCTGTAGTTTTCTTTTTTGGTGGGGTCTTTGCCTGGTTTTGGTATTAGGGTGATGTTAGCTTCATAGAATGAGTTTGGGAGTATCCCCTCCTCCTCTATTTTTTGGAAAACTTTAAGGAGAATGGGTATTATGTCTTCCCTGTATGTCTGATAAAATTCCGAGGTAAATCCATCTGGCCCGGGGGTTTTGTTCTTTGGTAGTTTTTTGATTACCTCTTCAATTTCGTTGCTGGTAATTGGTCTGTTTAGATTTTCTGTTTCTTCCTGGGTCAATCTTGGAAGGTTATATTTTTCTAGGAAGTTGTCCATTTCTCCTAGGTTTCCCAGCTTGTTAGCATATAGGTTTTCATAGTATTCTCCAATAATTCTTTGCATTTCCGTGGGGTCCGTCGTGATTTTTCCTTTCTCGTTTCTGATACTGTTGATTTGTGTTGATTCTCTTTTCTTCTTAATAAGTCTGGCTAGAGGCTTATCTATTTTGTTTATTTTCTCGAAGAACCAGCTCTTGGTTTCATTGATTTTTGCTATTGTTTTATTCTTCTCAATTTTATTTATTTCTTCTCTGATCTTTATTATGTCCCTCCTTCTGCTGACCTTAGGCCTCATCTGTTCTTCTTTTTCCAATTTGGATAATTGTGACATTAGACCATTCATTTGGGATTGCTCTTCCTTTTTTAAATATGCTTGGATTGCTATATACTTTCCTCTTAAGACTGCTTTTGCTGTGTCCCACAGAAGTTGGGGCTTAGTGTTGTTGTTGTCATTTGTTTCCATATATTGCTGGATCTCCATTTTGATTTGGTCATTGATCCATTGATTATTTAGGAGCGTGTTGTTAAGCCTCCATGTGTTTGTGAGCCTCTTTGCTTTCTTTGTACAGTTTATTTCTAGTTTTATGCCTTTGTGGTCTGAAAAGTTGGTTGGTAGGATTTCAATCTTTTGGAATTTTCTGAGGCTCTTTTTGTGGCCTAGTATGTGGTCTATTCTGGAGAATGTTCCATGTGCACTTGAGAAGAATGTATATCCCGCTGCTTTTGGATGTAGAGTTCTATAGATGTCTATTAGGTCCATCTGCTCTACTGTGTTGTTCAGTGCTTCCGTGTCCTTACTTATTTTCTGCCCAGTGGATCTATCCTTTGGGGTGAGTGGTGTGTTGAAGTCTCCTAGAATGAATGCATTGCAGTCTATATCCCCCTTTAGTTCTGTTAGTATTTGTTTCACATATGCTGGTGCTCCTGTGTTGGGTGCATATATATTTAGAATGGTTATATCCTCTTGTTTGACTGAGCCCTTTATCATTATGTAGTGTCCTTCTTTATCTCTTGTTACTTTCTTTGTTTTGAAGTCTATTTTGTCTGATATTAGTACTGCAACCCCTGCTTTCTTCTCACTGTTGTTTGCTTGAAATATGTTTTTCCATCCCTTGACTTTTAGTCTGTACATGTCTTTGGGTTTGAGGTGAGTTTCTTGTAAGCAGCATATAGATGGGTCTTGCTTTTTTATCCATTCTGTTACTCTGTGTCTTTTGATTGGTGCATTCAACCCATTAACATTTAGGGTGACTATTGAAAGATATGTACTTATTGCCATTGCAGGCTTTAAATTCGTGGTTACCAAAGGTTCAAGGTTAGCCTCTTTAGTATCTTACTGCCTAACTTAGCTCGCTTATTGAGCTGTTATATACACTGTCTGGAGATTCTTTTCTTCTCTCCCTTCTTGTTCCTCCTCCTCGATTCTTCATATGTTGGGTGTTTTGTGCTGTGCTCTTTCTAGGAGTGCTCCCATCTAGAGCAGTCCCTGTAAGATGTTCTGTAGAGGTGGTTTGTGGAAAGCAAATTCCCTCAGCTTTTGTTTGTCTGGGAATTGTTTAATCCCACCGTCAAATTTGAATGATAGTCGTGCTGGATACAGTATCCTTGGTTCAAGGCCCTTCTGTTTCATTGTATTAAATATATCATGCCATTCTCTTCTGGCCTGTAGGGTTTCTGTTGAGAAATCTGACGTTAGCCTGATGGGTTTCCCTTTATAGGTGACCTTTTTCTCTCTAGCTGCCTTTAACACTCTTTCCTTGTCCTTGATCTTTGCCATTTTAATTATTATGTGTCTTGGTGTTGCCCTTCTTGGATCCTTTCTGTTGGGGGTTCTGTGTATTTCCGTGGTCTGTTTGATTACTTCCTCCCCCAGTGTGGGGAAGTTTTCAGCAATTATTTCTTCTAAGATACTTTCCATCTCTTTGTCTCTCTCTTCTTCTTCTGGGACCCCTATAATACGGATATTGTTCCTTTTAGATTGGTCACACAGTTCTCTTAATATTGTTTCATTCCTGGAGATCCTTTTGTCTCTCTCTATGTCAGCTTCTATGCGTTCCTGTTCTCTGATTTCAATTCCATCAATGGCCTCTTGCATTCTATCCATTCTGCTTATAAACCCTTCCAGAGTTTGTTTCATTTCTGCGATCTCCTTTCTGGCATCTGTGATCTCTTTCCGGACTTCATCCCATTTTTCTTGCGTATTTCTCTGCATCTCTGTCAGCATGTTTATGATTCTTATTTTGAATTCTTTGTCAGGAAGACTGGTTAGGTCTGTCTCCTTCTCTGGTGTTGTCTCTGTGATCTTTGTCTGCCTGTAGCTTTGCCTTTTCATGGTGATAGGAATAGTCTGCAGAACTGGGACGAGTGACGGCTGGAAGGACTTCCTTTCTTGTTGGTTTGTGTCCCTCCTCTCCTGGGAGAACAGCGGCCTCTAGTGGCTTGTGCTGCGCAGCTGCGCGCAGACAGGGTTTCTGCTTCCTGCCCGGCTGCTATGGAGTTAATCTCCGCTGTTGCTGTGGGCGTGGCCTGGCTCGGGCAGCTACTCCAAAATGGTGGAGTCGCGTTGGAGCAGGAGCTGCTGGGAGGCTATTTATCTCCGTAAGGGGCCTCCCTGCTCCCTGCAGCCCAGGGGTTAGGGTGCCCAGAGATCCCGGATTCCCTACCTCTGGATTAAGTGACCCGCCCTGCCCCTTTAAGACTTCCAAAAAGCACCCGCCAAAACAAAACAAAGACCACAAAAAAAAACAAGAAAAAAAAATTTTTTTAATTAAAAAAAAAAAAAATTTTTAATTAAAAAAAAAAAGGTGGTCGTTCGTTTTTCTTTATTCTCCGGTGCCAGCCTCAGGCCTCTGCTCACCGGTCTTTCTGCCCTGTTTCCCTAATATTGGGGTCCCTGTCCCTTTAAGACTTCCAAAAAGCGCTCGCCAAAACAAAGCAGCAAAAAAGCAAAAAAAAAAAAAAAATGGTCGCGCGCTTTTCTTATGTCCTCTGTCGCCCAGCCTCCAGTGCCTGCTCACTGTTCTTGCTGCCCTGTTTTCCCAGTATCGAGGGCCCTGCACTCTGGCCCGGATGGCTGGGGCTGGGTGTTCGGCAGCCCTGGGCTCCGTCTCCCTCCCGCTCTGCCTGCTCTTCTCCCGCCGGGAGCTGGGGGGAGGGGCGCTCGGCTCCCGCGGGGCCGGGGCTTGTATCTTACCCCCTTCGCGAGGCGCTGGGTTCTCTCAGGTGTGGATGTGGTCTGGATATTGTCCTGTGTCCTCTGGTCTTTATTCTAGGAAGGGTTGTCTTTGTTATATTTTCATAGATATATGTTGTTTTGGGAGGAGATTTCCGCTGCTCTACTCACGCCGCCATCTTCCGCCCCCTCCTCAACATTGGTTATTTTTTAGTTATCCTTTATTTTTTATTGCTAGCTTGAGTCCACTGTTGTCAGAGCAATACTCTGTATAAATTCATTGTTTTAAAATATGTTGCAACTTGCTCTTTGACTTAGCATATGTTCACTGCTGAGAAATGTTCCACATATATTTGAAACTGAAAGGAATGTACGTGCTGCAGTGTTTGGCTGCAACGTTTTATATATGCCAATAAGGTCAAGTTCATTAGTTGTGTTGTACAAATATTCTATATTCTTACTGTATTGGCCTGGGTTGCTCTCAGATCATAGTCTGAACAGGGTTTGTGTGTGAATAGCTTATTTTGGAAAGGAGTCCCAGGGATATGAATTGGGAGCTGGTATGCATGAAACAGGAAGAGTAAATGAGGATCCAATGGAATATTATTGAATTGTTTGCATCTGTGAGTTCGTGCTGCTCAGTTCACGGGGCACCGTGTGGTGATCTGCTCAGGACTCAGCCTGGGAATCTGAAGAGTAGGACAGGGATGCTGGTTGTTTCAAGTTCATCACTTTCTCATTGTGAGCCTTAGCAAGGTCATGGAAAGTTGTGTCTTTAACTGAAGTATTCTTTTCTTTATCCTCTCAATCAGTTGTTTCAGAAAGCTGATAAAAAGTCATGTTTTAGAAAGCTGATAAAGGAAACATTTAACATCTCAAGATAAAGGCGACACCCAAGGCCTGACTCCCTCAACCTTTTCTTCAAAGCTCGCCGCCTGAGGAGATGGGGGCTGCTTTAGGGAGATGGCCCCTTAACTCACTATTGGGCCCCACTTACTCTTCCCTCTAGGACAGAGGATGGGCCTTGCTCCCACTGAGTTTCTTTTCTTCATTGCCTGTCAGGTTATCTCAACATCAGCTGGACAGAATTCAGAGAACCTGGTCCTGGGAGGATCCTAGCCCTGGTCTCTGAGCAGAGTTTACAGAGGAGAGGGTCTTACATGGTGAATGGACTCCTAGCAACCTCATAGGGAACAAATGAAGAACTGACAGGGTTGGGGTTGAGGGCATTTAACTTAGAACAGAATGGAATTTTCCTGGGTTGGGGCAATATAGGTGTGTGTGTGATAGTTACCTTTAAGCATTATATGGACTGTTGCATGGTATGTGTTTTGTTTGAGCACATCATTTTATATATTACCCTTTTTCATAAATGGGAAAGGGAAGAGCTTGAATTCCATGTGTTTTCTGTCCAGGTGGTATCTGAGTAGCCAGATGGTCACTTGGCCAGGGAACTGAGATGCAAGCTATGGGGGATGGAGGTGACCAGGTAACTGAAGCCCTGTAGCTGCTATTAGGGGTTACATCTTGGAAGAGTCCTGGCCTGGCAGGGTCCAATTCTGGCTCTGGGGATAACTCTGAATGGCCCAAAGTGGTCACTTCTCTCTCTGTGCCTTGGTTTCTTCATATTTAAAAGGAGGAAGTTGTTCTGTATCATTGGGTTTCAAAATGTTTACTTTTTAAAGCTCAAGTATGTCTTTTTTCAAGGGAAATTTTATGCATATGTCTGTACCTAAAAGAGAGAAATGAAGGACTAGGGGGCATGAGAATACTTCATTCATTGCCCTTCTCTTTCTTTGTATTTCCAGGGGCTTCAAAAAGCAGTTTAAAAGCCATAGAATAAGATGATAAATACACAAATGATCTCTTCTAACCAGTAGACTGTATTTTTAGGACCAATGAGCTAAAGAACTGAAATCTTGACAATATTGAGTCTTCCCTATCCATGATCATGCAATATTTTCCCATTTATTTAGTTCTTTTTTGATGTCATTCAACAGTTTTATAGTTTTCCTTATATAGACCTTGAACATATTTTCTTAGGTTTATATGTAAGTTTTTCTTTTCTTTCTTTTGGGTGCTAATGTAAATGGCATTGTGTTTTCAATTTCAAATTCCACTTGTTCATTGCTGGTATACAGGAAAGTGAATGACTATTGTATATTAACCTTGTGCCCTGAAACCTTGTTGTAATTGATTACTAGTTCCAGCTCATTCTCTGCAATTTCTTTCAGAGAACGGAAGCAGAGGGAATACTTCCTAACTCAACCTATGAGGGCAGCATTACCCTAATATCAAAGCCAGACAAAGACATTACAAGCAAAGAAACTACAGACCAAGATCTCTCATGAATATAAATGCAAAAATTCTCAGAAGTCATTATCAAATCAAACCCAACAATGTATTAATAAAATTATACATCCCAACCAAGTGTGATTTATGCTTCCTTCTAGGTCAAAGGATTGGCCCTGTTCCCATTGAGCTTCTTTGCTTCATTGCCTGTCAGGTTATCTCAGTATCAGCTGGACAGAATTCAGGAGAATCTGGTCCTGGGAGAGTCCTAGCCCTGGTCTCTGAGCAAAGTACAGAGGAGAGGGTCTTTTGTGGTGAATGGACTCTTGATGTGTCCATCATAGGGAACTTGAGAAACTTTCAGATTTCCTAGACAAACATGTCACCTGCAGATGAGTTTTTTTCTTCCTTTGTAATCCATATATTTTTATTTTCCTTTCTTGTCTTATTACATCAGCTAGAATTTTGAGTATGATGTTGAAAAGGATTAGTGAGAGGGGCCATCCTTGCCTTCTACCTGATCTTGGTGGGAAAGCTTCTGTTTCTCATCATTGAGTATGATGTTAGCTGTAGATTTTTCATAGATGTGCTTTATCAAGTTGAGGAAGTTCCCTTCTATCTCTAGTTTACTGAGAGTTTCATTTTTTTATCATGAATGGGTGTTAGCGTTTTTCAAATGCTTTTTCTACATCTATTGATATGATCATATGATTTAAATTTTTTAGCTAGCCTGTTGAAGTGACTGTTTACATTAATTGATTTTCAAATGTTGACCCAGCTTTGCACACCTGGGATAAATCATACTTGGTTGTGATGCATCATTTTATTAATACATTGTTGGACTTGATTTGATAATGACTACTGAGAATTTTTTCATTTATATTCATGAGAGGTATTGGTCTGTAGTTTCTTTGCTTGTAATGTCTTTCTTCGTCTGGCTTTGGTATTAGGGTAATGCTGTCCTTATAGGTTGATTTAGGAAGAATTCCCTCTGCTTCTGTTCTCTGAAAGAGATTTCAGAGAATTAGTATAATTTCTTAAATGTTTGGTAGGATTTACCAATGAACCCATGTGGGCCTGATGTTTTCTGTTTTGGAAGATTATTATTGGTAATTTCCATACTAAATATAGGCCTATTCAGATGGTCTATTTCTTTTTGTGTGAGTTTTGGCAAATTGCATTTTTCAAGGAATTGGTCCATTTCATCCAGCTTGTCAAATTTGTGGGCAAAAAGTGGTTCATAGTATTTCTTGATTATCCTTTTAATGCCCATGCGATGTGCAATGATGACCCCTCTTTCATTGCCGTTATTAGTAACTTATGTGCTCTCTCTTTTTTTCTGAGCTAGAGGCTTTTTTATTTTATCAATCTTCTCAAAGGATCAGCTTTTGGTTTAACTGAATTTTCTCTATTGATTTCCTATTTTCAATTTCATTGATTTCTGCTCTAACTATTACTATTTATTTTCTTCTGCTTATCTTGGATTAATCTGCTCTTCTTTTCCAAGTCTCTTAAGTTGGAAAGTTAGACTATTGGTTTGGATATTTCTTTTTTTGCAATATGTCCATTTACTCTTTTCTAAGCACTGCTTTATTAATATCAAGCCAAATAGACGTCCAGACAAGGAATGTTAGATGAGCCCACAGAGGATAGTTCGTAATGATAAAATGTCAGTATGTCCGGAAGATTTAACAATTATAAGTGTCTATGCACTTAATAATTCAAAATATATGAAGCAACATCAAACAGAATTAAGGGGAGAATTGACAGATTCAGAATTATACTTAGAGTTTGTCACAAAATTATCTCAGTAATTGGTAAAAGAACTAGATAAAAAACTCTGTATAGGTATGCAATACATGTAAGTCATCTAACATGATACTTATAGAATATTCCACCCAAAACTGTAGAGTATACATTCTTTTCAAGTGTAAATGCAACTGCTGCTAGGATAGACCAAATGCTCAATAGATGTCAAAAGATTAAACATAGAATATGTTCTCTAATTGCCATGAAATTAAATTAGAAACCAATAATAGTATTTAGGAAAAAAGCCAACAAATATCAAAACTAAATAACACACTTCCAAATAATACATGGTTCAAAGAAGAAATTACAAAGAAAATTTAAAATATTTTAAATTATATGAAAATAAAAATAGAACATTTCAAAATTTATTGACTGCAGATAAAGCAGCAGTAGAGGGAAATAGAAAGACTTAAAATCCATGACTAAACTTCTACCACAAGAAACTAGGAAACAAAGAGCATATCAAACCCAAATAAGTAGAAGGAAGGGAATAATAAATATGAGAGAATAAATCAATAAAATAAACAAAGGATCAGCAAGCTACAGGTATGGGCCAAGTCTCGCCTGATCTCTCTGTAAAGAATGAATTTTACAGATAACAATTTGCAGTGGGTTTGATGATAGGGAACACTAACTTTGAACCTCAATTAAATAAAATCTTATCCTCTAAAAAAGTTTCATTCTTCTCATTAGTAGGCCTGTACTACAGGAATTATATTTTATTATTATTATTACATTTTGCATTTCAGTAAAACATTTGTAGAAGTTTAGCAATAAAAATGTGTGGGAATCTGTTTTCACTCTTGCTGTGTAAGTATATCCTTGCATATATTCTGAATTCTTCTCTTAGGCTCACAAATATTTATATTTACTATCTATTATACTATAGATATAATATTTACTATCTGGATTTCTACAGAAAAACTTTGCCACCCATTAGAACAGACAATTGACATATCATAAAGAGAAACCAATGAAAGCAAAAGCTGGTTATTTGGAAATATTAATTTAAAAAACCCCTGTATTAATGATCATAACCATGTAACAGGTTACTGCCAAACTTAGTTGCTAAGAACAACAAATGTTTTCTTTCTTATCCTCCTCTTAAAATAGGTGTTAAAATAGGCAGCTCCACAATTTGAAAACCATGCAACCTGATGGAATCTGACTGATAAACAGCTTATCTTCCAGAAGCAATCCTACAGATGCAATGTGGATGGGCAATTTTGGAGAGTTAGAAACTAACTCCTGCAAGTCAAATAACCTATTGTTGCTAAGAAATAAAATGCTGAGTATTGCATGCTTAAACGCTTTTATTGAGAGAATATTTAGCTTACTGAGACCAGATACCAGTGCAATGTGAGCTCAGTAAGAGAAGAGCTGCAAGTCAAAGTGAATATGATGTTTGAACATAATCCATTCTGCTCCTACAAAAGAAAGGAAGGCAGACAGCTCATCTGGTATTATTGTAAAAGGGAACAAGAAAAGTGACAATATTCTACTCCATAAGACAGAGAAAGCATGATATTGTTATTTTAATTATATATAGGTAATGTCTACCTAATTAATCCTAGTATAGTTATATTTTTCTTTAGAATATTATATGTATATATAATATACAGTTTTTTGTGTTATGACAGCACAATGAGATACCCAACAGAATGTAAATCTCTAAGAAAAAAATGAAGAAAATAAATGGCTGTATCAGCAACAAAAAGGAACATAAAAATATTACACTTTTATCATGCATGTTAATCATTTAATTAGTCCTACAATTAGTTACTAATGGCCATAGTAAACAACCCTATTATTGATTAGTTTTAAAAATAGCACATAAGAGAAAATTAAATAATACAGAATAAATTTTCAAAACACCTATTTTAAACACTCTTAAAGAAATAACATACATGAGTATAATTATTTATTACTTATCATGTTATTATGTTTTAGTTTTTCTTGTCCATTTGGCTAAATCACTAGTTAGCACTCTAAAATTTAAGTGTCGCTAGTATTGGGAAAAAATATTGGGGTGAATTTTGACCTTCTGTACCTGTTAGTAGAAGGTAACTTAATGTTTTCTCCTAAGATTGTATTAATGGGAAAGAGTGCAGAGCACACTGTCCTGGGAGGGCAGGAACACAAGTGCAAAGGGCATGGTTTGTATGAAGCAGATGGGGTGACCCTAGTGCCCACATCTTCATTGTTTTCTACCTCTCAGCACCTCTGTTGGGAGGCAAACTGCAAATGCTCTCAAGGCTGGGAGGTCCCAGGCCCTTTACATTCTGGTCCCCTTTCTTCAATGTCTCTGCTGACTCATGTCAAGGCTGTCCTGTGATCCCCTGCACAGGTGATAGATAAAGTACATGCAGAGCCCCAGCCTCCAACACCCCTGTACTATGACCAGCTTTGGTACCTGTTCAACCTGCTTTCTGGGCCCCAGCTTTTCCCAGACAAACTCAGAAACCAGTATCAAGGTCACCAGCCCTCACCTCTGGGATTCTGCTATAGTTTTGATGAATTGCCAGTGTCTAGTTTCTCCTAATTCTGATGCTGTGCTCGGGGGCAGAGTAACCAGGTCTCTGTTGGCTGGAAGTCTGCCTTAGCTATTGGGTTGGGGGAGAAGGTCTTGGTGATGTTTCTGTGAATAAGCTTATCATGGTTTTACTACTTTTTAGTCAAGACAGTAGGGCCTCTAATGCACAGAGTCAGCATGTGGAGAAAGAAAGTGGGAGGAATTGAGTCCTTTTGCACCAGTTTTCAGTGTACAAAACACTTTCATGGCCAGAGTTCTGTTGCTGAGGTTTACCTACTGGGGAAGAGTGTAGAGCTGTGGGAGGGTGGTGGGCGCGGCTTTGGGGATGATCAAGGAGGGAATTATTTTCTGGAGGTGAGTTCTGTGATGTCTGTAGAAACCTTTCCAGCAGGGAACTGGAGGCAGAGAGCTGTGTGGAAGTGCTGACTGGCAGAGAAAGACATGGGAGTGAGATGGGTCTGCCCGTGGTGTGTTCCTGGGGACTGAGTTCTGAGACTGGGCAGTAAATGTCACAGAGAGGTAGGGTGGGGTGGGCTTTTCCCTGGCTTTCCCCTCCCACTGTCAACTAGTCTTTCCATTTGCCAATGCAAACACTTAATAATGAGATGCTATCTCCCCAGAGCATGCAAGTAATAGATAATTCCTGTGGGTAGGTGGTAGAAAATGGAGTGACCGAGGATCGTCAAAGATGTATGTTGATTAAAATTTGGTTAATAAATGGCTCATCCTGAATATTAGGCAAATGATTTTCTGGTAAAAAATACCCATAAAATAATGGTCAAATTTACCAATGCATTTCTTTATATAGTCAGTTGGAATTGATAAAATATCTCTTAGTGAAAATTCCATGTAAGATATGGAAACTGAAAAAGTTCAGATGTTAAATATTGCACTACAAGGAGTAATAACATTTTAATGGATATAGAAAACCTCCTAGTTCATTCTGTATTAAATACTATGCTTTAAGAAGGTATTTAAAACATGGCCTTATATTATACAACTTTAGTAACCTTTTATTTGAATATTATTGATAGAGACAGTTATGGGCTAATCTTTAAGGTAAAAGTCTTGTTTTTTTTTATTTATTTTATTTTGGTATCATTAATCTACAATTACATGAAGGACATTATGTTTACTAGGCTCCCACCTTCACCAAGTCCCCCCCACATCCCCGTTCACAAAAGTCTTGTTTTTTTTGTGAACATTTTATGTGGAGTTTTGTATAACTTTATCAAAACAAGAAGCAGACCTTTGTCACATTGCAAATGAGAACACTGGTCTATAATACGTGGGAACTGGTGTGGCATGGGGTTAAGGAGAAGGACTAGCTGTCAATAGATATTTGGGGCCACTGGGAACAGTGCTGCTGTGAACATGGGTGTTTGTTAGCTGTTTTTAAGCCAGCAAATTTTTTTGTCCAGTACTTTTATGGTTTAGCTTTCTACATTTAGATTTCTGATCCATTTGAGGTTTATTTTGGACTATGGTGTGAAGCACGGACCCAATTTTATCTTTTCCCCACAGTAGCTGTCTGGTTGTTCTAACACTATCTGTTAAAAGTTCATTGTTCCCAGGAATTTGAGATGCTACCTTTATTCTATGTTAAAAAGGGCCTTGTTGGAAATTCAGTTGTGTCCCTTTGGTCTTCCTGTTTGACACACCAACAGCACATGCTGTGGTACTTTCATACCTTGTAGGGGAGCCTTGGTAGGGTGGAGAGTAGAGAATGTTGTCTTGGGGAGCAGTATGTTCTATCGTTCTCTGAGGCCGTTGGGGAGGAGAGATGGGGGGAATGGGTGGCTTGGAGCAGGGAAGAAGCTTCTCCTGATCCCTAGGAAGGTGTGGAGGGGTTCATTTGTCCTGGGGAAGGGACCCCATTCTCCTGGAAGAGCTCAGCCTCTGTCTTGGCACACATTTGTTGTGTACTAAATGATGCTTAATGAACAAATGAGAAACTGGTTATTTCCTCTCTAGGCACAGATGTTTATTAAGGCTCTGGAAACCCCCTTGGAGCTGGTGAAGTTAATTACAGGGTGGTCTTAGTCTGGCCTTGCTGTTTGAAGCGCCTCATTGTTCTCTTTATCCAGGGCATGAAGCTTAACACCCTGGTGAAGACTGCTGGAGGGGTACCCAAGATATCTCCATAGGAGACAACGCCACGGACCACACTGTCACACACCAAGGGGCCTCCGGAGTCCCCCTGCAGGCAAAAAGAGGAAGGGGCACTAAACCAGACCTTGCTCCAGGCCTCCCCTGCTCCTGCTGCCCTGAGGCCTGGGCCTCGTATAAGGCAGGGAAAGGTGAGTGAGATGGGAGGGTGGGAGAGGTGCAGAAGCCAAACTTCTGGGTCTTTATATTGCTTGTCTTCACCTCCACCTGTTGTTACTGTCTCTAGCTCAACCCAAGTCAAGGTACCTTCCCCCCACCAGGAAATCTGGACACTAGGTTAATGGGAAAAGCCCCCACCTCACTCTGGTCTGGCCCTCAAACTGAGGTTGTGGGGATCTGTTCCCACACCCGGTGTGCCCAGGCCCCTCTGTTTCGGGCAACATTGGCGGATGCTCATGGCCTTACCAGGAAAGCGGACTTCCTCTCCCTTCTGTCCCCCACACAGATCTGTGTTTGGCCGGTGTAGGACATGAAGCGGTTGCTGCACACCTCATCCCTCTGCACGGTCAGCTCTACGTACTGGAGTGTGTCTGTCTGCCTGTTCGGGCCCACCAGGCCCCAGCCTGTCACGGTGCATGAGGCCCCAGGACCCAGCCTGGCCTGGGTCTGAGGCAGGGCCACAGTCCTCACGGCTTGATTCTGTCTGATTCTAGACCGCAGCTGGCAGGAGCAGGGCAGGGATTCAGAGACTGTTTCTGCAGCACTCCCCTGGCCACCCCACTACCCTGGGACTCTACCCCTGCTTTGTCCTCTTTGGTCCTAGGACTCCATGTTGGGAGGAGCCAGTCTGCCTGGAGAACCAGAGGGTCAGGCAAGCAGTACCTGCAACAACATGATGTCGTTCCGGATGTTCTGCTGATCATATTCAGGGTGGCGGATGGCTCTGAGCACAGGTATATATTGCTGGGTACTTTCCACCCTCCCGATATTGTGGGCCCCCAGGACGACCATTATGGATCTGCAAAGTAAGGTGTCCTAGAGGTAGGCACGGGCCACGGGGGCTGTGGTCCGCCAGCTCTGTAGGGCAGACCTCCGGATGGCCCCAGGCAGCAAGAATGCAGCTAAAGGAGTTGAGAGGACAGGAGAGCTCTGGGGCTGAGCCCTCTGTGCCCTCTGCTTCTCCACAGCTCTGAGCTGGAGGTAGTGGGGACATGGTGTTGGTAGGTTTTGCTTCCCCTAGAATCAATTGAGAAATAGCTTGAATTCATATTTTCAGCTCCTATGTGTTCCTCCATCTCCTCCTCTTGTTCTCTTTGATCACATCCTCCTTTTTTCCTTGTCTTCCCTGGCCTATTCCCTGCCCTCCAAGACCTACCTGATCCCCTTTTCACCCCTTTTTTGCTAGCACCCTACTTTCAGATGGCTGCCCCTGAGCGCTTCCAGGTCTATGTGACTGGCTGCTTGTGGGAGCTCCTGGGTCACTCACCTTCCCCAGCAGTGAGCTGCTGTCAGCACAAAGTCTTCTCGCACCAGAGACCCCCCACAGCTGCTCAGGCCCTCTGGAGACTGGATCAGAAGATATGCCATGTATGGGCGGGAATGAGGCCTGGCCTCCTGGCCTCCGATGATCTCCCCTGGGAGAAAGCATTTGGCAGTTATGTCTGTGCTCACCGAGCCCTGGTGTGGTCACCAGCGCGGTGGCTCCCGGAAGCCTAGAAGATGGAGAGGCAGGAGACATGATGCAGCGAAGGGGGCCTTGGAAGTGAGAACTGGGGTCTTCAGGCCACCCACACTTTGGGAGAGGGCTCCGGGGTTCTGCAGGAAGCCCTGCTGGCTCCCCATCCTGGATCTTGGAACAGTCCTTGCTCCAGGAGTGACCAGCTTTGGCCTCCCTTAATGAGGAGAGACCCTGTGCTGTCGGGAGCGCTCTGGATTCGCCCCTCCCTGAGGTTCCCTGGGACTTCCTTCCTCAGGGAACTACCCAGGTCCCTCCGAGTCCAGCTCCTGGCCAGCTTGGGAATGGTTTTTAGAATCTAGATCTGAGCTTATGGGCTCTATCCTTATCTCCTAGGCTCAGACACACAGGATGCAGAATGAATTTAGAGAGCACATTTATATCATGCAAATTACATGCCAGAGGCAATCCCAAGAGTTTTATGTATATTAGTTTAACTCCCATAGCGACTCTATGAGATAGGCAATAGGTGTGATTCCTGTTTTACAGATGAGGAACCTGAGGACATGTGAATTCAAATAATTTGCCCAATGACACAAAGTTAGGAAGTGCCCAGGGAGTCTGGCTCCAGGGTCTCCCAGCGGGCTGACCCCTGAGGTTGGGGACGTCACTCACCTGCCCCAGCCCCAGGGGGTAGGAGGAAGGCTGCCAGGAGCAGGAGCAGCTGCATCTTCCCAGGAAGGCTGCCCAGTCTGCTGCAGCTGTTGCTCCTTCCTGCCAGACCTTTTAGCACTGGAGGGAGGAAGGAAGGAGGGGTGAGGGCGGGCTTTTGAGGGGAGTCCCATTCTGCTGGTGGGATGGGTTTCATCATCCCAGCTGCCCAGGACGCTCGCCCACCAACCGCCGTGAGCTGGGGGAAGAGGGGGTGACCTACGCTGGCTCTGAGATCCCCTGCCCGCTGCTGAGCCGGGCTTGGCAGCAGCGATGGGAACTCAGGGCAACAGGACAAGGGTTGGGCACCCTGTCCCAGTACCCTAACTCCACCGGATTTAATAACATCCCAACAACACATGAAAGCTGGGAGCTGCCTATTGCCTCCGTTTCCTAACTCGCTGGGCTCAGAGCGGCTGTCCCTTGGAATGTCAGACTTCCTCTAAACGGATGCACAGCTGCTGGATTGCTGACCTGCTTACACTTAGGAAGGCATGGCTGAGGGTGAATGAAAGCTGGCAGTGGTGTGGTGGTGTGATGTGGGCGAGGACACCAGGAAAAAGTTGAAGGAGGCAGAGAGAGGGGAAGCCTGCCTTTCTTTTACTCATTGGCCCGTGGCCTCCCTGCTGGGACCCTTGCTCCTCTCACTTCTGTCTAGAAGTTGTCAAGGCAGATGGAGTAGCCCTGTCTGCAGAGTAGGTGGAGGGCACTGCCAGAGGAAGAAAAGGGCAGAACAAGTCTCTGCTACTGATAATTACTTTCTCAGGTCACTTGAGCCCCAACAAGTGGCAGGAGCCACCTAGTGACTTGATTTTTTTGAGAGCTGACAGACCCTGGCTGAAAAACATCTGCGATCCTGTTCATGAATACAAAAAGGACTGGAAACATGCATTCCACGTTGAGAGTAAGGCCTGCAGAGTACTGCAGAGTACAATAGGCACACTTGAAAATACTTAAAGATTCTGTGGATGCACAGGAAAATATTATGCAGTATAATTTTTGCTGTAAAAGTATCGGAATGAAAAACGAACACAATTCTCAATCTTTTATGGACTGTGATAGGCCCACTTGAAAAGCTTAGATAAGTATCCTTTCCTTCTATGTAAATATACACAGGTTTTCACTTATTTTCAGAGCTGCAAAGAAATTAATCCCTTCTCTAATACATGCTCAGTGACGTCCAACTGATGAAATTCTTTATGCATCTGGGAAGTATTATGTAGAAGAAAGGGAAAAAGGAGAAAATATTATAACAGCTTTATTAGTGCCTTAGCATTTAGAATAATTTTAATTTATCTTTCCCTACATTTTTCTGTCACTATTTTGTTTTAAAAACATTAGTCTAACTTCAAAAAAATGGGAAAAAGGTAAAGAATGGCCTGTGAAAACAGGGGAGTAAAATATGTGCAGAACAGATATGTGGATTTGGGATTTCATTAACAGTGACCGAGGATTTCATAACAGCTTCCCCATTAAAATAACCAAGACCAAAGTTGTTTAAAATGTTTAAAACCCTTAAAAGCCTTGAAGAACTGCCAGTGTGAGAGTGATGATCAGGCCCCAACCTGAAGGACTAATAGGAACCCAGACAGGAAGCTACTATGGTCCAACTCCTTTTGTTCAGAATACAAACTTGTTTTGATGAACAAACTCCTGTTAAGGTGAAGGATGTAGAAATCACAGATCAAGACCCATACAAGCAGGTCTAATCAGAGACCCTCTTTACAGTAAGATGAGAACTTAAAAAGTCTATTCTTTCAAAGTAACAAAGAAGAGGTAATGGGCTGATTCTTGAAAGTAATTTCATGAAAGATTGGAATTACTTGGACTTTTCAAGGAATTTCAAACCTTGAACTTTCATTAATGTGGTTGTGATCTATGTCCGAAAGTATCTGGCAGAACCAAAAGCAAATCCAGAGGAAATTCACCTAATTCCAGGATTTGAATGGTACCTAAAAGTTATTTTTCAAATATAATGATAAGCATGTAGTCACCTATAAACAAAATCAACAGAGAAACAAAAGAATAAGACACCATGACTAAGAAACAATAGACAGTAAGAACAGAGGAAAGAAATCTTTGATTATTGGGATAATATTTTTAGAATAACAAAATACTGATTACAAAACAATCATGCAGAAATAAAAACAAGCTTTAAAAGAGCTGCAAGGAATATGAACCTTAACAAACTGATGCAATATTTGAAAAAAGGGCTAAATATGACTTCTAAAAGTGAAAAATATAATACCAAAATTACAGTTGCAGTGGATAAGAAGAGAATAATTAACCTGAAATAGCTCAGAAAAAAGTGTCAAGAGTGGAGCACAGCTGAGCACAAAGATAAAAACACAGCCAATAGTAGAATTAGAAAGTTGAGCATATGTTTAATTAGAGTTCTAGAAGGAGCGAGAGAGAGAGAAAAGGAGAAGAGGCAATATAAAATAAGATAGAGATTGGGATTTCTTTCAAAACTGATGAAAAATATCCAGTAGAGGGGCCCCTCCTCCCCAGGCATATACGCTTAGAGAAATGTGCAAGTTTCTACCAGATCAAGAACGTCATAGCAGCATTATTCATGGAGACTTCAAACTAGAAACACTTGAAAAGTCCATCAACAGCAGCACGAACACTCAAACTATGCTATATTTATATAAGGGAATATTGTATCACAATGAAAATCAATCAACTATTGCCACACGCGGCTACACCAATGAATCTTACATACACAATGTTGAGAGGAAGAATCCAAGGTTACATTCAGTATAATTCTCTTTATATGAAGTTCAAAGCTAGGCAAAATGAAACTATATGGGACAGAATGCATATACAGGTGGTAAAAGTGTGGTGAAAAGCAAGGAAATGATTATCATGAAAGTCACAATAGTAGTAAACTGGGTTGGAGGGCAGAGGGAGAATTTTGACCAGGAGGCGGCATCGGGGATTTCTGGGATGTTGACCATGCTCTATTTCTTGACATAAATTGTAGTGTTTACCTTGTGACTATTCTTTAAATTGTGAATTTATGTTTTGTGTACTTTTCACATATGTGTATTTTGCAATAAAATAATAAAAAAAAGTCTGTGTTTGCCAGAGGGTGGAGATTAGAGAAAACATTTGGATGGAGAATGAAATGTAGGGAATAGATAGGGGCACATATGTTTTTAATGTTTTAATTTTCTATTTCAATAAAAACTGTGATCTTTGAACAAATAAGACTGCGATATATTTCATAACATCCATAGTTGGTTACATCCACTTTTGACTGTTTTATTACATTTCCGTCAGTTACAATTTTTTTCCTCCTCTGGGATGTTGGGACATTAAAGTAGGGTGTTTCCCACCTCCTCCTGGGCCCCCATACACCACCCAAGTGCAAAAGTTCTGAGCAGGCAGTTGCCAGCCAATGCTCAGTCTCTTCCCTCTCCCTTCTTTTGATGTTACTCTGGTCAGAAACCCACCTAGCTGCTCTTGGCTTTGTAGGAGGCCTGTGTGCTATTGAGGCACTCTCAGGGCTGTCTGATCATCTCTCTGAGAAGGACGTTTTGAAAGATCCTAGGGAAGTTTCTCCTGGTGAACTTCTGGTGCTTCTATGGCACATCAGTGCTGGAAGAAGTCTGTGCCAGTGATCTTGTCTTCCTACCACGCTGCTGGCAGTGACACTTTCTGTTGAAGAACTGGCCTGTGCTTTCGTCCCCGTAGGACAGAGCAGGTGACAAAGGAGATTCAGTGGGATCTGCATACAATTTTCCCATCAGAGCATTTAGGAGTAAGGATTTCTTAGGTAAGAAATCCTGGATGTGGCCGGGAAAGATTGAAGAAGGTTGGAGCGCCTCAGAGTTTGATGGCAGAATAGCTTACTTGTGGGACTGAGTAGCTGAGCCTGGGGCCCTGGGTACATGTGAGAAAGAGGTGGATGTGGACACGCTGAAACTCTCTTCCAAAATTGCTCAGACAATCCAAATAGTCAGCAATAGGAGAATGGTAATATAAGTTATGATGTATCCACGGTATGAAATGCTATCCAGCTACAAAACAACAGCATGTTTTAGAAGACTGCTTAGTGGCATGGAGCAGTTTGTACAACCTAATATTAAGTGGAAAAAGAATATAAAATGGTATATACAATTTCATATTAATTCTGTTCAAAGAAGGCAACAATCCGCCACACCAACTTCACGCTGTGCAAATGCGTGATTGACTAAGCATTCAAGAATGGCTGATCCCACAGCTTTTGTACCTTTGAGACCTGCAGGAAGCCTGCCACTTCCAGGCCTTCTGGCGGCCCTGGCTGAAAGCATGTACCTATTGCAAGGTATAACTGGCTTTGAAGACTGTCCAACTGGCTTTGAAGACTGTCCAAAAATTTACCTGCCATGTTGTGGGCATCACTTACCAGCGCATCACCCACTGGCTGCCGGCTGAGATGCTGGGACCCCACTGACAGCTGGCTAAAGGTGTGGACCAGCAAGTATGGCTAGACCTCTGCTGAGTCTGGCCAGATCTTCATCTGCAGCCAGGAAGAGGCAATGAAGCCCAAGAACATTGTGGAGAAGGTCGACTTTGACAGGTCTAGCATCAGGGCCTCCTCCCAGTAACTGCAGGTGTTTAATAAAGATTTGTTGACCTAAAAAAAACCCCCAAATGACAACTAGAACAACCCTTTTATTTGACTCTTAGTTTCATCTTTATAATATCCAATACTTTCTACAATGGAAATGTATTTGTTTTATAGGCAGAAAAGAATTTCGGGTCCATGATCTTTGTAAACAGCAAACACTATTAAGCGTTGTGGGAGACCTGAGCCAGCAGTTTGGCAAAACAACTTCCTTTTCTTCCAGGGCACATAAGTGAACCTTGTCCAGCTTCCCTTGAGGTTAGGTGTGGCTGTGGGACTGTTACAGTAAATGAGGTTGAATGGAGATGATGTGCACATCACAAACTCCCATGCCTGACATCTAGCTCTTCAGTTTCCAGGATTCGACACAGATGAACATGGGAACTTGGAAGCTGTCCTAGGGGATCCCTTAATCACAAGCTGACCCTGTAATTTATGGTCCAGATGGGAACACTTGAGAGTGAAAAGGGGCACTCACCAGGAGCACTCACTTTGGACGGTGTGTGAGCAAGAAATAGATTTCTGTCGTGTGAGTCACTGAAATGCTGAAGTTAATCTGTTAGGACAGTTAGGGTTATCTTAATTAATCCACGGACCAACTTATTTAAGCCTACCTTTTTCTGACAAGGGATATTTTTAAAAATAAAATTATTTTAATAATTATAAAATTTAAAATGTTGAATCAATTAAAAGATAGAAGAAAAACGTCAGCTTTAATCCCACCACTCAACTGACTACTGTTAACAGATGTATTTCATTCTAGGGTTTTTCTATATGTATTTTTACATAGCTATGATTACAGTATGTTTAGTTCTGAATCCCATAGTTTAGATTATTCAATGTAAAAATTTCCTTCATTTTATTAAAAACCTATTAGTGAATATTGTTTTAGAATTTCATTCATATTTAATGAGCAGGTTTTAAGTTATCTAAATAATGCATAAAAGTTTTAGAAAAAAATGCAAGAAAATAGATATGTAGGAAGAAAAAAACCTAAACAGAAAATATGTGTCTAAGCAAAAATTTGATTTTTTTTGAAAGTAGTATATACTGCTCTCTAAGTTGTTTTGACTTACATATACGTGGTGAACATTCTTCTATGTGGCAAAATGTACTTCTCTGTTGTAATCTTAACAGTTCCACAGTATTCAATTGTATGTAACTTTTCAAAAGCTAATCCCCAAGTTAGTGCTAGACATTAGCATTGTCTAAGATTTGACTTCTGTAACGAATCTATAGGGAATAATTCTGTTCAGTTTTCTCCATGTGGCTGATGGCTAGGTCAAAGACTCCTTTTTATTTATATTTTTTAGCACCTTTGTGTACAAGGTGTGAAACTGTCATTTTCTCAATGTCCATTCTGAATCTCAGTGTTATTTTTTTGTAAATTCTTCTCAGTTGCACAGGCAAAAAATTATTAATATTTTAATTTGCAATGATTAATTAGTGAGCTTTTACTTTTTTCCAAATGCGCATTAGTGTTTTAAAAAATAACTTGCCTATTAATGTTCTTAGCCTGGTTTTCTTTATTTCCGTAGCCTAGTTTTCTAGAATAGTGAGTAATGTAGATGTTAATTGCTGCATAAGACATAATATGAATGTGCTGTATTTTAACATGTCCCTATTTTGGACATTAATAGGGATTCCAATTTGAGATCTATTATTACACAATGGTGTGATGAACATCTTTATGAGTAACCTTCCTACATGTGTGTTTACACACACACACACACACACACACACACAGTTTAGACTGTAGGATTAAGTCCAAGAAATAAAAATCATAGATCAATGGAGAGAAATAGATGAAAACTGGCTGAGAAATCATTTTTTTTTCTTTTGGTATCATTAATCTACAATTACATGAGGAACATTATGTTTACTAGATTCCCCCCATTACCACGTCCCCCCCATGTACCCCATGAGAAATCATTTTAAAGAAGCATGTCCAATAGAGAGCAGCCCAGTCTTCATGACGCTACAGTCACTTTAAGGTGACAGTTTTTCTTCCTAATGTTTGTCTTACTGTGTCAAGTGCTTCTATCACTTGTGTGAGGGGAAGACTGAGCCATCAGGCACTTTCCTTTGAGGCCAAACACTCTTGCCCTGATAGTGGATGTCCTGGGTCACCCTGCCTCTGGCGCTGGCTTACCCCTGGGACTTTGTGGGGCTCTTCATGGCTGACTCTGGGGTCTTTAAATTTCTTTTGTGTGGTGGTGTCTCCTAAGAGTGTAATTTTTTTACTGCTGTGCCTCGATTCTGGTGAGTGTGCCGCTGTTCGCTTGCTCCTCTCTGCACGTGCACCCAAGCTGTGCTTCTGCTGGTGTCGTGAACTGCAGAGAACACTTGGCAGATGGAGGTAGGGGAAGTCTCATCTGAAAAATAAGGTCTTATTTGCTTTTCACCTTCTTTTTCAAATCCGTGGGATTTATTTATCTTTTTCAGTGAAGTGCCTTCTCTTTTTGGCGTTGGTCACACTTGTTTCAGCGTTTGTCCAGGTGTTGTGAGTTAATGATTTTGTGCTCAGTCACATCCAACTCCCTAGTGGTGAAGTTGGAAGGATATGGGAAACTAAGGTTGTCTGAATCTTGCACTTGAAATGCGGCATTCCCTCCCCTTCGTTCATGGACTACACTGAGCATCCAGCGGAAACCTCAGGACCTGTGGGTCTCCAAGTCTCTTCCAAAGTCACACAGCAGTTCAGAAATCAAACAAGATCATGCATTTGAAACTTCAAAATGCAATGAAGATACAAGACAGAGAGTTTAATTATTTTAAAGACAAGACTTCTTGTGGCTCCAAATATGGATCTGTCTGTGAGAAACTGACCCATCTGGTGGAAGGAGAGAAACCAGAAGAATTTAGAGGAAATCTCTCATCACTGTAAGCTTCCCAAGGGCAGGGACAGAGCCTGTATGGGTGTGACACAGGGAGAGAGTTCAACATTTCATCTCTTGATGGATGGCCAAACGGTACTTCCCAGCCCAGCAGTCCTGGAGACCTCTTGCTCACTAAGCCGCCATAACCCGGGATGCCAGCAAGGGGAGCAGGGGCCAGGACGAATAGGGCTGAGACAGCTGAGCGGCAATGCCAGCTGTGGTGGCTGAGCCCCTGGCGGATGCTGGACTGGACCGAGAGCCTGAGCTGGCCCTGTGACAGACATCAGGTGGACTGGAAGCTCAGGTATGGTGGGAACAAGCAACAGAGGGGAATTCACATGGGACACTAGGAACTCATGTTAGAGAAATGAGAGGGAGGCCGGCTCAAAACAGGGTGCACTGGAAGGAAAGGGGCTGGTGGTCAGGGCTTTCTTGTGGAAAACAGAGGCTGGTTTGGGACAGTCAGTTAGGGAGGAAGGCTGACTGAACTCAGTGCTGGGTCCAGGGCAGGGCTGGAAAATAGGACCCAGGTGAGGCTGAGGGCCATCAGAGGAGCATCTCAGCCTCCTAAGCTGTGGACTGTGCTGGCTGCAGGAGAAGTCTGTCCTGCCAGAGAGACAGTCTCTGGGACAGGAAACCGAGGGCCCATGGCACGGTCCCTTGGCCTCCTGGGTCCCTGGGTCATTTCCCTTCTACCAACCTGCTCCTCTGTGCCAAACTATTGGGGAGCAGTGATGGTGGTTGGCTTAGAGAGTGTAAGAAATTTCTCAGGCCCAGAGAGGATCATTTTTGGAAGAGAAGATTGTCCTTTTATAATGGAGTTTAGACTCAGCTCTTGCAGAGGGCTAAACATTAAAAAGTTGTGATGGAGAAATCAGTGAGAAAGTATACAGTGTGAGGCTTAGGGAAGATGGAAGGCTGGGGGAGCAGGGAGTCAGCAAAACCCAGAACTGACAGCAGAGGGCCGCCTGAAGCAGTGCCGCTGGGCACTGAAAGTGGTTCAGTGAATGAATAAGACTTTCGTAGTATTCTCAAAGATCCATTTACTACAGCCTTGCAACCTCCACCCCCCACCCCCATGGGATTCTTGCCTCTGCCTCAGAAAAGACAGCCAGGAACCAAGGCAGGTCAGTCTCATGCCTGCTGTTAGAGATGCTTCGTTGTTCTCTTCATCCAGGGCAGAAAGTGTGAGACCTTCATGAAGACCCCAGGGGCACCTTGCACATAGGAGAAAGTTCCCTGCACTTTTACACACAAGGGGACTCCTAGAGTCTCCCTGTGGGCAGAGAGAGAAAGACTGAGCTGGCTTCCAAGGGGTCCCGCCTTCTGGCCCCCCAGGGGTGGGTGCTCTGGGAGATCAGGGCCCCGGCATTCCTTGTATTTCCCTCAGTCCTGGGGCTCCAGCCAGACTCTGACTATTCTTTCCAGCTCAGCTCAGGCCAAGCCTTTCTCTCCAATCCTCAGGCAAACTCTGCTGATAACACTGCTGCGGGATAACGGGTCCTTCCTCACCCTCCACCCCTTATCCATCCAGGGTAAACACTAAGAACTGAATTCACAGACCTGGTTGCCCAAGCTCTCAGGCTGCGGCATGAAGATATGGCCATTCCCATACCCCAGGTCTCCCCAAGGTCCTCTCTCCCGGGGCCTGTCAGGGTAGATGCTGGAAAACTGACCTTGAAGCCGGTCTTCATCTTCTTCCGTCCCCTACTCAAATCTGGTGGCCCTGCTGAGACAGCCCCGGAAGAGGGATCTGCACTACAGGTCCTCCTGCACGGTCAGCTCTATGTCCTGCCGAGTGATTGCTCAAGTGCCCATCTCAACCTGCCCCCAGCCGGGTGCAGCCGGGCCTGGCCTCTGGGCAGGAGGAGCGGCCTCACTGCTGCAGTCCACTTTGTCTTTCCCACCAGCTGACGGGAAGAGGCAAGAGAGTCCAGCCCAGCCAGTGGCTGCTGGCCCTGGATGCCCGATGAGGCTGCACCGTCTTCCCTCTCCCCTGAGCCACTGGACTTGTCAGGCAGCCAGGGTGGGAAGGAGGGGAGGGACAGGTCCCAGAGGGAGGGGAAACAATGTGGACCCAGGGCAAGAGCAGCAGGGAGGTCTCCTTACCTGCAGCAACATGATGTCATTGGAGAAGCCCTTGTGGTTGTAGTCTGGGTGGGGGATGGCTCTCCTCACTGGGATGACCTGCTGCGTTCTCTCCTGCTTCTTGATGTTGTGGGTCCCCAGGGTGACGCTGATGGAGCTGCACAGAGAGCAGAGTGGGGGTGTGGGGTGGGGTCCCAGGAGTCACAGCCCAGGAGCCAGCAAGGCAGGTGGCAGCTGGGGCAGAGCAGGGCTGCCCCCGAGGGGAGGTGGAGGGGACAGGTGGGTCCTGGGTCTTGCTTCTCATTAACAGCGAGGTCAGGGCTTTAGGGGGCTTTCTGTAGCCCTCAGGCAATATCATGAAGTTAATTTTTGCCCTTTGACCCTAATGTGAGATCTCATCCTTCACAGCTGCTTTATTTGGCTTCTCAGTGGTGCCACTTGCTCTCACATCTGACTCTCTGACCCTGAAGCTTACCTGTCCTGTTTCTCAGCCTTCTGTTGCTCCAGTCATGCTCTCAGCTGGCTCCTCTGATGAGCACTCATGGGCTTCCGTGAGCAGGTGCCCAGCAAGCAGATCGGGTCCCTGGAGGAGTCTCAGGTGGTATGGATGGGCTGCTGCCTCAACTTCCCCGGCAGTGAGCAGCAGGCATAACAAAGTCCTCTTGCACGAGGGCACCACCACATCTCAGCTTCTTACTCTCCAGACCAGAAACTGGATGAAGGCCATGTAGGGGTGAGAGTGGGGCTTGGCCTCATGATCTTTTCCAAAAGAAAAGTCTGGAAGACAGTGTGCTTGGAAGCACCTGTGGTCCGAAGGGGAGGCTTAGGAGGGTGGTGATGGAGGGTGGGGTCTACGTTGTCCTACAGACAGTGGGTGAGAGTCCTCCCAGTTTCTTGTAGCCTTTTCTGAAACTCAAACCTCAGAATCCCCCTCTGCGAAAGGGGAACGGTGCTTGCTCTCCATGTCCAACTTCAGACACATGTATAGGGGAGATAAGATCTATCTTCAAGGTGCTGGAGCCCCAGATGATCATGGACAGCACTCCCCTGATGCCTTCTTTCTCGGGGGTCTCCCTGACCCCTCTGAGCCTCTGCTAACATCCCAGTTGGTGCCATTCTCTAATAATCTACCTGTGAGTTTCTGGCATTGAATTTTCTCATGTCCTAGGACCTAGCACATCTTAAGATCTCATGAAATATTTTTTTGGCTGCATGAAGGAGTGGCCTCCAATTAGCTTTTGCATGAAGTTTGGTGGAGATAGTGCTGGTGGAATTTAAGGTCACCGTGATGGCGGAGGGATGCCAAAGACAGTGGAGGGCCTGGGAAGGTGGGGAAGGTGGCTGAAAATGGGCTTCACAGGCCTGGGGCAGAGCAAAGGCAACAGGGAGCTTTGGGAGCAGTCCTGTAGCCGCTGCTGGGGTCAGCCGCAGCCTGGCTCCTCTCCGGCATAGGAGGGAGGGGGTGCGGGGTACTGAGATCCTTAAACTGGGTGCAGTGACAACTCCCGTTGCTGCAGCCCATTCACCTGAGCTTCCCTTCCTGGGTTGGAGTGAGGGATTTTAACTACTTGTCTTTGTGGCTTCACATCCTTTGCCAAATGCCTTTCTACAAACAACCCTTTGCTAGGTGATAAGAGAGATGCTAACCCCTACTAAACCTTTCAGTGAAACCCTTCCTTCTGGCCATCCTTGTTGAGTGTCTATCCAGCAGTGGACTTGTGAGTCTAGGTTTGGGATGAGAAATAGGGTTCAGAGATTCTTGGGCTCAAATTGATGAAAATCTTTGTGCTGGGCAGAAGGGTAGGAGGACAGAGAGATAGACACAGGCCTTTGGCACAGGGGTGGTCACTCGCCTGTCCCAGCCCCAAGGGGCAGCAGAAAAGCTAACAAGAGGAAGAGCGGCTGCATCTTCTCTAAGGGCTGCCCAGGTCATGGGCCACTCACCTTTCTTCCTTGCAGACACAGAGCCCCTGAGGACAATGAAGTTGGGGGCGCTCAGGGACCTGTGCTGGCTCATCATACAAGGCAGCTTGTTGGAGTGCTCTGGCTCAGGTTCGGTGAGAATGGCACTGCCACCACACTGGCAGTCCCACTGCTGAGTCACAAGGTGAAGACACGAAGAAAAAACAGGAAGTGAAGGCTGCGGTCGCAGCCAGTGCAGGGGCCAGGACCCCAGAAACCTTCAGCGACCGAATGTCTCCATTTCTTGGTTCTTGGCTCTTTTTCCATTCTGATGAAATCATGAGTAATTATTGAGCAAGCTAGGTCCAGGGATCTCAGAGACAGGGATCCTGTCCTTGAGAAGCTGGTGGGTGGCCAGAGTAGACTAAGAATCTGTGGTTAGAGTACAAGACAGAAAGGGCTACAGCATGGCGGGGGTCTGCTTGGGGGTGTGTGATTGAGGCTGGGCTTTCTCTAGGGGCAGGCAACCTGGACCTAGCCCCAAGCCCCATATCCTATCTTACCACCATTCCAGCCTCATAGTTTTGTAGTATTTAGAAGCCCCTCTTTAAATGTAAATACTCTGGGACAAACAGATCTTTTATCCCACAATTTTGAACAAAAGTCCCAGACTTGATATTCATTGCACCAGAATAAGCCATCATTGGGCCCATTGGAACTGAGTGGCCTGATTGGTTTATGTTTAGGTCATTTAGCACCTAAATGAGCTGAGGGGGGACTGTCCCACCCAAACTACAGTGTCTGTGAGTTTGGGAGGGTTTCCCCTCCAGAAATGTGGCTTCCTGTTGTCAGGTGGTGGGGAAATGGGTGCCAGTCATTGCAATAAGCACTACACATTGACCATTCTCTGTCAGGTGTCCAGACGCCATATCCCAGTATGCCTGGGCCTAGCAGCCATAAACATCTGCAAACAGATTACCCCAACACCCTCATCAGCATGGTGACACAAGGAACGTAATGGAAAGGAAGGAACTATGAGTTCTCAACAACATAATCCCAATTCTGTTAAAGGAATAGCATTGATGAATACATAGAAAAAGAGTGGAAGGGAACATGCTTAGGCATTAAAGATGACGAACTCTGGGTGTTGGAATTGCTGATGACTTTGATTTTCTTACTTACATGTTCTCTATTTAGCTGTCTTTCTATGATGAATATGTATCACTTTTATTCTCAAAATACATTTTCCCATACATCCATGCACAATCATTTATAGCAGACATTCAGCAAACCACTTCTTTTCTGCCTAGCCTTCTGTAAAGTGGATGTTTTAAAAATGAGGTTACTTTTCTGAATACACTGTTCTATATAAAAGATTCAGAGATTTTTGAAAAATAGAAGAAAAATTCACTCAATAAGCTACAGGCTATAGGACACCTTTGAAAAATAGGATACCATTGAAACAAATGCCTTTCATTATAATGAGTTTCCTTTGGAGATACACACACACACACACACACACACACACACACACACACACACACACACACACGCAATAGTGTGAGGTAGGGAGAGGCTGGCTCAGACCAAGATGGAAGATGTCCTTAAGGTCCTTTGGGGCTGTGGGCTGCAGGCTGCAGGGGGACAGGCTACCCGGACACCAGGGGCTGCACTGGGTTTGGGACCAAGACAGGGCTGTGATAGGCACTTGAGCTGGGCCTGCAAGGACTGAAGGGTCCTCCTGAAAGTTCTCAAGTGTCCAAGCTGCCTGCTGCTCTGATTTGGGAAGGGATCACTACATGGGATGAGTTACTCCTTTCCAAAAACTTCCCACCCATCTCTGTTAGGGTGGAGAACTAGCCCCTTACCCAAGATCCTCTTAGGTGATCCTCCTTACAATTCTGAATGTTTTTATGTTGCCCCGTTGGCACTGGGGTGTGAGTGGGGGTGTAGGTGTGGGATGGGGCAGGAAGGCAGTATGGATGAGATAAGAGGGTCCTCTAGCAGAGAGTCTTTTTCCTGGGGTGGTGTCTCCCTTTTCCTGATGGAGCTTGCATTCAGCCTGGCAGGGGGAGCTGGCACTGGGGAGGTATGAGTATTAGTACAGCATGATTTTTTATTCTAGAGGCAGATTTTTATTCTGGAGGGGGAAGCCTATAGAGATCAGAAACGTGAACAGATTGTTGCTGGATGCACAGTAGGTAAATAGCAAGTGTTGTTTTGGTGAGTAAAGGAGGAATCAGTGATTGCCACTGGGGGTGGAAGTTCATTAATAAAGTCCCTGGGAGCCTCCCCTCCACCCACTTTGCCCAGTGCAGTTCTGGCTCCTTCCTAAGAAGATGGACAGATCAATGCCGGGACAGGGCAGGCCTGGAGTGGAGAGGAGTTGTAGGGGAGGGGCCCTGTGGCTCAGCATCTCTGTGCCCTCTGCTTCCTGGCAGCTGGGCTGGGTGGTGGTTCTTGGAAGAGAGTTCCCTGTGAGGTGTTGATAGAAGGTGTGCGTCCAAGCACTGCTCCTGACCTTCCCTTGCAGCAAGCAGTGGCAGCACAAAGTCCTTACATACCAGAATCCCCCACAGCTTTTTGGTTCTCTGGAGTCTGGATCTAAAGAAATGCCATGTAGGGACCAGAATGATGCTTCTAGCCTGCCTGTTGTGCTCACAGAGCCCAAGGCCAAAGACAGGGAGATGTGGACAGACTAGAACAGGGAGAGAGGAGCTGGTGTAGGGACAGCAGGGTCTGCAGCAGCCAGAAGCAGTGTAGAAGGGGGTGCTGCAGGTTCCTTGGGCAGCATCCTCGGCTTGCCAAAAGAACCCCAAGACTCAGATTCCCTCTCTGACAAAGAGAAAGGAAGTCCTTTTTCCTTCATCCCTGCTGTAGACAGATAGGTTGGCATACAGGATTTGTGTTTGGAATGAGCAGGGAAGTCTGCATAGACCCTGGAAAATCCTTTCCCTGATGTTCTCTGGGCCCTTTCCTCTCTTGGTTCTCAGACCTCGCTGAGCTACTGCTGGTTTGTAATGTTCAGAACAGGAGCTCAAGATGCTCAGTTGTGTTAGAAATTTATCTTTTAGAGCCTGACGTGTAGTAGATGTCAGGGCTGTCAGAAGGGATGGCTGCCAATTAGCCTCTGGATAAAGATTAGCTGGGCTCTGAGCAGCAGGGAAAGATGACGTCTGCTAAACCCATTGTGCCATTGACTAACATAGGACCAGAGAGAACATGAGACTGAACTAGACAAATACGGATGTTAAGGGGACTGGATGCCTCAACCCTGAAACCGAACGGTCCTTGGCTTCCTTCCTGGGCAGTGTAAGAATGACAAAGTTTGGAGAAGGGGATGGAGATTGGGGGCAGATTTTCAGACATTGAGTTAGAAAGTGAGTGGGCTTTCCTTTGATTATGGAAGCCAGCCCTTTTCTCCAAGCTGCTCTTTCCTGGGGAATTATTTCTCATTCCTAGTTTCTGACCTTCCTCCAGATATCTTTATAAAATAACTCATTTTCCAGATGACAGGAGTAGGCCCTTGGGGGTGGGGCACAGCAACCTCTGGCTCACGGAGAACAGCCTACGCCCTGGCACTCCTGCTGGGTTTTTGCCCTGCATCGGATCTGCCAGCCTTTGAGGGAGGGTGGCACTGGAGTTCAGGAAGTTCCTGCAGAGGGACCAGGGCCAGGAGGGGCCTGAGCATAGCGTCTGAGCAGGGCTGTGCCACTGTGTGTGTGTGGGAGGCTGGGCCTCCATTGGCAGGGGACAAGGAGAGGCCACCAGGAGCAGGAGTGGTTGCATCTCCCCAGGAAGGCTGCCCAGATCGTGGCTGCTGCTCTTCTTCCTGGTCGTCTAACCCCAGTGCTCTCCTCCTGCCCTGTTGCCTTTATCCCACAAGGCTCCCTCTGAAGGCCTCACACCAATGCCTGACTTAGTCCCTGGGCCTGAGAGGGATAAGAACTTACCAGTCACCATGTAACTGTAACTGCTGGTAGGTCTGGACTCAGTGCTGCACACGAGTTATAACCAGAAACCACAGGCTAAGGGTTTGGGGGGTTGGAACTGTTGTATCAGCCAGTAGCGGGTCCCTGAAACCTAGAAACCTGTCTCATGATGATAGATCCAAGAACATATTCATTTCCTTGATTCTCTTTAGACTGTCAGGATGATCATTTATTGAGGCCCCTTCTGTGTGAGACTTGAGGGTATTGGAGATGAGATTCCTTACTTCTTGTGGAGAAGGCAATTTCATCAGTGATCAGATAAGCACATGAGGGGTGGACCGAATGGTGTGGGAGTAGTGTTGAAGAGGGCCTGCTCCAGTTACTAAAGAACTGAGTGGTTTAAAACAACATTTATTTTGCCCACAAACCCATGAGTTTGCTGGTGCTGGCTGTCCAAGTTCCTCTCCATGAAGGCCTCTCTACTTGGGATTATTCAGTATTTCTTGCAATGTAATGGTTGGCTTCCTCAGAGTGAGCTTCTCCCTAAAATTGAGCCAGGCAGAAGCTGTATTTTTTTATTACCTTGACTTTGAAGTCATATGGCATCCATTCCACCAATTCCACTTCTCAGGGCAATCAAAAGCCCCCATCCAGATTAAAATGGAAGGAGCATAGACCTCAACTCTGAGTTGCAAGAGCATTTCAATCATGGAAAAAAGGACTGTGGGGTGGGAGTTACCCAGTGACGGTAACAGCGAAACAACCTGCCACACTGCCTTAGGTGCGTGGGACTTGGTCAGAGGAGTCAAAACCATGGATGGTCTAAGCCTAGGTCACAGCCTACGAATAGCTTGGGGTCTGCTCTGTGCAAACCACATGTGCTGAGAATGGAAGAGGATTGGCTTTCCCAAAAGTTACCCTTATTAATAAGTAATGATACCAGTGAAGTGGGATGGATGCCAGTGCCAGAGCAGTACTGTCATAGCACTGTCCAGAGAACTACATTCCTGATAAAGAAGTTTCCATGATCAACTCCCCTCTATAGAAAGAGAAGAGAGAGTCATGAAATTGAAAATATAATTGGTTCTAAATATCTTGATCCCAGTCTTCTTAAGAAACAATAAAACCTTAGTTAAAGAAATAGAGCACACTGTCAACAATGACTCTGGCCCTGGGAGCCACAGTGAACCGAGCAGGGTGTTATGTGGACACCCTCCTCACCCAACATGGCCTTGGGTACCCTGTACTGGGCAGCCTGGTTTGGGATGGCAGAATACATGTGAGGGGAGGAGGGTAACCCATTCAGGGAGCAGACATCTAAGTTGGGAGAGGGGGATGTTCACAAAAGGGGCTGGCCTAGTAGATGGTAGAGAGCTCAAGTAGGGAGTTGGGGGGGCACTCTGTTGCAGTTTGTCAGAGCAGGCTGAGTAGGGTATTGTGGGCATTGACATGAAGGGGCTGCCTGATGTGGAATGCCGGGGCCTGGGTGAGGGGAGGAGGGGACCTAAGTTAGGGGAAGATGGGGAGATGGGAGATTTGTTATATGAATCTCTGTGGGGATTAATTAAATAAGTGAACATATTAAGGCTAAGGAGCCAGGTTTCTCTGTCTGGGGATCAGATGGTACTGATGTTGATTTCCTGAGTGTGATGGTTATATTACGGTAATGTTAGAGGGTGTCCTTGTTTGTAGGTATTACACACTAAAGTATTTGGGAAGTGGTGGAGCACCACATTTGTAAATTTACTCTAAAATGGTTCAGGAAAACAAAGGCGCTTTTTTGTACTGTACGTGCAACTTTTCTGTAAGCTTCAGATGTTTCAAAATTAAAAGGAAATTGATAATCTTCATATATACAAACAACTGGTTTGAAGAAATTCAGGAAAAGAAAATCTGTTATGGTAGCAACAAAAAAGATAAATGTTTAGGAAAAACTTAACTAGAACTGTGAAAAACCTGTTTGAGGAAAACTTTTAAATGCTCCTAAAAACAAAAAAATAGACTTGAGAAATAGATATTCTTAGTTCTTGGATAGGATGGATTTATATCAAAAAGGTACCAATTTCCCCACATTAATATATACATTTAGTATGATTAAGGTGAAAATACCAATTTTCCCCTAGTGTTACACAAGTTCTAAGCAATTTCTAAAATTTCTGTGGAAAATAAGCATACAAGAATAGCCAGGAAATAATTACAACCCTTAAATAGAATTCATGCCTCAGATCGAATTTACCGAGTATCATAAGTCTTCCAAGTGATAAAGATACCTCAAGACAAATGCTGGGCATAAAACCCACAGGGCATAAATCTGCAAAGAAGTAAAAAGCTAACCTTTTCAAACAATGTTGCTTCTCTCTCACTTACCAACTTCACATTTCCCTGAACGGCCCCAGAAGATGACTGGTTAGCCAGAGACGGGTAAGATTCCTCAAGGGAGGAACAACCTAAGACAGGCACAGTCGCAGGGGGGCCATCAGGTGAGAAATTGGGGATCAACAGAGGTGAGGCTTAGAACCTCACCCCCCCTGTTTTGAGAGAAATCTTCTGCATCCGTGGATGTTTTGTTGCCCTGGTCTAGCTTGGATTAACACATAGTCTACAGGCACACACCTGATCATCTACATTTGCTTTCTTACAGCACTAAACTATGTTTCCTACCTTTATCTTGCATCTACCTACCACTTCAGCATTTTATTAAAAAAATAATAATAATAATAGGGAGAAATGTGGGATTCACATATAAATCAAGTATAAAATCAAATGAATATTCATATGTGACCTGATTGTTTATAGTTCATAATGCGTGATCAAAACCGAAAGCTTCTGTGATGACTGCCCTTGTACTGTTCACTATGTAACTTATTCACTATGTAAGAATTTGTTCACCATGTAAGAACTTGTTTGTTATGCTTCAGAAGATCGGAGACTGATGAGAATTAGGCTTGGGGTGGATTAATGATTGTTCATTGAGTCCCCTATACAGAATTTTATTGTTGTTAACAACCATTTGATCAATAAATATGAGAGATGCCCTCTCAAAAAAAAAAAAATAAAAATAAAAATAAAAATACCCTAAAAATACAAAAAAAAAAAATAATAGCCAGGAAAATTATGGCAGAAGAAAAAAGAATAGGAAGGGAAGTGGTTTGCCTTATTAGATATTGAAAACATCCTATAAAATCTCTTTCCTGAAAACAGTGTGGTACTGACTCATGAATACAGACAGAGACCAATGGAGTAGAATAGAAAATCCAGAAACATTTCCAGGTGCATATGGGAATGTAGTTCATCATCAGGTAGCATTTCAAATCATTAGAAAAGATGGACTTTTTAATAAATGATATTGGAACAACTCGGTAGCGATTTGTTAAGAGATTAAGTTGGTGTTATATTTCACATAAATCATCAGAACAAGATACTCAAATATACAAAATAAAACCATGCATGCACTAGAAATAAACATGGGCTAATTCCTTTATAAATGCTGAGTGGGAAAAGCCTGTCTAGCAATGACTCTACATCCAGACACATTAAAAGATTGATAAATAAATTTTGACAGGTAAAAAAGTAGTTTTAAAAAGTTTGTATGTCAAAACAATTGCAAATAGCAAACCTGGAAAATAGTCATTGCAACATATATTGCAATGAAAGTACTAAATTATCTACTGTATAAAGAACTCTGCAAATCCAGAAAAAAGACCAAAAACCTGATAAAAGAATGGGAAGAAGACATGACATTTGAGAGTAAAAAATATTTTTAAAATGATGAAAAAAGTCTCAACTTCATTCATATTAAGAGAAATGGAAATAAAATAATGGAAAACATGGAAATAAAATTATATTGAGACACTCTATGTCATCTCACTCGTGCCCCAAAATTCAAAAGTTGAACTGTATACCCCACGGGCAAGGCTGTTGATATTGCACCATGTATCTTCCTTCCCCCCCAATAACTTTACTTACATCTTATCCATATCTTTATATTTAAGACATATTTCTTATAAACAATACAAAATTGGGTCTTGTATCTTTTATCCAGACAACAATCTCTGCTCTTTAGTTGGAGTGTTTAATCTGTTTATATTTAATGAAACTACTGATAGGGTTGGCTTAAAGAACATTGTATTAGTATTTGATTTCTATTTGTGTGATTTATTCTTTGTTCCTCTGTCCGTGTTTTCCTGAGTTCTTTTATTGTATCTAATTTTGTCTTCTTTATTGCCTTTAATTATATCTCTATATATTATTTCAGCATTATTCTAGGATTCCAATGTGGCTCCTTCACGTATCAACATGAATTAATGTTATACCATTTCATATAGGAACTTTGTAAGGATATATTTCCATTTATCCTCTCTCCCACCTTTTCAGTTATTTTTGTCATATCATATTTTTGTTTATGTACCATAAATCCTGAAGTATTTTTTTGCCTTAAATAGTCAATAATTTTTGAAAAAAATTTATATAAAGTCTTTTATATTTGGTCACATTTTATACTTTTCTCTTTTTTCCTTCCCACTTACAATGAGGATAATTTTCCTTCAGTCTGAAGAACTTGTTTTTGGATTTCTTGCAATGAAGTTCTGATGGCAACAGTTCTGTTACCTTTATTTTTCTGAAAATGTCTTTATTTTCCCTTCATTTTATTTCTTTTCACTTTTTAAAATTTTGTTATCATTAATCTACATTTACATGAAGAACATTATGTTTACTAGGTTCCCCCATTCACCAAGTCCAACCCCCTACACCCCATTACAGTCACTGTCCATCAGCATAGTAAGATGCTGTAAAATCACTACTTGTCTCTCCCCATGCCCCCCCCACATTATACATGCTAATCATAATGCCCCCTTTCTTTTTCCCTGCCCTTATCCCTCCCTTCCCACCCATCCACCCCAGTCCCTTTCCCTTTGGTAACTGTTAGTCCATTCTTGGGTTCTGTGATTCTGCTGCTGTTTTGTTCCTTCAGTTTTTCTTTGTTCTTATACTTCACATATGAGTGAAATCATTTGGTACTTGTCTTTCTCTGCCTGGCTTATTTCACTGAGCATAATACCCTCTAGCTCCATCCATGTTGTTGCAAATGGTAGGATTTGTTTTCTTCTTATGGCTGAATAATATTCCATTGTGTATATGTACCACATCTTCTTTATCCATTCATCTACTGATGGACATTTAAGTTGCTTCCATTTCTTGGCTATTGTAAAATAGTGCTGCGATAAACATAGGGGTGCATATGTCTTTTTCAAACTGGAGTGCTGCATTCTTAGGGTAAATTCCTAGAAGTGGAATTCCTGGGTCAAATGGTATGTCTATTTGGAGCATTTTGAGGAACCTCCATACAGCTTTCCACAATGGTTGAACTAGTTTACATTCCCACCAGCAGTGTAGGAGGGTTCCCCTTTCTCCACAACCTCGCCAACATTTGTTGTTGTTTGTCTTTTTGATGATGGCGATCCTTACTGGTGTGAGGTGATATCTCATTGTGGTTTTAATTTGCATTTCTCTGATGACTAGCGATGTGGAGCATCTTTTCATGTGTCTGTTTGCCATCTGAATTTCTCCTCTGCCCATTTTTAAATTGGATTATTTGTTTTTTGTTTGTTGAGGTGTGTGAGCTCTTTATATATTTTGGATGTCAAGCCTTTATTGGATCTGTCATTTATGAATACATTCTCCCATACTGTAGGGTACCTTTTTGTTCTATTGATGGTGTCCTTTGCTGTACAGAAGCTTTTCAGCTTGATATAGTCCCACTTGTTCGTTTTTCCTTTTGTTTTCCTTGCCCAGGGAGATATGTTCGTGAAGAAGTCACTCATGTTTATGTCCAAGAGATTTTTGCCTATGTTTTTTTCTAAGAGTTTTATGGTTTCATGACTTACATTCAGGTCTTTGATCCAGTTCGAATTGACTTTTGTGTATGGGATTAGACAGTGATCCAGTTTCATTCTCTTACATGTAGCTGTCCAGTTTTGCCAGCACCATCTGTTGAAGAGACTGTCATTTCCCCATTGTATGTCCATGGCTCCTTTATCATATATTGGTTGACCATATATGTTTGGGTTACTGTCTGGAGTCTCTATTCTGTTCCACTGGTCTGTGGCTCTGTTCTTGTGCCAGTACTGAATTGTCTTGATTACTGTGGCTTTGTAGTAGAGCTTGAAGTTGGGGAGTGAGATCCCCCCCACTTTATTTTTCCTTCTCAGGATTACTTTGGATATTCGGGGTGTCTTTGGTGTTTCCAAATGAATTTTTGATCTATTTATTCCAGTTCATTGAAGAATGCTGTTGGTTATTTGATAGGGATTGCATCAAATCTGTATATTGCTTTGGGCAGGATGGCCATTTTGACGATATTAATTCTTACTAGTCAAGAGCATGGGATGAGTTTCCACTTGTTAGTGTCCTCTTTAATTTCTCTTAAGAGTGTCTTATAGTTTTCAGGGTGTAGGTCTTTCACTTTCTTGGTTAGGTTTATTACTAGGTATTTTATTCTTATTGATGCAATTGTGAATGGAATTGTTTTCCTGATTTCTCTTTCTATTAGTTCATTGTTAGTGTATAGGAAAGCCACAGCTTTCTGTGTGTTAATTTTGTATCCTGCAACTTTGCTGTATTCCAATATCAGTTCTAGTAGTTTTGGAGTAGAGTCTTCAGAGTTTTTTATGTGCAATATCATGTCATCTGCAAATAGTGACAGTTTAACTTCTTCTTTACCAATCTGGATTCCTTGTATTTCCTTGTTTTGTCTAATTGCCATAGCTAGGACCTCCAGTACTATGTTGAATAACAGTGGGGAGAGTGGGCATCCCTGTCTTGTTCCCAATCTCAGAGGAAAAGCTTTCAGCTTCTCGCTGTTCAATATGATGTTGGCTGTGGGTTTATCATATATGGCCTTTATTATGTTGAGGTACTTGCCCTGTATACCCATTTTGTTGAGAGTTTTTATCATGAATGGATGTTGAATTTTGTCAAATGTTTTTCAGCATCTATGGAGATGATCATGTGGTTTTTGTCTTTCTTATTGTTTATGTGGTGGATGATGCTGATGGATTTTTGAATATTGTACCATCCTTGCATCCCTGGGATGAATCCCACTTGGTCATGGTGTATGATCCTCTTGATGTGTTTTGAATTCGGTTTGCTAGTATTTTGTTGAGTATTTTTGCATCTACGTTCTTCAGGGATATTGGTCTGTAATTTTCTTTTTTGGTGGGGTCTTTGCCTGGTTTTGGTATTAGGGTGATGTTGGCTTCATAGAATGAGTTTGGGAGTATTTTGTTCTCTTCTATTTTTTGGAAAACTTTAAGGAGAATGGATGTTATGTCTTCTCTGTATGTATGATAAAATTTTGAGGTAAATCCATCTGTATTTTGCCTTCATTTTTGAACAATATTTTTCACTGGCTATAGAATTCCAGAAATAGGTTACCTATTTTTTTTTCCGACTGTCTGAAAATGTCATTTCATTGTCTTTTGACTTCCCTTTTTTTCTGATGAGAAGCTCATTGTGATTCTTACTGTTGTTTCCCCTTAAGTAATGTATCTTCTTTTTGCTTCTGTCTACTTTCAGCCTTTTCTCTTTATCTTTGAGTGTCACTAATTTGACTATTATGTGTTTAGATGTGGCTTTCTTTGTACTACCTGAGGTTCACCGAGCTTCCTGAGTCTGCAGATGAGAAATGTAGTCTAGCTATAGGCCTATAAGAGAAAGGAACCCACTGCTGCACTTCCATGGTAAAATGTTGGTCAAAAGCAGTGTTGTGTGGAAAACCAAGGTAGATACTCAACCCCATAAGTTCTGTAAGTCCAGAAGTATAGTGATGGCAGAAGTATAATGATGGGCAGGGAAGGAAGAGCCATCCTACTACATGGTCCTGAAACAAATTAGCAAGATCTTGAGTTCCTTTGGGCCTATCCCCCACCAGGAGCTGGCTTTGTAATTCTCTCCCCAGTCACACTGGGACCTGGCTCTTCTCATGGATTTGATGGAGGGAGGGGCAGTGACAGTAGGTCTGAGTGAATAGAGGCATTTCCTTGAGGTCATTATGGATATATTTTATTTTGTTTTATTTAAAATCTTTTCATTACAGGGATTTTTAAGCAAGGTCAGGATTGCTTCCTCAAAGGTGGGTGTGGAGCATACTTCCACAGACAAAGGAGATTTGAAAGAATCAGCATGTTTAAGGTGCTTACCTGCCTCCATCCAAATGTGCTCAGGAGCAGACTTCTGTTTACCAGGGAAGGTGTTCTGAATACCTGTCATAGAATGGCTGCTTCAGGGCCCAGAGGTCTTCTCTCTTCTCTTATTCAGGAATGTGAGGAAGCCATCACGGGGTTAGTGTGTGTGTGTGTGGTGAACATTAGAAAACCTATAAGGCCTTTTGCTGGCCTGGCTGTCAGGGGCTTGGGCTCAGTTCAGGCTCTGTCCTAACTCCTAGTGCTGTCAGGCTGTTACTACTCCTTCTTGAGAGTTAGTCTCTTCCTCCTCTCTCAGTGGAGGGTAAGAGCTTACAGCAAGTGTTCTCAAACTTGCTTTAAACCACAGAGCCATTTTCTTAAAGTAAATGTGGTGCCTACCTAAAGATGTATGTGGCTGGGCAGTTTTTAAAAATACTATGTTTTGTTTTGCTTTCTATATTTTCTATTTTGTTTTTTTCCATCACAGATCTAGGTCCTTAGTATGTTTTAGGATATCTTAGGAGCAGCGATTTGTTTTTTCTTGCTCCCAATCAGAAGCTGTGTGACATCATTGCTCTTCCCTTGTAAAAGTGACCAAGGTCATTAAGAGCTTGTGTTGCTGCATGCTTTGTGCACAAGATGTGTAGAGGCATGCCTTTGAGGGTTACATGATCTCAGAGTGCTTACGCCATGTCACAAAAGAGTCTGGTACTGTGTGAATTTGGTGCAGGAGGGCATCAGCCCAGAGCTGGAACATATGCTCAGCTCCCGAGCAGCACCTATCTTAGTGGTAAGACCTTGGAGGATGGCTGCTAGGAGGGTCTGGAGAGGTGAGCCCAACACAGGGAGATCCTTGTTCAGCAAAAATTACCCCCTACATGTGTGGCCTCCAAGCCAAAAAGTTCCCCATGTTGAAAAATCCAGGTAGTCTTGGGCTCAGTGGATTAAGGAGTAACCATGGCGGCCTAAAGAGTAGAGGCATCCAGTTTTCCCGACCATGTGAGCCTCCCTGATTCTAGTTTGATTCTGCACAGGTAGGAGCTTGCTGTAAGGACAGGCATTATGTTTCTGGCCCATCTGATTGGGTTGGTGTTTAAAGTCTGACTCTAACTGAGAAATATGTAATATGTTTTTTGCTACCATTTGAATCTGTACAATGACATGCTACTTTCACAGCAAATGAAAATAAAGCTGCCCTCGCTGCCTTCCTCCTCCCTACCTGTTGCCCTGTCCCCTAGGTGAAGGGGATACTCCGTGAACAGAGTTTAGTAACTTCACATCTAGAGACTAGATGACTGAAGTCATTTCCGAATCCCAAGTGCTGCTGTAATAGCATCACATGTGGTGATGCTGCTGGGCAGCTGTGTGTGGGGAGGTCTCTCCCTGTGCACTAGGTAAAAACTTCAGCCTGGATGGCGGGGGAGGGTTCGTGACTTTGAATGAGAAAGAATTCTCAAGCAAGTTAGGAATTCATTAAAGGTAAGGGAGGAATTCATTAAAGAAAGAGTAGAAGGGAATTGTAGCTGTCTTGTTGGCAGCAGAAAGCAAGGAGGAAGAGCAGGGAGGAGAGTGAAGCTCAGTGAACTCCTGCTCAGCATGGGGAAAATGCCCTGCCAGCTCCTGAGGCCAAGGTCACTTCGTGTCCAGTGTCTGCTTGGATCTGCATGGTGTGGGAACTAAATCCCTACCACCCCAGGATTTGGGGAAGTCTCAGAGCACTGGATGGAGTAGGATTATATTCTGAGAACTTCCCAAAGGCAAAGAAAGGAGGTATTCAGGCAGGCTATGAAAAAGTATGACTGTACAGCTGCAGTCCTGTGCAGGTCACCCAGGTAACAGGAACTTGCAAGCCCAAATCTGAGCTCTCAGTAGCTCCTCCCTACATAGCTGGAGTAGAACAGAGACAGAGTGAACACTTATGCTTAAGTCTGGAAAACAGAGTGAAATAGCAAACTGACAAAGACACTTACCAGTGGAAGAGTGCAGAGACAAAACGCAGGAAGTTGAACAGTGAGAAGACTTTATTTAAAAAGTACACATTGCAGAAAGGGGACTGCAGGCAAACTTAGAAAGAAGGTGCCCTCAAAGGCTTAGGATTCTGTCTTTTAAAGCTTTCAAGAATCGGGTAAAAGGGGCCTATCAGTTAGGACTGCCTGCCCTGCCTTAAGATAGGGACGGTTATTAGCTGGTCACCAAAGAATATCTTAGGAATCTTACCTCCTAACTCCCTGGTTTTAAAATAGAATTTGAGCCTAAAGATGCAGTCCCTCCTGGTCTTACTATACTGTTCATATCGCAGCATTTTTATCATAGGCAGGAAAAATTAATCATGATGCTTGTCCCATGGCTCTTGCCCTACCTCAGTAAGATTCACACAGACTGTAACCACAATAAAAATAAATATAAATACTTTATTCCTGTGGGCTTCCCATAGAGATCTAGGCCATATAGACTTATGTGAAGGAGGGGAAGAGGAGCTTCCCCATTTGGGTGAAATTCAACACTGTCAGTTTCACCTGTGTTCAGATGCTAGCGCCTGTATTATGTATACTGCATGTCCCCAAGCCTGGCTCAAGCAGCATTTGTTTGTTGGCTAATGGAAAAAATTGTGGTTTTCTTATTGTGGTAAGCATTTTGTAATGTATATATCTGTCAAATCACTCTGTTGTACACCTGAAACTAATATGATCTACCAACTATGCTTCAATTAAAAAAAGAAGAAATTGTGCTTTCCAGTCCTACTGCAGAGAGGAGCGCTGACTCAAAAGGCTGGCCAAGGTGGCCAGGAGGCAGTCTTAGCAGAGAGGCTAGCAGTTGGCAAAGGCTGAAAGGGCCTCGGGCTGCTGAGAGACCAGGTGGCCAGTGGCCTGAGCACACAGACATTCGTTGGGCTGGATGTGAGGGTCTGAGCTGGCCCTGCCCAGGTGTGATGGGTCCGAGGGCTCTGGAGACCCACCCCTCCAGCCCTGTCCTCTGCGGGTGCTGTGTGGTGCCAGCCCTGTGTGGTCCCCTCGGCTTCCCTCTCTGCCGGGGTGTGGGCTGGGCTGTCTTCTCAGTGGTGAGGGCCTGCTGGAACCGCATGGAGCTGTGAGTGTCCTAAGTAGGAGGGAAATGAGAAGCGGCCTCATTTCAGCTCAGATCAGTGTTGTTGGACTCAGAACTCTCAGTGGAAAGCAGGGGTAGAGAAGAAGGCACAGCTGGGAGACTAGGGGCCCTGAGCTCAGAGGAGGGCAGGGACAGAAACTCAACTTAGGTGAGAATGAGGAGCTTCTCAAGAGACCCACCCAAGCTCAGGGCTGGCTTCCTTGGCTGGGAGACAGATGTCCTGCTCAGGAAGGCCCTTCCAGCTCCCCAGTGGGGTGGAGCTCTGTCCTCGAGCTGCAGCCCCAGGCTGGGCCTGTTTGGTGTTCAGGACTCATGGTGTTATCCCCTTCCTCTCTGCCATGTAACACAGAGACAGTGCTACAGAGAACTGGAAAACCTGGACTGGATCGCTGACAGAAGAACCAAGCAGCCCTCGGAGTTCTTGGAGGTGGAGGTTTACTTTACACCGATGGGCTCAGAGGAGAGCAATCTCCAAAGGTCTGAGCCCTGAGTACAGCAGGGCTATGTCTTTTATACACTTACTACAAAGCTAAGGGGGAACTCAGCACCCAGAAACTGTTGCAGTGGGAGTTTTTAGGTCACTATAGGTTTCCTCTATATAGCATTCTATATAGCATTCTATATATCTCCAATATAGCATTCATGGTGCTAGTTATATTTTAATCTATTTCTGTAAAGGTTACCTGGATACCATATTATAAACGAATGGGCTTCCATGACTATGATTAACAAGCTGCTCCACACCACTGAGTCCCGGTGTGGGGGGAATGCATTGTTACATTGTTTCAATACCAAGCACCCAAGCACCTTGTGATTTCTCTGTATTTCCAAAGCTTCAATAGAAACCCTGTTTCCTTGGTTTTCTTGACTTCCCACCACACCTGCCAAGAAGGGGAGGAATTTGAAAACTCTCTGAGTATTTCATCATCAGAAGGAGGTAAGAAGTTCATCTTGAGCCCCAGGACCAGAGAGGTTCATTTTTCTGCTGATGCTGCTCAGCTTCAGCCTGGCAGAAGGGCAGACCCGGAACAGACAAGTGTGGTGAGAAGAGGCTGCATAGCAGCTCTGCCTGGGGTTTGGGGGAGGTGGTGGTGGGAGAAGAAAGTGGAGGGAGCAGAAAAGAGCAGAACTGTGTTATTGGCCTCCTAAGCATAGAGTGGGTGCCTATGAATGAGGGTCAATGAATAAACAAGAAAGCCTTGCCCACTCAGTTACACTGTATTTATTCCATTGCTGGCACCCACCCCACACCTCCCAGTGTGATTCTGGATCAGCTTCAGAGCAGGTGGCCTTGTTCCTGCAGGGAGAGGCTTTTCATGGTTTTCTTTATCCAGGGTAGGAAACTTGAGATTTTGGTGTAGGCTCGTGGAGTGTCCCCATTTTCTTTTCCATAGGAGACAATGCCCTGGGCCACCTTGTTGCACACGAGAGGGCCCCCAGAGTCCCCCTGTGGACAGTGAGGGGGTGGTCTGAGCCAGCTGTCCTCTTGTCCCTGCTGTCCCTGCCATCCCAAGTCCTCTCTCAGAGAGGCCACCTTGCATGGCCTCCATGTGGGATATAAAAGGGCAGGGAAGGCCCCGTGGGCTTTCTCAGTTGCCAAGAACTGACCCTGGACACTGTCACTGCTTCCATTCACCCCAGGTGGCAGCTCCCTTTCCTCCCCCTTTCCTCTTGCAGTAAAAGTGCTGGGGAACTGTTGGCTCCAGTCTACTGTGCAGACATGGAGGCAGGTGGGTGGGGCTGCCACTCAGCATGGAGGATGGGCCCATTAACCAAGGTGGCTGCCAGCCCTGAGGAGCCACCTGGCTCTAACTACTGCATGCCCAGTAGCACAGCTTTCTAACACTTGTGGCCTGGCATGGGGCAGAGCGTGGCTAATCCACCCTTTGTAGGGGCACCACATTTGCATTTACCATAAGCCTTTTGGGGGCTTGCAGAGGCCCCTCTCAGCTGTGGCTGCTGCCCCTTCTCTTCCTGGAGAGAAAGATCACAGCCTAGAGGGGAAAGAGTCCCCCATTGCTTGGGCCTCCACTCCCAGGTCTTCCTCAAACACCCCTTTCCCCAGAGTCAAGCTAGGCTGGTGCTCAGTCTCACCTTAAAGGAAGACTTCTTCTCTTTTGGGTCCCCCACGCACAGCTGAATGGTATTGTTGTAATGGCTGGGTAAGTGGGATCTGCACTCCTTGTCCTGCTGCACGGTCAGCCAAACCTCCTGCAGTGTGTCCGGGTACCTGCCCGTGGGGCTGACCTTCCCCCAGCCTGCCACACTGCATACCTGTCCTGGCTTCACCCAGGCCTTGTCTCTGGGCAGGGGGAGCGGCCTCACTGCTGCAGTCCACTTGGCCTTTCTCTCCAGCTGATGGGAAGAGGCAAGAGAGTCCAGCCCAGCCAGTGGCTGCTGGCCCTGGATGCCCAATGAGGCTGCACCGTCTTCCCTCTCCCCTGAGCCACTGGACTTGTCAGGCAGCCAGGGTGGGAAGGAGGGGAGGGACAGGTCCCAGAGGGAGGGGAAACAATGTGGACCCAGGGCAAGAGCAGCAGGGAGGTCTCCTTACCTGCAGCAACATGATGTCATCAGAGAAGCTCTTGTGGTTGTAGTCTGGGTGGGGGATGGCTCTCCTCACTGGGATGACCTGCTGCGTTCTCTCCTGCTTCTTGATGTTGTGGGCCCCCAGGGTGATGTTGATGGAGCTGCACAGAGAGCAGAGTGGGGGTGTGGGGTGGGGTCCCAGGAGTCACAGCCCAGGAGCCAGCAAGGCAGGTGGCAGCTGGGGCAGAGCAGGCTGCAGAGGGGAAATGGGGGGGACAGGAACGTTGGGGGCTGAGCTGCCTGTACCTCTGTATCTTAGCAGCCAAGGTAGGTTCTGGAGGCATTGTGACTGCACCAGTGGTTCTCGGGCCAGTTATTCCCATGTAAAGCATGCCCTGGACGCTGACCTGCCCCTCATCCCCACAACCTCCCTGCCCTCTTTCTCACCCTGTCAGGAGCCCTCCTGGCCCATTGTTCTTAGCAACCTGGGGAGCTCCTGAGGAAGAAGGCAGGGCTTTCTGCTGGGGATTTTCAGGAGAGGGCAGGCTGTTTTCTGCTCCTCACCTTCCCCAACAGTGGGCAGCCGTCAGCACGAACTTCTCTTGGATCAGGAACCCGCCACATTTCTTCGGACCCTTCTTTGGATCCCAGATACAAAGATACGCCATGTAGGGGTGTGAGTGGGGCTTGGCCTCCTGTTCCCCGATGATCTTTCCTGAAGGAAAAGTCAGTTCTGCTTGTGCATGTGCACTGAATCCGCCTGGTGGGCAGCAGCTGGACGGTCAGAACTGCCATGCCTTTGGGAGCCTGGGATGGCCAAGATTTTAGAAGGCTGAGGAGAGGCCTCAACTTCCTCCTTTGGGACAGGGAAGAGCAGCAGGATGTCTGTGAGTCTGTCTTCCACACATAATTGGAGGCGAGCATACCTGTCTTAGGGACAGAGCAGTCCTAAAGGCTCCTGAGAGTCCCTCTCCTGATTCTGCTTTGTTCCAACTGGGTTCCTAAGGCCCCTGTCATCCTGTGATGTCGAGGGCAGTGCTGTGCCCCAGTGGCCGGGACTTAAGTTTAGCGATGTAGAGGTTGTCATGGCCTGTTTCCTAGAGCCTGACTGTGGTGGGGCCTGATCAGTATTTGGGAGCTGCAGGAAGGAAGAGCCCCCAAGGGAGCCTCCAGATGAGGGTTGGGAGGGCAGTGCTGGTGGGATTCTGGAAAGCAGAGTTTAAGTCTGGCCAAAAATAGTGGCTCCTCCTTGATAGAGGAGAGCTGCTGAAGGCCTAGGAAGAAAAGTAGAGTTGGAGAAAGCGACTGAGGGGCAACAGCTACGGCAGCCTTCTGGGGACCAACTCTGGGGTCCGCTGAGTTCTGGATTCTCTCCTAAGCAGACGCTAAAGGGAGCACCTGTCTCATTCCAGACATGGAAGCCAGTCCTGTTCTGCTCTGTGCAGGGGGATTTATAATTTTTTCTTTTCCAGTTTTTCCCCTCTGCCATGCACTTGTAGGAGAGTCCCACTTTCCAGATGGGAAAAGTAGAGCCTGGGGAGGGGGTAGTACCCACTGGCCCTTCTCCAGAGCAGGGTGTACCCTGCTCTTCTTGCTGGTAGCTTAGCCAGCATGGTGCTGGGGGTGCAAGGTAGCCCTGGGGCAGGGGCTCAGGGCATTCCTGGGGGATAGGTGGACCGAGGAAAAGGAGGTCTGTGTCCGTTGTGGAATGGGGCTGGGCCTCTGAGGGTGGGCATGGTCACTCACCTGCCTTTGCCCCATGGGACTGCAGAAAGGCCAGCAGGAGCAGGAGCAGGAGTGGCTGCATCTTCCCAGGAAGGCAGCCCAGGTCCCAACTGCTGGTGGTTTCTCTATGCTCTCTTTAAGCCCCTAGGGGAGGAAGGAGGTGCAGGTGGGCTCTGTGACCCTGTGTCTTCTCTGGTTTTGTGGTGTTTCATCCTATAAGGCTGTCTATGAAAGCTTCCCCACCCCCACTCCCTCTGCCTGATGACAATCTCTGGGTGGTTGTGTAAGAGTCGTGCAGTGACCACATCAGAACCCACAGCTGCTGACTCAGAGTGGGCCACTTGTTCCAGCCCAGAGCTGGGACCCAAGGGTACAAGGTGGGGACTGTAGGATGTGGTGTCAACCAGTAGAAGTACTGGAGCCCAGAAACCTGAGTCCCCAGTGATGGAAGCACTTGACACTTCATGTCCATGCTGCAAAGTCAATCAGGATTAATTTCTTTAGCAGCTGTGTGTTTTGGCCTTTCTCTGTGCTATGACCAAACTTACTGGGGATGTGTCTCCTTCCTTTAGCCAGCAGACCATCTGGTGGAGGAGATGGAAACATCAGTGACCACAGTACAATATGGGAAGGGCCATGGTGGAGGTATCACAGGACAGTAACAGAACGCGGGCCACCATCTACTAAATCCACATAGAAACCCAATTATCACCACAGTGTCCTTCCTAGGCGAGTTTTAACATCTTTTTAAAAATAAGAATGAAGTTGATATACAATATTATATTGGTTTCAGGTGTACAACATAGTGATTCAATAATTACATGCCTTACTAAATGCTCACCATGGTAAGTTAACCCCTGCTACTGTACCAAGATATGCAATATTATTGGTTACAGTCTCTATGCTGTACTTTCATTCCTATGACTAATTTATTAACATGTCTTTTAAAATTACAAATACTAAGAGTGATAGAATCCATCTCTCTTGTCAATGTTTCTAACAAAAGTCCTGCGCTTGAAATTTATTGCCTTATGTTAATGAATCATTATGATCCTGGAAGCTGAATCTACTGATTTGACTTAAGCTTACATCATTCCTTTTTGGGTATGCTGGGGTCAGTCCCACCACATGAACTAAGACTGGGCCAGGGCTGATTCCCCAAAGGAGGTTCAGATTACTACACTGCTGATGCCATACAATGTGGGAAAGCATGCTGGGCCACTGAAGACCAGTAACTGTCCTTTTGGTATCCTCTGTCCTCTGTCCAGAGAGACACACTTCTGATATAGCTGGCGTGGGACATAACGGGCTCACATCTGCTAAGCAAACTCTGCTGATGATCTCACTGTAATGGAAGCGAAGGGTCAGTTGCCATTGTTTCAAAACACCCAAGCTCAGATTCTGTTCAAAGAACAACTGAGTGGTTATAGTCTGATGATTTAATTTTCCATCTTTGTATTTTCTGTACTTTACAATTTTTCTATGAGGAATATTATTTATGAAGATATGTAATTTCAATGGAAATATCCTCTTTATCAAACCAAGCACATTTATCAAACCATCAGTTTTTTGTACTTAGCTATCCCCATAGTAGACATAGTGATTATAGTTGTAATAAATGTTCTCTAAGAAAATTTGGAATATAGAAAGGAAAAATGTCACTCATTTGCCTATCTCCCATGGACAGATTGCCCTAGGCAATTCATTTTAAATACTTGGGATCATATTATATATACAGTGTAAGTTTCTCTTAACCCTATAACTTAAGTATTTTCCCCATACTCTTAAAAATCTATTAACAATGTCACTGTAGTCTTTTTTTCGTGTTAAAATAAAAACTTAGCATGCAATTAATTCCTAAATTAGTTGGAAAATTAAAAAAATTTTTTAAGTAGTTTAAAATTTAAAAAGTATTTAAGCAAAGAGAAAACAATGAAAATGACCTGGTTTCTCATCATTCATTGATACTCATCTTTAATGCCTTAAAGTATGATCTAACTTATTTTCTCTCATGTATATTTGCATTTTTTTAAATTGAAAGAGGATTATGCTAAACAAAAAAGGAAGTGAAATTCATATAACATACAATTAGTTATTTTAAAATGTACAACTCAGTGGCATTTAGTGCATTAAAAATGTGCAATATAGCCTCTCTCTAGTTTCAAAACTTTTTCGTCACCTGAGAAAAACATCTTGTCCACAACTTACTGGGTACTTAATCACTTTCTAATTTCCCTTCCCCACCCTCTGCCCTGTCCCCTGGAAACCACTAATCATTTTTCTGTCTTTATGGATCCATATTCCAGATACTTCATCTAAAAGGAATCATATGTGATATATGACCTGTTTTGTCTTCTTTACAAGGAAGTAGTTTTCTACCTCCTCACCAAACTTGTTATTTTTTATTTTTTTGCTTACAGTCATCCTAATGGGAATGAAGTGGTATCTCATTGTGGTTTTGATTTACATTTCCTTAATAACTAATGATTTTTAGTATCTTCCTGTGTTTGCTAGTAATTTATGTATATTCTTTGGAGAAATATCAATTCAGGTCCTTTGCTCACTTTTTAACTAGATTGTCTTTTTGTTGTTGAGTTCTAAGAGTTCTTTATATTTTCTGTATACTAAATCTTTATCAGATATATGATTTGCAAATATTCTCTCCCATTTTGTAGATTGTCTTTTAACTTTCTTGATACTATCTCTTAGGTGCACAAACTTTAAAAATTTTTATGAAACCCAGTTTATCTTTTTCTTCTTTTGTTGTTTGTGCTGTTGGTGTCAAATCTATGAGTCCAGTGTCAAATCAGAGGTTATGAAGATCTATACTCTATGTTTTCTACTAAGAGTTTTATGGCTTTTTGGCTTATATTTAGGCTGTTGATCCATTTTGAATTAATTATTGTATTATGGAGTGAGGTAGGGATCCAATTACATTCTTTTCATGTGGCTATCTGGTTGTCCCAGCACCATTTATTGAAGATATTATTTTTTTCCCCACTGAATGGTCTTGGCACCTTTGTCAAAAACCATAGATGTTTGGGTTTATTTCTGGGACCTCATTTCTATTTCATTGGTCTATATGTTTATTCTTATGCCAGTACCATACTACTTTTGGTTGTTGTAGCTTTGTAGTAAGTTTTGAAACCAAGAAGTGTGAGTCCTCCAACTTTGTCTTTCCTTTTTAATGTTGTTATGGCTTTTTGAGGAACCATGCAATACCATGTGACATTTAGGTTTCCATTTTGGCAAAAAGGCCACTGGAATTTTGATAGGGATTGCACTGACTTTATAGATTGTTTTGGGAAATATTGCCTTCTTAACAATACAGGCATACCTTATTTTATTGTGCACATATTGTGGTTTTTACAAATTGAAGATTTCTGTCAAGCCCTTACCAAGCAAGTCTATTGGTGCCATTTTTCTAACAGCATTTGCTAACAGACTTCATGTCTGTGTCACATTTTGGTAATTCTTACAATATTTCAAAATTTTCATTATTGTTATTTTATTATGGTGATCTGTGATTAGTGATTACAACTTGCTGAAAGCTCAGGTGATAGCTAACATTTTTTAGCAATAAAGTTTTTAAAATTAAGATATGTACTTTTTTAATGCTATTACACACATAATAGACCCCACAGTATAATATAAACATAATTTTTATATGCACTGGGAAACCAAAAAATTCATTTGACTTTATTTCAGTGTTCACTTTATTGCAATGATCTGGAACCAAACCTGAAATATCTCCAAGGTATGCTTGTGTATATCTTCCAACCCATGAACAGGGGATATCTTTCCATTTAATTAGTTCTTTTTTAATTTCTTTCAGCAATGTTTTGTAGTTTTGTTCATGTCCTTGGTTAAATTTAGTCCTAAGTATTTTATTCTTTTGAATTCTACTGTAAATGGAAGTGTTTTAAAACATTTTCTTATTGGATTATTCATTGCTAGTGTACAGAAACACAACTGATATTCTATCCTGCAATTTGTTGAATTCATTTGTTAACTCTTATTTAGCTCCACATCCTTTTATGGTGTAATTTTCACAAATTATATCTTCATATGTGTATGGCTATTAATATAGCTTTATAATTATGCATAATTATATGACAAATGTTTCATGCATTTGTCTTTTAAATCATATAAGAAACAAAAAGAAGAGTTACAAACCTAAAATACAATAATACCTGATTTTATATTTCTCTATGTAGTTATTTTTACCAGAAATCTTTATTTCTTCATTTGGTTCAAGTTGCCATCTAGTGTCCTTACATTTCAGGTTGAAGAACTCCCTTTAGTATTTCTTGTAGGGCAGGCTTACTAGTGATGAATTTCCTTTGTTTATGTTTATCTGGGAGTATCTTTATTTCTCCAATTTGAAGGGCAGTTTTGTCAGTACAGAATTCTTAACAATAAGTTCATTTATTTATTAGTAATTTAAATGTATCATTTCATTGCCTTCTTTCTTTCATGGTTTCTGATGAGAAACTGACCATTAATCTTATTGAGAATCACTTGCCCATGAGAAGTCTTGATGCTTTCTGGATTTTTTGTCTTTATCTTTCAAAATTTTGGTTATAGTGTGTCTCAGTGTGGATCTCTGAATTCATCCTGCTTGGAGTTTTTTTTTTTTTTTTTTTTTTTTTAATAATTATTTTTTATTGAAGGGTAGTTGACACACAGTATTACATTACATGAGTTTCAAGTGTACAACACAGTGGTAGAACATTTATATACATAATTCTAGGTTCCAGCTATCACCCTACCAGGCTGTTACAATATCTTGACTATATTCCTTATGCTATACATTACATCCCGGTTACTAATTTATTTTACCATTGGAAGTCTGTCCTTTTTTTTTTTTTTTTTTTTTTTGTGAGGGCATCTCTCATATTTATTGATCAAATGGTTGTTAACGACAATAAAATTCTGTATAGGGGAGTCAATGCTCAATGCACAATCATTATTCCACCCCAAGCCTAATTTTTGTCAGTCTCCAATCTTCTGAGGCATAACAAACAAGTTTTTACATGTAGAACAAATTCTTACATAATGAATAAGTTACATAGTGAACAGTACAAGGGCAGTCATCACAGAAACTTTCGGTTTTGCTCATGCATTATGAACTATAAACAGTCAGTTCAAATATGAATACTCATTTGGTTTTTATACTTGATTTATATGTGGATACCACATTTCTCTCTTTATTATTATTATTTTTAATAAAATGCTGAAGTGGTAGGTAGATACAAGATAAAGGTAGAAAACATAGTTTAGTGTTGTAAGAGAGCACATGTAGATGATCAGGTGTGTGCCTGTAGACTATGTGTTAATCCAAGCTAGACCAGGGCAATAAAACATCCACGTATGCAGAAGATTTCTCTCAGAACGGGGGGGTGAGGTTCTAAGCCTCACCTCTGTTGATCCCCAATTTCTCACCTGATGGCCCCCCTGCGACTGTGCCTGTCTTAGGTTGTTCCTCCCTTGAGGAATCTTACCCGTCTCTGGCTAACCAGTCATCTTCCGGGGCCATACAGGGAAATGTGAAGTTGGTAAGTGAGAGAGAAGCCTTATTGTTTGAAAAGGTTAGCTTTTTACTTCTTTGCATATTTATGCCCTGTGGCTTCTATGCCCAGCATTTGTCTTGAGGTATCTTTACCACTTGGAAGAATTATGATACTCGGTAAATTTGATATGAGGCACGAATTCTATTTAAGGGTTGTAATTAGGAAGGAAGAAGAAAAGCTATAGAAGTAGCAGGCGGAAGAAAACATGGGAAGATTGATTATTTCTTTGATATATCTTCTTGTAGAGTAACTTCAGCATGTATAGGTTTTAAGCTACTACTTAAATTGCACACACACATTAACATAATAGGAGTATAGTTACATAACCAAGGCATATCTGTAATTACCAGCCATCTGCAGTGAAACCAAGAAAACCAGTTAGGCACCTTAGGCATTTGTGAAAACTTATCTATGATATGGTGGATATTGTCCAAATGAACTTGAACAGTCTGAGAGAAATCAGACAAATTAAAACAACCCATTCCTGGGGACTGTTCACATGCCATATGTTCTTTTAACAATAAATAGTTTGTAGTTGTAAGACTTTGGAGCGCTACAATTTGCACTTCTCCAAATTCTTGGTTGAGTTCCAACAGTATAGATCCAGTCCAATTTTGTTGTTTTACTGTATGCACAGGCCAGCTTAGATATCTCCTTCCTCATTCCCATGGCAAGTCCAGGAACTGGTGGGATGAGTGCATCTACAGCCGTAGCAGTGCGTGGATCTTTGTTGGGGTTTTTTGATGATCATCTTCTGGCATGAGTCTTCCAGAGAGTGCAGATGTTGGAAGTTCTTTTTCATATCGTATCTTAGTTCATTTTCGGGGTAGCCGAATTAGGCTTTGATCCTCTGTGTAAACACAAACAGACCCTTTGCCTACACTTTTATATGCCCTTTATACCCTTGTGTAGAACTCGTTGGAGGTTACCACACAGGAACTGCCCTTTTTTTTTTTTTTTTTTTTTGCTATCACTAATCTACACTTACATGACGAATATTATGTTTACTAGGCTCTCCCCTATACCAGGTCTCCCCTATAAACCCCTTTACAGTCACTGTCCATCAGCATAGCAAAATGTTGTAGAATCACTACTTGCCTTCTCTGTGTTGTACAGCCCTCCCTTTTCTCCTACCCCCCCATGCATGTTAATCTTAATACCCCCCTACTTCTCCCCCCCTTATCCCTCCCTACCCACCCATCCTCCCCAGTCCCTTTCCCTTTGGTACCTGTTAGTCCATTCTTGAGTTCTGTGATTCTGCTGCTGTTTTGTTCCTTCAGTTTTTCCTTTGTTCTTATATTCCACAGATAAGTGAAATCATTTGGTATTTCTCTTTCTCCGCTTGGCTTGTTTCACTGAGCATAATACCCTCCAGCTCCATCCATGTTGCTGCAAATGATTGGATTTGCCCTTTTCTTATAGCTGAGTAGTATTCCATTGTGTATATGTACCACATCTTCTTTATCCATTCATCTATTGATGGACATTTAGGTTGCTTCCAATTCTTGGCTATTGTAAATAGTGCTGCAATAAACATAGGGGTGCATCTGTCTTTCTCAAACTTGATTGCTGCATTCTTAGGGTAAATTCCTAGGAGTGGAATTCCTGGGTCAAATGGTAAGTCTGTTTTGAGCATTTTGATGTACCTCCATACTGCTTTCCACAATGGTTGAACTAACTTACATTCCCACCAGCAGTGTAGGAGGGTTCCCCTTTCTCCACAGCCTCGCCAACATTTGTTGTTGTTTGTCTTTTGGATGGCAGCCATCCTTACTGGTGTGAGGTGATACCTCATTGTAGTTTTAATTTGCATTTCTCTGATAATTAGCGATGTGGAGCATCTTTTCATGTGTCTGTTGGCCATCTGTATTTCTTTTTTGGAGAACTGTCTGCTCAGTTCCTCTGCCCATTTTTTAATTGGGTTATTTGTTTTTTGTTTGTTGAGGCGTGAGAGCTCCTTATATATTCTGGACGTCAAGCCTTTATCGGATGTGTCATTTTCAAATATATTCTCCCATACTGTAGGGATCCTTCTTGTTCTATTGATGGTGTCTTTTGCTGTACAGAAGCTTTTCAGCTTAATATAGTCCCACTTACTCATTTTTGCTGTTGTTTTCCTTGCCCGGGGAGATATGTTCAAGAAGAGGTCACTCATGTTTATGTCTAAGAGGTTTTCGCCTATGTTTTCTTCCAAGAGTTTAATGGTTTCATGGCTTACATTCAGGTCTTTGATCCATTTTGAGTTTACTTTTGTATATGGGGTTAGACAATGGTCCAGTTTCATTCTCCTACATGTAGCTGTCCAGTTTTGCCAGCACCACCTGTTGAAGAGACTGTCATTTTGCCATTGTATGTCCATGGCTCCTTTATCAAATATTAATTGACCATATATGTCTGGGTTAATGTCTGGATTCTCTAGTCTGTTCCATTGGTCTGTGGCTCTGCTCTTGTGCCAGTACCAAATTGTCTTGATTACTATGGCTTTATAGTAGAGCTTGAAGTTGGGGAGTGAGATCCCCCCTACTTTATTCTTCTTTCTCAGGATTGCTTTGGCTATTCGGGGTCTTTGGTGTTTCCATATGAATTTTTGAATTGTTTGTTCCAGTTCATTGAAGAATGTTGCTGGTAGTTTCATAGGGATTGCATCAAATCTGTATATTGCTTTGGGCAGGATGGCCATTTTAACGATATTAATTCTTCCTAGCCACGAGCATGGGATGAGTTTCCATCTGTTAGTGTCCCCTTTAATTTCTCTTAAGAGTGACTTGTAGTTTTCAGAGTATAAGTCTTTCACTTCTTTGGTTAGGTTTATTCCTAGGTATTTTATTTTTTTTGATGCAATTGTGAATGGAGTTGTTTTCCTGATTTCTCTTTCTGTTGGTTCATTGTTAGTATATAGGAAAGCCACAGATTTCTGTGTGTTGATTTTGTATCCTGCAACTTTGCTGTATTCCGATATCAGTTCTAGTAGTTTTGGGGTGGAGTCTTTAGGGTTTTTTATGTACAGTATCATGTCATCTGCAAATAGTGACAGTTTAACTTCTTCTTTACCAATCTGGATTCCTTGTATTTCTTTATTTTGTCTGATTGCCGTGGCTAGGACCTCCAGTACTATGTTAAATAACAGTGGAGAGAGTGGGCATCCCTGTCTAGTTCCCGATCTCAGAGGAAATGCTTTCAGCTTCTCGCTGTTCAATATAATGTTGGCTGTGGGTTTATCATAGATGGCCTTTATTATGTTGAGGTACTTGCCCTCTATTCCCATTTTGCTGAGAGTTTTTAACATGAATGGATGTTGAACTTTGTCAAATGCTTTTTCAGCATCTATGGAGATGATCATGTGGTTTTTGTCTTTCTTTTTGTTGATGTGGTGGATGATGTTGATGGACTTTCGAATGTTGTACCATCCTTGCATCCCTGGGATGAATCCCACTTGGTCATGGTGTATGATCCTTTTGATGTATTTTTGAATTCGGTTTGCTAATATTTTGTTGAGTATTTTTGCATCTACGTTCATCAGGGATATTGGTCTGTAGTTTTCTTTTTTGGTGGGGTCTTTGCCTGGTTTTGGTATTAGGGTGATGTTAGCTTCATAGAATGAGTTTGGGAGTATCCCCTCCTCCTCTATTTTTTGGAAAACTTTAAGGAGAATGGGTATTATGTCTTCCCTGTATGTCTGATAAAATTCCGAGGTAAATCCATCTGGCCCGGGGGTTTTGTTCTTTGGTAGTTTTTTGATTACCTCTTCAATTTCGTTGCTGGTAATTGGTCTGTTTAGATTTTCTGTTTCTTCCTGGGTCAATCTTGGAAGGTTATATTTTTCTAGGAAGTTGTCCATTTCTCCTAGGTTTCCCAGCTTGTTAGCATATAGGTTTTCATAGTATTCTCCAATAATTCTTTGCATTTCTGTGGGGTCCGTCGTGATTTTTCCTTTCTCGTTTCTGATACTGTTGATTTGTGTTGACTCTCTTTTCTTCTTAATAAGTCTGGCTAGAGGCTTATCTATTTTGTTTATTTTCTCGAAGAACCAGCTCTTGGTTTCATTGATTTTTGCTATTGTTTTATTCTTCTCAATTTTATTTATTTCTTCTCTGATCTTTATTATGTCCCTCCTTCTGCTGACCTTAGGCCTCATCTGTTCTTCTTTTACCAATTTCGATAATTGTGACATTAGACCATTCATTTGGGATTGCTCTTCCTTTTTTAAATATGCTTGGATTGCTATATACTTTCCTCTTAAGACTGCTTTTGCTGTGTCCCACAGAAGTTGGGGCTTAGTGTTGTTGTTGTCATTTGTTTCCATATATTGCTGGATCTCCATTTTGATTTGGTCATTGATCCATTGATTATTTAGGAGCGTGTTGTTAAGCCTCCATGTGTTTGTGAGCCTCTTTGCTTTCTTTGTACAGTTTATTTCTAGTTTTATGCCTTTGTGGTCTGAAAAGTTGGTTGGTAGGATTTCAATCTTTTGGAATTTTCTGAGGCTCTTTTTGTGGCCTAGTATGTGGTCTATTCTGGAGAATGTTCCATGTGCACTTGAGAAGAATGTATATCCCGCTGCTTTTGGATGTAGAGTTCTATAGATGTCTATTAGGTCCATCTGCTCTACTGTGTTGTTCAGTGCTTCCGTGTCCTTACTTATTTTCTGCCCAGTGGATCTATCCTTTGGGGTGAGTGGTGTGTTGAAGTCTCCTAGAATGAATGCATTGCAGTCTATATCCCCCTTTAGTTCTGTTAGTATTTGTTTCACATATGCTGGTGCTCCTGTGTTGGGTGCATATATATTTAGAATGGTTATATCCTCTTGTTTGACTGAGCCCTTTATCATTATGTAGTGTCCTTCTTTATCTCTTGTTACTTTCTTTGTTTTGAAGTCTATTTTGTCTGATATTAGTACTGCAACCCCTGCTTTCTTCTCACTGTTGTTTGCTTGAAATATGTTTTTCCATCCCTTGACTTTTAGTCTGTACATGTCTTTGGGTTTGAGGTGAGTTTCTTGTAAGCAGCATATAGATGGGTCTTGCTTTTTTATCCATTCTGTTACTCTGTGTCTTTTGATTGGTGCATTCAACCCATTAACATTTAGGGTGACTATTGAAAGATATGTACTTATTGCCATTGCAGGCTTTAAATTCGTGGTTACCAAAGGTTCAAGGTTAGCCTCTTTAGTATCTTACTGCCTAACTTAGCTCGCTTATTGAGCTGTTATATACACTGTCTGGAGATTCTTTTCTTCTCTCCCTTCTTGTTCCTCCTCCTCGATTCTTCATATGTTGGGTGTTTTGTGCTGTGCTCTTTCTAGGAGTGCTCCCATCTAGAGCAGTCCCTGTAAGATGTTCTGTAGAGGTGGTTTGTGGAAAGCAAATTCCCTCAGCTTTTGTTTGTCTGGGAATTGTTTAATCCCACCGTCAAATTTGAATGATAGTCGTGCTGGATACAGTATCCTTGGTTCAAGGCCCTTCTGTTTCATTGTATTAAATATATCATGCCATTCTCTTCTGGCCTGTAGGGTTTCTGTTGAGAAGTCTGACGTTAGCCTGATGGGTTTCCCTTTATAGGTGACCTTTTTCTCTCTAGCTGCCTTTAACACTCTTTCCTTGTCCTTGATCTTTGCCATTTTAATTATTATGTGTCTTGGTGTTGCCCTTCTTGGATCCTTTCTATTGGGGGTTCTGTGTATTTCCGTGGTCTGTTTGATTACTTCCTCCCCCAGTGTGGGGAAGTTTTCAGCAATTATTTCTTCTAAGATACTTTCCATCTCTTTGCCTCTCTCTTCTTCTTCTGGGACCCCTATAATACGGATATTGCTCCTTTTAGATTGGTCACACAGTTCTCTTAATATTGTTTCATTCCTGGAGATCCTTTTGTCTCTCTCTATGTCAGCTTCTATGCGTTCCTGTTCTCTGATTTCAATTCCATCAATGGCCTCTTGCATTCTATCCATTCTGCTTATAAACCCTTCCAGAGTTTGTTTCATTTCTGCGATCTCCTTTCTGGCATCTGTGATCTCTTTCCGGACTTCATCCCATTTTTCTTGCGTGTTTCTCTGCATCTCTGTCAGCATGTTTATGATTCTTATTTTGAATTCTTTGTCAGGAAGACTGGTTAGGTCTGTCTCCTTCTCTGGTGTTGTCTCTGTGATCTTTGTCTGCCTGTAGCTTTGCCTTTTCATGGTGATAGGAATAGTCTGCAGAACTGGGACGAGTGACGGCTGGAAGGACTTCCTTTCTTGTTGGTTTGTGGCCCTCCTCTCCTGGGAGAACAGCGGCCTCTAGTGGCTTGTGCTGCGCAGCTGCGCGCAGACAGGGTTTCTGCTTCCTGCCCGGCTGCTATGGAGTTAATCTCCGCTGTTGCTGTGGGCGTGGCCTGGCTCGGGCAGCTACTCCAAAATGGTGGAGTCGCGTTGGAGCAGGAGCTGCTGGGAGGCTATTTATCTCCGTAAGGGGCCTCCCTGCTCCCTGCAGCCCAGGGGTTAGGGTGCCCAGAGATCCCGGATTCCCTACCTCTGGATTAAGTGGCCCGCCCTGCCCCTTTAAGACTTCCAAAAAGCACCCGCCAAAACAAAACAACGACCACAAAAAAAAACAAGAAAAAAAATTTTTTTAATTTAAAAAAAAAAAAAAATTTTAATTAAAAAAAAAAAGGTGGTCGTTCGTTTTTCTTTATTCTCCGGTGCCAGCCTCAGGCCTCTGCTCACCGGTCTTTCTGCCCTGTTTCCCTAATATTGGGGTCCCTGTCCCTTTAAGACTTCCAAAAAGCGCTCGCCAAAACAAAGCAGCAAAAAAGCAAAAAAAAAAAAAATGGTCGCGCGCTTTTCTTATGTCCTCTGTCGCCCAGCCTCCAGTGCCTGCTCACTGTTCTTGCTGCCCTGTTTTCCCAGTATCGAGGGCCCTGCACTCTGGCCCGGATGGCTGGGGCTGGGTGTTCGGCAGTCCTGGGCTCCGTCTCCCTCCCGCTCTGCCTGCTCTTCTCCCACCGGGAGCTGGGGGGAGGGGCGCTCGGCTCCCGCGGGGCCGGGGCTTGTATCTTACCCCCTTCGCGAGGCGCTGGGTTCTCTCAGGTGTGGATGTGGTCTGGATATTGTCCTGTGTCCTCTGGTCTTTATTCTAGGAAGGGTTGTCTTTGTTATATTTTCATAGATATATGTTGTTTTGGGAGGAGATTTCCGCTGCTCTACTCACGCCGCCATCTTCCGCCCCAGTCGCTTGGAGTTTTTTGAGCTTCTTGGATGTATATATTCCTGTGTTTAATCAAATTTAGGAAACTTTTGGCCATTATTTCTTCAAATATTTTCTATGACCCTTTCTTTTCTTTCTAGGTCTCCTGTAATGTATATGTTAGTACTCTTGAAAACCATTTGTGACTTGTCATTTTAACAATCTGTATCTAAGTGAAATTTTGTAATGAAATGTATATGGAAAAGAAGATATGATTAATTGGTTTGTTGAACAAATGAGAAAATAATATCTAATATTATAATGCTGGCTAGTATTTATTGCTCACTGACCATAGATCCTCAACCTACCGTTTGAGTTAGGTATTAATATTTCTTCCATTTCACAAATGAGAAACCTAAGACACTGAGAAAGTAAGGGACTTCCTTCACATCACAGGTCCTAGGAGTTAGAGGTGGTGATGGTGGGAGAAGGGATTAGAATGTGTGGGTCTTATTTCAAAGTTGTGATCTTACCTGTAGCTCTAAGAACTTCATTTCCTATATTTTCAAGGAATCTGGGGAAGAGTTAAGGGGATTCTAAAGGATGAATGTTTCTGTATATATCTCTAATGTGTGACTCTGGTTCTTTCAGAAAAGAACAGCTCCTCAATAGCTACCACATTGTGATGGAAAAGTTCATTTGGATCACACAGTCCTTTTGCTTTTCTTCTTGATTCTCCTGATGTTCTTCCACAACATGTAGGAAAATGTCATGCTTAGCCCATGAGGGTCAGTCACCTTGGACCCCTTAGCTTCCTGCTGAATCACTTCTGATACCTATTGGAAGTGGGCAGGGCCATTCCTGGTAGGCAATGACAATGGCACAATGACATGACATTCCCACATTTATTCATGGCTTATGAGTCTGCTGCTATAAGTCAATTTCCATAAGTCTGATCATTCTCTTAAGTTGTACCAAAAGTCAGAACTTAGTGGCACAAGGGGCCAGAACCAGGCCCTAGCTGATTTCACTGGACCATCAGACTCAGCCATGTTGTTGAGAAGAGATTCCTGCCTCAGTTAGGAATTAGCTCTGCATTCCTATTAGGAGTCTGAGATGATAGTCAGAATTTCTGGGGTATTTGCATGACATCAATAAGCTAATGGGGAAGTCTTGTAGAAAAGACCTGTCAGTAAAGGAGAACCTAGGTTATGTGTGGGAGTGGGAAAGGTTGTCCTTCCATTTTGCCTCTGTAGTAGTAAGGATGGGGGAGAGAAGGCAGAAGTGGGGAGAGAAGAATGTCTATGGAACCAACATACATCTTTGAGATTTCCAGAGTTTTGGTATCCACTAGAACACCCTTTAATTTTCCCTTGTTGCCTATTCTAGTCATTGCTGAGCCACCAAAAAAGAGCAAGATCTGGATGCGGGTTGGGGATAATTCACTAGAACTGGAGTGCGGAATTATCCAGGCTGATGACTTGGAAGAGGACTACAGAGGATGTGGGAGCAGTGGGTCTGGGTGAGAACATCGCACTCACCCCCACCAAACCGGGGAAAAGTGTAAAAATTCTGACCCACAGAACACAATTGGTGTTGACTACACTTCTGGGTGAGAGTGAGTTGGGAGGTAGTAATGTTCCATGTTGTGATATCACTTTTGATGTGACCTTAGATCACATTCAAGACCCGCCTCTTCCAGAACCCCTCCTGAGCATGTTCACCTCCCTGGGAACTTTGCCCACCACACCTGTTTCCTTTCTCGAAAGCATTTTGTTCCCACAGGGCCTGAAGGTCACACCTTAGCCTCCTGAGGTGAATGACTTATTTCTCTTCCCATCACTCTTAGGGGCTGGTGCTGCGTGTTTCTTACCACATCTGTATGGGATGTGGCAAATGGTTTGGTTTGGGGTTGCAGTAAGAGGGGTGCTGCTGAATCATTTACCAAAACCTCCAGTATATGTCTGCAAAAGCTGGTGTGTCTTTCTCTCTTTCTGTCTTACAGTTCAGGGTACATATAACAAAACATTGTGTTCGGAAAGTCTAATTCACACCTAAGAAATCTTGTATCACATCCCTTATCTGTCCTCCAGTCTTGGTATGACACTTCCAGTGGTAGAGACACCCCTCACTCCCCAGTTCAGTTTCTCTGTTTTTGACTAAGTACTAGGAAGCAACATTAGAACTATATGTGAACAAATCAGAAGATCTGGACCATTCCAGCCAGCCCTTCGAAGTGTACCCATGAGAAGTCAGGTAATCCAGAAAACTGCGGGGCCTTTGAGAGTATTTGACCAATGGAATTATGGCAGGATGATTTACTGCGCTTCTCATGACTGTATTATTCTCTCAGTATTCTCTATGCTCAATCATTTGCCAGAACCTCCAGTATGTGAGTGCAAAACTCTAGACACTTTTTACGTTCCCTTGTCTCAGGTTTCTAGGCATGGAAAACTGAGGTTAGGTCTATTCTTGGACCATGCTTAACTCACCAGGCATGGAACCCCACCCTTGAGGCATTTTGGAGTCAGCTTTCTGGCCCCCTTTGGCATCCTGTGCTAAGACTTTGGCTGTTTAGCTATGAGGACCTTAAATACTTACACATAGATACCTAATCATAAGTGGCACCCGATAACTTTGAGGAGATAATGGGGACCAGAATCAGTGAGATTAGCTTGTGTTCTTTGTCTCCTTTCTCCCAGAAATCTCATCTTTGCCATGATCTTATAAAGGGCAGGGAGGTCACAGTCTTTCCTTGGCCCCATAAAAGATGAGGAGGAAAACTTGTCTTAAGAGGCTACCCACACTGGGCTCTGCTCCATGTCTCAGAAGAGACGGTCCCTACTGGTAAATTAACTTTCACCTGACTCATGGAGGGTAGGTGTGTATCATAGCTATTGTGGATAAAATGAAAGTTCCTGTGGCCAGGATTTTCACCTGGCCCTGGTTGACTAGCTCACTGCACACCTGTGGGCAGTACATGGCTGCTGACTCTATAAAGAGCTCCGCCCAGTGTTCTGGGTGACACGGTGGCACAGCTGCAAGGCTGCAGGAGAGCAGAGCAGAGGCTGGAGTGGTGGCAGTGCCAAGGACAGAGGCCCAGAGGACGACTGTGTGGGACGACTGTGCAGGCAGAGAGGCCCAGAGGACAGCTGTGTAGGCAGAGAGGCCTGGAGGATGGCTGTGCGGGCAGATGGGCCCAGAGGCAGACACCAGCTTGCTGCATGCAAACTCGCTCTGAGTGAACAGGATTTCAGTGACTGACCTGCCACTTGGAAATAAAGTTGGGTATAACCCTTTCACCCCAAGAATGTTTTGCTGTCAATTTCTTTGGTCACATTGAATCCATAGCGAACTTGCCTGGGGTTGAAACCCATTGGCGAGACAGCTATCTTCAAATAATTTGAAGCTACCATTTGGTAGCTTTTTTTTTTTTTTGACATAAATACAGTGTAAGGGAAATCAGGGAAGAGGAAAGACAAAGGGCACCAGTATTAGCTCATACCTTCCTATGTCCAAAGCATATATCATTTATATATATTATTGCATTGAATTCTCTACCTTTTGCATGACATTATCATTAATCACATTTTAAAATGAAACAAGGCTCAAGACATATTAAGTAGTGTGCTCAAGATCACATGTTTACACAAAATATGCACACACACACACACACACACACACACAGGACACGTTCTTGCTAAGCTGTGAACTTTCCTTTATATCACACTAATAAGTGGTGAAAGCCACACAGGGCATATTTTATCTTAGTAAAAGAGAATGTTCTGACAGTTAGATCTCTCCTAGAATGGCTGCTCAGGTAGCTCAGGTGTTTTCTCTCCAGGGAATTGTTGCTACAGAGACTAGAAAACATCTTGATCAGGGGGGCTGGGGTGTTGTCGTCATGGGCAGTGTTTTTCTTTTTTTAATTAAGGTCTCATTGATTTACAATTTTATGAAGGTTTCACATGAGCAACATTGTGGTTTCAACATTCACCCATATTATGAAGTCTCCCCAACCCCACTGCAATCACTGTCCATCAGTGTAATAAGATGCTGTAGAGTCATTACTTCTCTTCTCCGTGTTATACTCCGTTCCCCAGGCATGGGGGAACCCCGTATCACCAAAGATCATGGGCATTCTTGAAGACCCTTTGCAGTTCTGAGCCTCTATCTCTCAGACCTGGGGGTTAAGAGCCCAGGGCTTCTGTTCAATTATGTGGCTCAACTGCCAATTCCTGGGCCTGATGACCCTCATCTAACAAAAGAGGGAGCTCTAGCAGAGGCTTTTAATCATTGTTAACCACAGAAACCTTTTCTCAAATGGATTATATATGTGTCAAGGTTGCTTTTTGAAATCATAGCTCTCTACTTACACCTATACCTACATATGTATGTAGACACATCAATGTATACTTTTCATATGATGACACATGTATATGTATATTTGTGTATTTATATATTTGTGTGTGCTTGTGTGTGTAGTTGTATGTTTTTGTTTGTTTTGACCCTTTCATTTTCTCTTTCTGAGCATGATACTGTGACATCTTTGTTTCAGAAGGATTTTCAAACAGAAAATCCTCAAACAGAAGCTGTGTGAAGTCAACGTTCTCCCATCTCCTCACGAAAGTGGCTGAGATCACTAAAATATTCTGCTACAGAGGTCTTTGTGGGAGACAAGGTATGAGAAGCCACATTTTTGAGGGTGATGGGAATCCAGAGGGAGATACTTCCCCCATGTGCAAGTGAGTATGGTATTGGTGGTGGGTATTTTTTGGTTGAGGAATATTCATCCACAGCTGTGACTGAACTTAATCCCAAGCAGCACCCAGATTGGGATGAAGACCTGGGAAGGGGTGGCTGCTGGACATGCCTGACTAGACTGACCCAGGCTCGGAGGAACCAGGTATCACCAAAGACTCTCATACCACATATGTGGCTTCCAAGCTAAAAGCTGGCCAACTTTGAAGGCTCACCATGAGCTTAGAAACTAAGCGTGTTGCAGTAGCCATCATGCCTTGTGGGTGGGAGGCTGTTCCCCATTTTTCTAGTACCATGTGAGCCTCCCTGATCCAGTGTGACTTAAGAAAGATAAGGAACTGTGTTATCTCTTCCATGTCAGCATTTATACTGAGCTCTCCCCCCATAAGGCACTCTAAAGGTAAGGCCTGAAGGAACGGCCACCCTGTTTGCGTTTTCTCCCTGCATCTCTCCTGCATCCAGAGGTGGGGACCGACTGACTCCAGAATCATAAGCTTCAGCCCAAGGGTCAAATATGACAATGCACACGAAAATTGGAAGTTGGAAGAGCAGTGAATGCTATCCTTGAGAAAGATGAGTTTCATTTGTGTGAACGTCCCACACAGATTCAGGCCAGTGTGGCCAGTCCGAACAAGGCAGGAGACTGAAAACTCCTGATGAAAGGCCTGCAGGCTCCAGGTTTTACTGAGGGTGTGGATGGTGCCTGCCATGTTCACCTCTCAGCCGCTGGTGCCTGCACATAGTGTGTGCTCAGTATCTATTTGTTCTTGCTGATAGGTGGCAAAACAAGTGCCGTCTGGTTCTGCTGCAGAGACCCCCTCCCTTACTCAGCAGGTGGCTGTAGACCAGGTGGGCAGCAGGAGTCTTAGACCAGAAACCCAGTTACTGTGGTGACCAAGAGACAGGCTAAGGGGCTGGGGCTGTGGACGAGTGGCCCATGAGAGACCTCGGGGCCCATGGGAACGTGGAGCTGGATGTGAGGGCTCAGCCACAGAAGAGGTGTGGAAAAGGGTCAAGCTGGCCTTGACTTCTGCGGCAAGGGTCTGTGAGGAGGTGGTGGGAGGTAGAGGAAAGGGGAAGGCTAGCCCACAGCTGATACCCAGTGACTGTTGTTCAGTGAATAAAGGAGAAATCAGTCACTTCGTCCTATAGATGGCCTCCTGTGGTTTTGCCCTTCCTGCTGCTCTGGGGTGGGTGGTCTCTCTTAGGGAGCTGTGGGGGGTCAGGGGCAATCCTGGGGCCTAGCCTTGGTCTTGAGTGTTCTCCCAGGTTGACCCAGGCCTAGCCCCAGCCCACAGGGCTCCCATTGGCGGTGACTCTGAGCTGCTGCCTGGGCATGTGCTGGCCACGCTCTCACACAGGTGCTTGGCTCTCTGGGTGATTCCCTGGTTTGGGGCTGTAGGGCCCTGGAGGAATGGCCACCATTTTCTTCACACAGAGGCAGAGCTCAATAGCCAGTAGCCACATGGGTGACAGTTCTGAGAAGGTGCCTGTCTCTCTTTACCTCTCTCAGAAGAGGTGGCTTTTTCTGATGTGTCTACTCCAGGAGACAGGATCTTCAAATGCAAACATCCTGAGAAGGTGCTGTACTAGTTTCCTGTGGCCACTGCAACAAATTATCATCAATTTGATGGCTTAAATTAACAGAAATTTATTCTGTCCCAGTTCTAGAGACTAGAAGTCCAACATCAGTTTCATGGGGCTGAAATCAAGGTGTCAGCAGGACCACACTCCCTCTGGAGGGTCTCAGGAAAATATCTGTTCCTTGTCCTTCCAGCTTCAGGAGCAACATTCCTGGGCTCATGGCCCCTCCCTCCATCTTCAAAATATACCAAAATACAATTAAAGCCAAGAGAACCAGAAAAAATTAACATCACCTGATATGCATCATCTAGTACAACCACCAGTGATTTTGTGTCTATTTTAATAGGTTTTTTCCCATGCAAATATGCATACTTAGCAAAGTAAAAGTGGAATAATGCTACACATAAGATTTTGCACCCACATTTTATTAAGATATAATTGACATTCAGACCTGTGCGAGTTTAAGGTGTATAGCACAATGATGTGCCTTGCTTATATTGTGAGATGATTACCCTAGTAAATTTGGTTGACATTTTAATGAGCTGTGCCTTGGTCTCTGGCATGCAGGGGGTGCTTCAACCTCACCTCCACATTCTGGAATTATCTGTGGTGTCTTTCCGTGAATAGTTGTTAGCTGTTCTTCTTGTTGGGAGAGCAAAGTCAGGAGCAATTTATGTCACCATCTTGGTGATGTTACTCACCTACACATAAGATTTTGTAATCTGCTTTTGCTATTTCATCATATATGACTGTCAGGAAATATTAATCACCATTTTAGAGGCTGCCTCTATTTTGTCATTTGCATATGATGTAGGAATTTATACCAATTTATTTAATGAATCTTCTTTTGCTTTATATCAAGGTTGCTTCCCCCATTTTTTTTTGCTAGCATATACAACACTGTAATGTACAACCTTTATGTACATGTCCCATTTATTTCCACAAGGACAAGTACATAAAATGGCTTTGCTAGGTCAAAGCATACTTGCATTTTAAAATTTACTGTACACATTAGCAGTGGTTTTGCTTTTCAGGTGGCTTAGAAGGGAAATGCCCCCAGGTGTCAGGCAGAAGCCACTGCAGATCCTCTCTGAAGAAGATAACTTATGCTAGGCTTGGGAATCCTGCCATCTCCTGCCCTTCCCTACAACACAAACAAAATCTTTTTAAAAGTAAGAAGCTGCATATAATCACAATATCAAGGAACACAAGAAAACGTGACACTGTGAATGAGAGCTAGCTGAATGAATTCTCTGCAGGAAGAAATCAGCAAGAGCTTGAAATTTGACATTATCTGACACCTCTTACAATACAGACTTAAATATAGCCAGAGGAGACATGAAAATATGAAGTGTCCTAACAGATTTGGTAAAGAGTCAGATAGAACCTCCAACAATAAAAAATGAAATCGTGAAACTAAAAATTTAAATGGGTGGACTTACTTGCAGATTGAAGACAACAGAAAAGAGAATTACTAACTGAAAGAAATATCAGAAGAAACTGTTGGAGTACGTTACAGAAGAAACAAAACCAGGAATCAGAAACCATTAAAGGAAAGTGAACCTTATTTATATAAAATAATAATCACAATTTCTAATGGTGCTTAAAAAGAGAATAGAATTAAAATGCAACAATATTGGGAGCAGGTAATTGAGATTAAAAGTCCTACATTTCTTGTATTTTCAGGGAGGAAGGCAAGCCTACTGACTAAATTAAGCCTTTGATAAGTTAGGGAAACATGCTGTACTTCTATGTAACCACTAAAATAATATAAACCATGGGTAACTTTCAAATTAGTAAAAGAGCAGAAAGGAAAGGTAAAAAGTAATGTATCCAAGAAAAGGTAAGAAAGAAGGGAGAAAAAACCCCACAGAAGAGTTGGGACAAATAAGAAGCACAAAGTAAGAGTAGATTTAAAAGTGAATCTATCAATAACTATATAAATGGAAAAAGTTAAGTCAAAGAATATCAGATCAGCTATGAAAACAAAACTTAGGTATGAGCTCTGTGCCACAGACAGGTTTAAAAAGTTGAAAGTAAAAAGGGAAACGGAAATACCACTTTTATAGTAACCATAGGGCACCATCACAGGAGTAGTAATATCAGACAAAACAGACTTTAAGTCAAAAGCATCTGTAAAAATAAACAGGATTACTTCACGATGATAAAAAGTTCAATTCACCAGGAGGACACAATGATTTAAAATGTTAATGCTTCCAGTTATATGGTCAGAAAATATATACAGCAAATGTGGAAAGAACTCTAAGTAGATAAATAAATCCTTCATCATTTCAGGAATTGGTATGATAAGTTGACCAAAAAAAAAAACAAACCTGCAAGGGTATAGATGATTTAAACAAAGCAATGAACAAATTGGACTTAATAGACATATTTAGAACATTGTACCCACCCAGTGAAGAATATATATTTTTAGAAGCAAGCAGCAAACACTAGTCAAAATTGATCATATACTGGACCACAGAGCAAATCTTGAGAAATTACAAAAATGTAAATTTTTGGAATGTTTTCCATCTATAATATAATTAGAATCAATGAGAATATTAGAAATCAATAAAATGGTAACTAGAAAAATCCTTATGATACTAAAAAAAAGTACACTTTCAAATAAACCACAAGTCAAAATAAAATTTAAAAAGAATAGGAAATATTTTGACTTGAATAATAACATTAGCAGTACTTAAGAAAAATTGTGGAATGCAACTAAAGCAGGTGGAGGCAAATTTGTAGTCTTAAAACTTATATATTACAAAAATCTTAAATATTGAGCTGATCATATTATTTCAAGAAGTTAGAAATTAAATGAATAAATTCAATGAAGTAAGAGGAAGAAATAAGAGAGAGCAGAAGTTAATGAAATAACAGGTAAACATATAGTAGAGAGGTTTAATAAAGCAAAGATTAATTATTTGAAAAAGCTTGTAAAATTGACAAACCTCTGAAGAAACTAATCAATGGAAAAAGAGAGATGGTGCAAATATTTAATGTTAGGAACTTAAATGGGAATATTTTTACAAATGTTACAGACCATTAGAAGATAAGCTAAGAATATTATTAAAAACTTTATGCTAAGACACTTGATATTGTAGACAAAATAGAAATATCACTGCCTAACACCTATTGAAAAAGAAATTGAAAACTTAGGTAATATTGGAACTATCAAATAAATTGCATCCACAGTCAAAACTTTCCACATATAGAACTGGCTTATGGCTTTCCTGTTAATCTTTAGTGAAATTCAAAGAAGGAAACCTTTTAATCTATAAATTCTTCCAGAAAAGAGAAAGAGGAGAAGCACCATGAGGCGTGAAACTTGGATTACTACTGTTAAATGGTGTGATATGCAGCTCCCTTTCTGACTATTACCACCTTCTGTCATAAGTTTCCATTCTAGGAACATGATATTCTAAAAGTGGAGACTAATTGTGTCTCCTCAGTATTGCCTTTATATATGAAGAAAGAGTTTTCATCTTTAAGAATTCCACTGCACTACTTCTTTCCTATGTGACTTCTACCCTCATTTGTCCTTCTCCTTAATTATATAAAAGGATCCACACCACACCCCTAATGGTCCACATCAGTGTTATCACCTGCCACCCCTCTTCCAACCCAATCTCTGGGCAGACTGAGGGGAGGAGGGTGCATATGACACACTCAGAGAAACCTGTCACAGGCAGACAATGGGGGAATTATGGGAGGGTCCACATGTGGTAAGCCAGCACCTTGGCATCCAAGTGGAAGGTAGACATTCAATCATAATATAACCTTGATATGCTTTCCATTGTCCTAAATTTAATACAAATAAATCAATTCATTGAAAATGTCATAAAATGTCATAAAATAAAATGCAAAATGCTTGGGGGATGAGTTAAGACTGAGAACTCTTTTGGTTAGTCAATAACCACAAACTTGCAATTAACTGCTGTTACCACAAACTACTCTTCAAGGGTTCACTGTGTCATAAGAGCTGTTGATTCTTTAAGCTACAGTGGGAACCTCATAAAGAGATCACTGAGGGCTTTAGACTGAGGACAGATACACTGTCTCCTGCAAATTCGGAGCTTTCTCGTTGCTTGGGCTGATATGTGGAAGTGGAATAGTAGGAAAGCTAGAGAAACAGTCCCTAAGGAAAGGCTTTTTATATAATAAAGGTGGAGATGAAGTGTCCAAGTCTGAGCAATTCTTTCATTTAAAAAGGAGTTATTTCATTCAAAAAAGGACTTTCTTTGTGTGTGCCATTCCATAAAGCACTGGGTATCAGATGGTGAGCAATAACCGAGTTAGTCTCTGATCTTGAGGAGTGAGACACACTTTAGCCATATATGGTACATGATTATAAATGATGGTGAGCACTCTGATGAAAAAAATTATAAGAGAATATGACAGGTCAACCCAGGCTTTTATTGGGGTTGGGAAAGACCTTCCTGAGGGGGAGTATTTTCCAGTCAGGCAAACATACAGTTGAAGATGGAAAGTGTTCTCTGATATGTTCAAGTAATTATCTTGAGGTGGTCACACACCTAGAGATTCTGGAGGACCTGAGCATTGTGGGAAATGATGAGGAATTTTTGCCAAAAAAAGAATGTCTTCTTTTTGCTAGAAAACACGTGGAATTCCAAGACAATAGGTAGAAATTAATAAATTGGAGACTTTGAAAATTTAAATCTTCTTTTTAACCATAAGCATCCATAATAGTGGTGCACAAAGCAACTTTGGATTTGGAGATGATATAATTACCTGTTGAAAAACTGGCATATAGAATATATAAAGTAGTTTTTAAAATTCTTAAGGAAAACAACTCAAATGGAAATGTGCAAGGGGCACGGCAGACATTTATGAAAGGACAAAACTCAAATGGCTAATAAATATTTGAAAACCCAGTGAACCTCACCAGCACTCAGGGAAGTGGTAATAAAAACCACTATGATTTATCATTTCACACCTACTAGACAGACAAAAATTATTAAGCTTTATAATGCTAAGCCTTGTTGGGAGAATTAACAGTAACTCTGTGAAGCAGTTGGGTAATATCACAAAGTGAAGGTCCATAAACTCTATAACCCAGGCTGTCCTCTTTAGAGATATGCCCTAGGGAAGTTCTTGCACATGAAAACAGAGACATGGTAAAGAATGCTCATTGCCACCTTCTTCATTAGGAAAAATTGACAACAACCTACATTTCCTAAGAATGTATAAATAAATCATGCTATTTGCATGCATAGGCATCCATTAAAATGCATGAACTACACTTACATGCACCAACATGGAGACATCTCAAAACGCCATCACTGATTTGTTTCTTCCAGAGGGGGAAACGGGATGAGTAGGAGTCAGAAGCAGGAGTGTTTTTACTTATTTGCACTTTTGGAACATGAATGCTGGACCCGGTAAACCTGTTTCTTTTTTTTAAAAAATGTGATTAATTAAAAATGTGTTGAATAAAGAAAAGGTTGCAGAGGGCAGGTATAGGATAAGCCATTTTTTAAACGTTTACAAGCAGGCAAAGTAAACAATCAGCTTACTTCTGTTCCCCTCCTTTTTCCAAGGACCTGATGCTCTGAGTTGAACTCAGGCAGAGTGAGTCCAGACATCCTCCGTGGTCTCTGAACCTTGAGCCGCTGCGCTGGCTGGGACCAAAGCTCTTGCTTTTCTTCCATTATCTGCTTCTGACGGTAAAGACAACAGGGGAAGGAGAACAGCAAGGACTGGTGAGGTATCAGAACCTGCACAGGGGAGAGGCTGCGGCGGCTGAGTTTTCATACTCCTCCCTCCTCCGAGGGCTATCTGCCTGCCTGGCGAGGAGCGCAGCCCCTGGGCTGGGCAGCCTTCCTGGAAAGCCCTGCTCCTCTGGATTATCTTGTCAGCTGTTCTTCCTTCCTCAAGATTGTTTACTTCCTTCTGTCAGAAAATTATCACAAGGTGCTGGCTGAGTTCAAGCAAGGTACGTTGCTGAAACGTGAGTTCCAGACCCTGGAGCCATGGCATGTCCCTAGTGTGAAGTTCGTCCCAAGAACTGCTAAGGTTAAGTTCCCTGCCTGCACACAAATCAAAATTATACCAATTATAGAAAATGAGAGGTGATATATTTAAAATTCCGGAGTTTTTAAACATTATGCATGTGTGTTGATAACTCTGCGTGCCTAGGTATGCTTTCTATCAGTGCAATACTTACCAGTGAGAAATGATTAAACAATCTAATAGGACCTATAAACTAGTAAGAGAATTCAGCAACGTTGCTGGGTACAAGATGGATATAGAAAAAAACAACTGGGTTCTAGACACCTATATAAAATATGACTTTAAAGAAGAACTTTATTTATAATAGGAACAAAGTCTCTAAGGTATCTAGAATTAATAATGGGTTTGTGAGGTTTTCATGGAGAAAGTTGTTTTAAAAAAAGAAAAATAAGTGGAGAAACATACTATATCTTTGGAGGAGAAGACTCAATATTCCTAAAGGTGTCAGTTCTCCCCAAATTAACTCAAAGATGGAATCCCATTCTCATAAAAAACCCAGTAGTTTTTTAAAGCAACATAAGTTGTTTTACAAATTTACATATAAAATTAAAAGGCCTCAAATAACCAAGAAAAATTGGAGAAGCATAAGATGGGGGTGTACCCAAACAAATATCAATATTTTTATAAGGCAGTAATTATTAAGACAATGCAGTATTTTCACAGGGATTGAAAAGAAAAAGACCAGTGTAAGAGAGTAGGAAGTTCAGAAACAGACCCCCTCACGTTTGACTCATAGAAAATTGTGGAGAAAAGATGGACTCAAATCAATGGTGCTGGACAACTGGCTATTCATGTGGAGAAAAATTAAACTACATCCTTAATTCATGCCATCAATTTAACAGAAATTAAAGCTAGTTAGAGACCTGAATGTAAGAAACAAATTTCTGCAAGTTTAAAAGAAAACAGAATATATTTATGACCTTAGTGTAGGGAAGTTTCCTTAACAAGACACAAAAAGTACAGATCATAAAGAAAAATGCTAATATATTTGCCTAAGTGAAAAAAAAAATTGCACACCAAAAGAGACTCTAAACAAAGGTAAAAGACATGAATTCCAGAGCAATCTCTCCCCGAGAAACAGCATGTTCTTTTGACAAGAGGCAAGCTTTGGTACTGGATTGACCCGTTTGATTATTGGTTGACCATTTACCAACTTCGTGACTTAAGGCAGATTATTTACACTTTTTGAGCTGTTTCTGTATATGTAAAAAAATGTCAGCACTCAGGGCTGTTATAATGATTAAATGGGATAAGTTATGTAAAATATCATGCCCAGGGCATGGCACATGGTAGGTGCTCTTCCCAGACAATTTTGTAGTACCAACTGTAGACCACTTTAATGATGCCTGGGAAGGTACTGGGGAGTTTTACATGCTCACTGGGAGCCAAAAAATTAAAGCTGACCTATTTTGCAGATGCCAGTCCTATAATTTTGCTTCCATATGCCAGCCCTATGGAATTGTTTGGGCAACTCTTTTTTTCCCCCTAATCTTTTTATTTTATTTTATTTTTTTGGTAGAGGGGAGCTATTTATCTTCAACAAAAAGATGCTCAGTATCACTTACCATCAGGGAAATGCAAATCAAACTACAATGAGATGTCACCTCATACCAGTCAGAATGGCTAATAGCAGTAAGACAAGAAATAACAAGTGTTGGTGTGGATGTGGAGAAAAGGGAACCCTTGTGCACTGTTCGTGGGAAAGTAAACTGGTCCAGCCATTTTGGAAAACAGTATGGAGGTTCCACAAAAAGTTAAAAACAGAACTACCATATGATCCAGCAATTCCACTTCTGAGTATTTATCTGAAGGAAATGAAAACAGTAACTTGAAAAGATTATCTGGATCCCCACATTCATTGTAGCATTATTTACAATGGCCAAGACATAGAAGCAACTTAAGTGTTCATCACTGATGAATGGATAAAGAAAATGTCGCATATACATACAATGAAACATTAATTCAGTCATAAAAAAGAAGGAAATGTGTAACAATATGGATGGAATACAAGTATATTATTCTAAGTGAAATAAGTCAGACAGAGAAAGACAAATCTGTATGATTTCATGTGTATATGAAATCTAAGTAAGAAACCAACTATTTAACTCACAGATAACAGAAAACAGATTGGTGATTGCCAGAGGTAGAGGTGGGAGGTGTGAAATGGGTGAAGATGGTCATACAAAATTCTGGTTCTAAAATAAATAAGTCCTGGGGATATAATGTATAGTATGGTGACTATAGTTGATGATACTGTATCATATACTTGAAAGTTGTTAAGAGAATAGATCTTAAAAATTCTCATCATAAGAAAAAAATTTATAATGGTGTGGTGATAAATGTTAACTAGACTTATTACAGTGATCATTTTGCAATATATACATATATTAAATCATTATCTTGTACATATGAAACTAATACAATGTTCTGTGTCAATTATATCTCAATAAAAAAACTCACTAAAGTTTCCCTTCCATTATACTAAGATTGATTCTAAGCAGAAATAAGAATTGGAGTCTTAACATGACATAACATTAAATCTAGACTAAGATTTTCTTGGCTTCATTTTTCTTATGGGGAAAACTGAGGTGACGATGATACCCACTGGCGATGAGGTACCAGAGTTTTGATGTCATATAGGAGATTCAGAATAATGATTCTCCTGTCTGCTTCCTAGAGGCTTGTCCTCCCACTTAAGACCAGACAAGGGAAAGCCTCAGTCTAGAGTGCATGACTGGTGTAAGGGGAGGACTGGCCTGCTCAGGCCCGTGGCCACCACAGCCCACAGCACTGTAGCTTTCTCCTATCACTTCAAGGGCAATGTCAGGAAGTCCATGTGCAGGGCAGGGTGGGCAGGACCAGCCTCAGAACCAGTGTCCAGCAGATGAGCTGCCCTGGGAATACATGGGAGAGAAGGCAAGCAGAGCAACCTGCTCGGGGAAGTTCTCCTAGTAGGTGATGGGAGTAACTCTTCTAGGAATATATAGCTCTATGATTGAATCCCTCAAAATGTTATTCTGGGGATACAGAAAAGTTAAGTTTATCCCTTTGGGGTAGTGAATGCCTTCTATTTCCAATCTTCTCATCCATGGCAAATTTCATTTTTGCCTCTTATCCACCCAAGAGTTGATGGTTAACCACCTTTCTACTCTGCAACATTATTTATTGTAACCTAAGGCTAAGGGTGTTTGCAATAGGAAATGTCACCAAAGGCCCTAGGCATGTGTGAAACTTCCTAGCTTAATGCCTGGAAGAAAATGTATGCTTAACAAACTTGTGTGAACTTGAAATCACTATAATGTTAAAGATGCTGTTAAAAATCATTATAAACATTCTCAATGTATAAAAACATCGAGAAAACAGTACAAAAAATACCCATACACCCCTCACCTAGATTAAACAGTTAATCAAGTTTACCATACTTTCTTCTTACGATGGCATATTCCCTGAAATTTGTTCCAACTCAAACATCAGAAAAGATGTGGAACATGCCTGACCTGGCTTTGTCGGCCGCGGCATCGCTTCTCTTCTTGTGGCGGACGGCAGGCTCTCCAACAACCCACCACAAGCGCCTGGGATTCATGCCAGGGAAGGGGAGGGGTGGCCATCTTTCACAGGACACAGAGAGACGAAAGCCGAGGAGGAGTGCCTGTGGTCAGTTGTTTTGAGTAATGTGTCAAACATTGATCACATATTTTACTATTCTGGATGTCAAAGAAAATCCAGCCACATCAGAGCAAAGACTTTTCTGCAGAGTGAAAATTTGCATACCACACTCCGCCTTCATAAACAACAATGGATGAATATACAGTTGATCCTTGAATGACTTGGGCTGAAGTGCTGATTGCCAGTCCCCACACAGAAAAAATCTGAGTATGACTTTTGATTGCCCCAAAACTTAGCTATTAATAGCCTACTGTTTAATGGAAGCCTTGATGAAAATAAAAACAGTCAATTAACACGTTTTACATGTGATATGTATTTTATACTATAATTTCCTTACAGTGAAGTAAGCTGGAGAAAAAAAGTGCTATTAAAAAAATCATAAGAAACAAAAAATGCATTTACTATATTGTACTCGTTGAAAAAAATCCTCTTGTAAGAAAACCCATATTGTTCAAGGGTCAACTGTAAAGCCCACACCAATGAGGAAACTTTTCAAGGAAGAACAGTCCAGGGCCAGTAGTGGGATTTCTCCCACTGGGGCCTTTTATCCACTCTGTTTGTGGTAGGGGCTCTGAGAACTTCCACCTCTGATGACTCTCAAATCCAGAACTCCAGTCCAGACTTCTCTCCCCAGCTCTAGGCTGGTAACCCTCATTGACTTCTAGCACCTTCACCTGGTTGCCCCATGGACGCATCGAACTCAAGGGTCCAAAAATGGACTAATCATTTCCATTTCCCTTCCAAAAAGAGTCATAAAACCCTAATATTCTTGGATTTGACTTTTACACACTACTCCTAAGTGACCTTGAAATTTCCCTACTTTTAAAAAAATGGAGGCAAAATTCACATAATGTAAAATTAGCCATCAACTGTTTTGAAGTGTACAGCTTCTGTGCATTAAGTGCATCCCCAGTGTTGTGCAACTGTCACTTCTCTCTAGTTCTAAGACACTTTCATCACTCCAGAGGAAATATCATACCCATTAAGCAATCACTCCTCATTTACGCCTCCCCTCAGCCCCTACAAAAAGACTAGTGAACTTTCTATCTCCATAGATTTGCCTATTCTAGGTGTGTAATGTAAATGGAATTATGCGATATATGACATTTTTTTGTCTGGCTTCTTTAACTCAGAAGAATGTTTTAGGTTCACTCATGTTGGAGCATCAGTACTTCATTCCTTTTTGTGGTTGAATGACATTCCTTTGTAGGGCTGTACCACTGTTTGTTTATCCATTTATCAGCTGATGAACGTTTGGGTTGTTTCCATTTTTGCCTATTATGTGTAGTGCTACTATGAACATTTGTGTACAAATATTTGTTGTTTTCAGTTTTTTGGGTGTATAGTTAAGGGTGGAATTGCTAGGTCATATGGCAATTCTATGTTTAACTTAGAATTTGTTTTCTGTAGTGGTTGTACCATTTTACATTTATATAGCTCATTTTACACTCCCACAACAATTTACAAAGGTTTTAATTTCCCCACATCCTTGTCAACACTAATTTCCCTCCTCCTCCTCCTTTTCTTTTAAAAAATATTCTAGCCATTCTAGTGAGTGTGAAGTGGTATCTCATTGTGGCTTTGATTTGCATTTCCCTGATGACTAATGACACTAAATATATTTTCAGGTGCTTGGTTGCCATTTGTATATTTTTTCTGGAGAAATGTTTATTTGACTCCTTCGCTCAATATTTTTATAATGTCCCTGACTTTTTATTGAGACCTGAATTTTAATCTCAGGCTGTAAGCCTGGAGTGTGGGATGGTCACTTAGCTGAGTGCCCGGTGATTACAGCAGAAGGAGCTTCCTCTTCCATACTCGTTTTCTTGTACTATTTTTGAATGGGGAGTTATAAAGAAAATTACCCAAGGCTCTAGTGAATCTAATGTCTTGGTTAAGGGCATTATAATCTGTACAGTCAGTCATCCAGGTTCGATTTGGAGTTCCCTCCCCCTCCCCCTAACTGCCTTTTCTACTCTGTTATCCTGTGGCATCAGGAAGAGCCGAACCTACAGCTCACTTTAGAAATAATACCAAAGTTTGTGGCGATGGACTCTTAGAAACTAACCTTAATCATGGCTCCATTTTATATTAATACCTGTATTTCTCCTTTTACTTCTAATTCTTCATTTAAAAGTTTGGTCATGTGGTACAAAGTTTTGCAAGCTGCCTCAATTTTTCTTTTTTAAATCCAAAGTAAGAGTGAAAAAAAAAAGAAACAGAACACAGCTTAGCTCCTATATAATTCTGTAAAAACAAAACAACTTTTATTGTTTTGCTAAGAACTCATGAAATGCATGCTTCTTTTGGAAATTTAGAAATTGCGCACAATAAGCAAACAAAGAGAGTAAAATAAAAATCTTCTATAACTCATCACTAACTACTGTTAATGTTTTGGCATGTATCCTTTCAGTATTGATGCATGTATCTATCTTCCTATGTATCATCTATCTACCTATATATCTTTCATCTATCTAGCTACACTATTTAAAAAAATGAGATTATGTTGTAAATTCTTTTCTATAATAATTTTCATGTATTAATATATTATGACCATTTGTCCTCATGGTTTTCTAGACTTCCATGGATGTAAGTTTTTAAACTATAATGTGCATTAAATGTCACAAGGGGGACCATGTTAAAATAAAGATCCTAAGTCCTACTCCCAGAGATTCTGATTCAGCAATCTGGACCTGTGCCCCAACATCTGTATTTCTAACAGGCTGATTCTGATGCAGACTGTTCTCTGACAATTTGGAATCATCTTTCTATACCAATAATTGTAACTTGCCTAATTTTCCATTGTGTGGGCATACCATTAATTTTTTAACCAAATAGTTATTTTGGGACAGTTTAATTATTTGCATTTTTCCACTATTTTGTTAACATATTTGCTATAAACATCTTCATACCTGCAGTTTTGCCCTTGTCCATGGCTGAATCCTTCTTGATTATACCCAAAATGGGTGGTGGTTTGTACAGTGAGGGTGCTTGATTAACGCTCCTCTAATTGTTGATTGGAAGATTGAAAATGCAGAGGCTAGAGAAAGCCTCTCAAGAAGCCACATCAGGGCCTCAAAGGGTCGTTTGAGAGGAGTTGGGGTTTTGTAGGAGAAATGGAAGTGGAAGCAGCTGCACGCACAAGGGAGCGAGATCTAAATTCCATGTAATGGAGGCTAGGAGCCAAATGAGGCTAACCCCTGGGCCCCGCCAGCAAGGTGTCTCACTTCTTGTAGAAATCGCAAGGGGGCTAAAGCCATGCCTCTGTGGTAAGCCGCGAGCTGGAGCACCACCTTGGGTCAAAGGGGAAGGGGAATGCGAGGAGACGGAACGACGGGACACAACGCGGTGTCTGTGCCCCGGGTCCCCGTGGGGAAGACAGGTCCGAGCACAAAATGGAACCGTTCTTCTCCCTAAAACCTTCCGAGAGACACGAGGGCACAACCAGAGCTGCCTTGCTGCTGGGAAGTCGAAGTCCCGAGACTCGTCCCAACGACCTGTGTTCACTGAGGGGGCATTGGGGAAGCGACGGCTCGCTGCGACACCCTGATGGTGCCATGGTTTGTGTCGCTGTGTCAGTCTGGGCAGGGAGAGGAAGTCAGTGTGAGGGACGAGGACACCTGGACGTGCAAGGACTGGCAAAGGACCTGTTTGTGACGCTGTGATGCGGGGCTTCCTTTTGGGGACTTGCGGGGAATCATGCGGCAGGAGGGGAAGGGTGAGGATGTGAGTGAGGTACTTGGAACCTGAAAGTTCTGTGTTGGAAGCTGGCAAAATATAAGGAACTCAAGGACCAGAGAGCTACAGGGGCAGGGCCCAACTGCTGTGAGGATGCAGAGGAGAGATGTGCCCGGGAAAGATTGCTCATGTCCCTGTGGGGAGTGTGACCACAGGAGGGGGTGGGAGGGAGGCACCTGCTGAATCACTTATCAGAAGCCTCCCATGGGTGACCAGAATCTGAAAGTCATTTCTTAGAAAACACAGATTCTTTTCTCATTTTGAAATGAATGAGGGAAGCCAATTTTCCCCTTCACCCCTGTTCCCACTGCTCCCCACCTTGAGCACACTGAGGGTGGATTATTGCCCCTGATTTTGAAACATCTCTGGTGAAGCCCACTCAGCCTCCTGCTCCATGTCTAATCAGAGCATGAGTGAGGGTGAGGAAAGGGGAAGGGGGGGCAACCTAGGGCTGAGGGCACTGCTGAGGAGGGGTGTTCCTGTAGTATAAGTAAATGTAAAGGGAGCTTATGGAGTGACTGGAGCAGGGGGATAAATGCAGTGAAGAGCACCGACAGCTTCTAGGTGTCTGGATTTGTCTCAGAAAAAGCCTAAGAGAGCCCAGAACCAGATATGGTAGCTTCCTGTTGGACGTTTTACACAGCCCCAAAGAGCAGCAACATTTATCAGCCAGATCAAGATTGCTGTAACCATTTGCTTGAATTTATTAATTAATCCAGGGAGAACTGCCATCTTTAAAACATTGTGCTCTAAGCTGTAACATTTAGCAATATTTTGGATTCAAGTCGTGGTACAAACAGTAAAGGTTTACATTTCCCTTCTGACAGGCAGTCTGGGGGTGGGTAGTTCAGGCTGCTGCAGTGGCTGCACAGCATACCCCAGAAGTGTCTTTGACTTCTTTTACCTGTACAGATTGGTTTTTCATCCTTATGCTTTTTGCTTACTTGTCACAAGAATGCTGCAGCTACTCCAGCCATCACATCTGATTTCTATCAGGGAAAAGGCAGAAGTAAGAGGGATAATACCTGTTCCAGGAAAGCAAAACAAACAAACAGCAAAAAAGAAACTATCCCAGACATCTGTTTACCTTTTGTTGGCCAGAACTTTATAAAAAATTAGGCCTATATGCAAGAAAATTTAGTAAAACACATTTCTATCCCTCTCTCCCCAAATTTTGGGTTTTGTTAGCAAAAAAGATGGTGAATAGATTTCATATAGGTTCCATCAACATTATGTATCTACTGAGTTTATTCAGTCTTCTTTTATGTTCTTCATCAACTTTTATTATGTTAATCAACACACTTTTTACATACCTTTGTTAGATTTGCTCCTAGGAACCCTATAATTTTATTGCTATTATATTATCTTTTAAAAAAATACATACTCTAATTGATTGTTGCATAGGAATTGATTTTTGCAAGTTGATCTTACTGAGTCTAAGTAGTTTTAAGAGTTTGCAGATTCTCTTGGGTCTTCTACATAGGCATTGACAGACATGTCATCTGTGAAAATTGACTATTTCACTTCTCTTTCCAGTCCTCATAACTTTTTCTTTCTTATTGATAGATTAAGACCTCAGATACAATGTTGATTAAAAGGAATGCTGGAAAGGTAAAGTTTCTAAGGTTATATCATTATGATATTTGCTATTTTTGTTAGTTGTTAGTCCTTGCAGAAGAGGTGGTTTGTATTAAGAAAGTGGGAGTGGAGATGAAGAGAGGTGACCAGATTGTTGAGATGTTCAGGAAGCAGAATCTCAGGGACTTGGTAATGACTGCCTTTGTGGGTTGAGGAAAAGGATGGAGCCAATTTAGAAAAGAAAGATTTTGTTTGGACATAATTTCAAGATTACAGAAAAGTTGCAAGAATAATACAAAGAATTCCTGAATACTCTTCACCGAGAGTTCAGATGTCAACAGTTTATATTTGCTTCTCTCTGTCTTGTCTGTCTCCCTCTTATAAATGCAATTTGCAGATATATTGCCTTTTCACCCCTAATTCTTGCATGTGTTTTCCCAAAAGTGAGGAATTCTCTTTTAGAAACACAGTCCCATTATTAAAATCAGAAATTAATGTTGCTATAATGCTGTCATATAATCTACAGAATTTATTCATATTTCTCCAGTTGCCTAATGATAACCTTTATAACAAAAGAAAATCCCAGTTTATGCATTGCCTTTCATCCTGTATCTCTTTAGTTTCCTTTAATCTAGAACAGTGTCTGAGTCGTTCTTTACATTTCATGACCTTGACAATTTTTAAGAGTACAGGCCAGTTATTTTGTAAAATGCCTCCCCCTGTGGGCCTGATGTGTGATTGGATCCAGTGGTGGGTTTCAGGAGGAGTATCACAGAAGGGAGGCTGAGTTGAGGGGCTGAGTTGCTTTCAGCGCCCTCACATCAGGGTGCAAGTAGGCCCATTACTGGTAGTGTTACATATGATCACTCGGTTAAGATCATACCTGCCAAGTGTCTCCAATAAAATATTAAAGGTAATATTTTACCTTCTGTAACCACTGTGTTATATATTTGAAACTAATATTAGATTGTATATCAACTATACTTCAACGAGAAAGATATTTTACCTTTTATAATGAATAAGTACCTTGTGCAAAGACACGGAAACTACATAATATCCTATTACTCCTCAAATATTCACCTACTAGTGATGATTTTTTATTAGGATGGCTGTCAAATGGTGATTTTCTGATTCTATCATTTCTTCTACCTTTATTAGTTGACTTCTGTAAGAAACAGTCTTTCTCTTATTTATTTATACATTCATTTATTTATATCAGTGTGAACTTGTGAATTCTTACTTAATTCAACAGGTTGTAATCCTTTTATGTCATTTGTTTTGATGTTCAAACTGTCCCATATTTGAGGAAGGAGTTAGTCTTAATGTTAGGTGTTTGACTTAAACAGTTGATGGATGAGGTTGCATTTAACAAAAACCAAAGAGGAGGAGGAAAATGTTTCCCATTATTGCTCTAATTTGCAACCTTTGACTGCTTGTGAGCTTTATTTCATTTACATATATTTATCTCCTTTTGTGATTAGTCTGTTCATGTTCTGTGTCCATTTTTCTTATTATAAGAACCTCTAATTTTTTAAGGACATTAACCTTGGTTTTGATATGAACATTACAAATTGCTTGAGAGGATACAACGAACTAAAAACTTTATCAGCAATGTCTTCTTTAATGCTCACAATGCTCTTCTGATATAATATTATTATTATATTTACTTACAAGAGGGTTTACAGCCCCATGGGCCCCAGCCCAGGAAAGCCAGGATTTAAATCCAAGTCTGTGTGATACCAAAACTTCTACTCTTCTTTACTTATCATTCTACATCCTGGGAAAACTTTTTAATTTTTAAGAGTCCTGGGAATCTAATGTAATCCCCAGAATCCTCTTAAAGTTTAAACCACAAGACCAAGCATTGGCAATTACATTTTAAAGTCAGATTTATTGTATCTAGCACATTAGCTTGAGATGTATCATCAGGTTTATGACACGGTAGCATTCTACACTGGAAGTTCGCTGTGCATTTGGGGCTGCAAAATAAATAAAATGAGCATATGCTCATGTTTGGGCTTGTTGAGGATAAAATATCTAGCAAGCATCCGATGAATTTTATACACTTTATGAAGGTAATGTGGTGGGCAGTGAAGACCATCCACTGAAGCACAGCAGGGTCAGACCCTAACTACGGGGAGCCATCCCAACTCCTTTGGGATGGTCTCTGAGGCCCCATCTGGCTCTGAATTTCTGGGTTTCTCCCACTCCCAATCATAGGCACCAATCAAGGTTTCCTTCCTTTTTTGCCTGACTTCTTATTTTTCTTTCTTTTTCTCCTTTCTGCATCCACTGTCCTTTTTCTTTTCTCTCCCTAATATGTATTAGACCTGTCAGGAGCTCCCTCTGGAAAAACTCTGTCTCGTCCTGTTATGCCCTGACCGAAATGGTCAGATGCTAGTGACTTGGGGGCGGCCCTCCTTCATTCAGGGTCCCAGGATCCCTGATTTTTGAATAAGGGCAGAGAGGGAAGGGACCTGGGAACTTTCAAACACCACCTTTTTGCATTCTGCAGGCACTGACTATCTGCATAGCGCCCTCTTGTGTCCATACTGAGCTCTTTACTGTCTAGTCCAGGCCATCCAGAGCAATTTCTTTTCTTCCCACATGAGGGAGCAATCCAGGGGAAATAAAACTAGAAGAAATTTTATTAAAAAATTAAGAGTTTCACTGAGCTTCTTAAAACTTAGATTTTTCAATTTGACTAGAAGATCACTTAGAATATGGGAAGCATGTTTTAGTTACTAAAATATTAACCAGCACACTTGACACAGCAACCAGAGAAGCATCTGGTCATTTATTCCTTATGCTCACACAGCCCTTTAGAGATTCCCATGTTTTATCTTATTTTCAGCCCCAAACAGCTATCTTAGTCCTGACCTTTCCTCAACACTCCAGCTGGCTTGCTCAAACCCCCACGTATGTCCAGTAAACATAACACACGCAACTGTATGCGAAACAGGACTTTTGGTTCATCGTCTGCCCTGTGCACCTGTTCCCTTCGCTCTTCCCCCTTGGGCACCTCCATCCTCTTGGGCGCACAGACTCAAAGCCTAGGAGTCACTCTTGACCCCTCTCTTTACCACATCTTCCAATTCACTGGTTATACCTGTTAGCTCCACTTCAAAATGTATTTCACATATAACCACTTCTTACCACTGACACAGCTGCTGTCTTAGCTTAAGTCACCCTTGTCTCTTTTCCAGCGACAGCAGTCATGTCCTCAGCAGTCTGCCTCCTCTTCTCCCTACTCTGCCTGCCTCCTGCTGCCACCCCCCGCTGCCTGCCTCCTGCTGCCACCCTGCCATCGTCTTCTCAAACAATGAGGCACCTTGTGAGCATCCAGTTGAGGTCATGTCACCCTTCTGTTCAAAACTCTTCACTACTTCCCATCCCATTTAGAATAACACTCAGAAGTCCTTCATAGCCTACTTTCTGACTTTATCCTCCCCCAATCTCCCCATCTCTCATTCCTTTCCAGCCACACTGGCCTCCTTACCGTTCCTTGGGCCTTTGCCCTTGCTCTTTTCTCTTTCTGGAATGTTCTATGCTCAAATATTTGTTCTCTCCTTTATTTCCTTCAGGTCTCTATTTAAACATCACCTCCCCAAAGAAGACTCTCCCAACTGCAGTCAGATATAGACACCTCCACACTCTCTATTCCCTTACCATGATTTATTGTTCTTGTTCGCACCTACCACCTGATAACAGAGTACATTTCTGTGTGTGGTTTTTCTGTCTGCCCTACCTTGACTACAGTATAAGATTCATTGCCAGAGACCTTGTTTTGTTTCTTGCTGAACAAAATGCTCAGCTCTAAGCACATAGTGGCTGCTCAGTGATGGACAAGGGAACCAGTTAATTAGTAATTTGAATTATGTGAAGTTGTTGATATTCTAGAAATTCTGGCCTTACAAAAATAGCAATTTAAGTAGTTCATCTTCATGACATAGTATTATCATCACTTTATATATAGTGAAACTGAAGCTAATGAAATAAAGTGACTTCCCCAAGTATGCTATTGTGGCATAGTAAGAAATGTGTAAGGCACAGAGTTTTCAGAAAACCTTTGAAACTTCCTGCCCATCAGAGAGTCTCTTGCTATTTGTAACAAGTCCCTTTCAACCATACCTGAGTTCATATTAATGAGAAATCTGGGGGCCAGAAGCCCCTAGACAGCAGCAGGATGGGGGCTGGTGGCCAGGAGGGCTGACCCTGTGATTCCAGGGTTGGAATTTTCAGTCCCCTCCCCTTGACCTCCGGGTTGGGGAGAAGGGATCGAGTTAATCCCCAATGGCCCATGATTTAATCAATCGTGGCTTGTAATGGAACCTTCATAGAAACCCCACCTCTAAGTGTTCGGAAACCTTGCAGGCTGGCAAACGCATCCACGTGCTGGGAGGGTGGTGCGACCCAGACTCTGCAGAGACAGGAGCCCCTACGCCTGGCGACCCTGCAGTCTTCACTCTGTGTACGCCTTCATCCAGCTTTTCATTAGTGTTCTTCACCATAGCCTTTACAATAAACTTTATAAGTGTTTCTCTGGGTTCTGTTTGCTGTCATTGGAAATTATTTTGAACCTGAGGAGGGGTTCATGGGAAGCCCCATCTGTAGCCAAATTGTGGGAGAATGTGGGTAACCCTGGGACTCAGTACTTGCCGTTAGAGTCTGAAGTGGGGGACAGTTTTGTAGGACTGAGGCCTTAGCCTGTGGGGTCCTATGAACTCTGGGTAGTTAGTGTCAGAATGAATTGAGTTACAGGATCCATAGCTGGAATACACAGGAAATTGGAGACTGTTCAGCATGAAAATAGACATTTGCTGTCAGAAGTGTTGTGAGTAGAGAAACAGTTTTTCCTTTACCAAGTCAAGAAAGAAAGGAATAAATATTTCATTTCTATCAATGCAACACTGACAGAGCCTTATTGTGTCTGGACACTGCACCAGGTTTGGGGGCAGTTGGGGAGAAGATCTTGGTCTATCTCCCAGCTCGTTCTCTGTCTCTGGCTGTGGTCCCCCGTCTGCCCTGGCCAGTAGGAACAGGTAGGGTTGTGTGTACAGCCGAGCAGCACTGCAGCTCTGCAGAAAAGCCAGTGTCCAGACAGTGTGGACTGCCCCCCATTGCCTCTGGGGCCACCCAGGGGCCCTGCCTGTGATGGGCCCTGGTCCCCGGTCCCCTTCCTTCTGGCCGCAGAGGAAATGTGGGCCTGCACTCCCACAGTGTCAGCCTTCTGTCTCCCCATTGTCTTCAACACTGTGAATCTAGAAAGGCCCGCACAGGCCACTCTGTTCTGAGTGTTCTGAGCCATCCCAAGAGAGTACGGATGGGAAGCCCCCTGATCTCCCCCATGCTTCCATGCTCAGTAAACCGCACGTGAACTGGCTGGGCATCTGGAGTGGGGAAGGGGCCGGCTGACCTGCACCACGATGACAGCACAGGGTGGTTGGAGTCAGGGGTCATGCCCAGAGCTGATTGAACGTGGAGAAGACTTTTTTCCCCTAGACTGCTCCCCACTGAGTCACAGTGGGGAGAGTGTGATAGAGGGACACAGGGAAATGAAAAGGCCACATTACCACCTCTTTCTTTCAGCCTTTTCCCAAGCTCTCCCTACATTTTCAGCTTCTTTCCTTAGTCATTTTCCCTGTCTAATGTTTCAGAATTAGCTGGAAAAGTTCTGTTTTTTTTCTTTAACTAGCATTTTGCTTATCTTATAGTTTGTTGAGTTCTAGGGAATTTATGCCCCATAAATAAATAAAAGTATTATTATTATGTAGCTCTATTCAGAGCATTAGTAGAAGGGGGAAGTGACATTTTTCTTTATTTGTTTAAAAATGTGTTGCAGTCACCATAGTTCTCCTCCTGCCTGGGATTAATGGCATAATTATTCACACTGGGCAACAGAGATGGAATGAGTTTGAATTTGGCATGAATTAATACAATAAAATATGCCTCCTATTCTCTCTGCCTAACTAATTCTGAAGTATGAAATTCCCTTTGAGCTACCCAAAAAGCATGGTCACTGGATTCCAGTGCAATAAAAATCAAGTGATTTGATAATTATGGGCAGTTCAAAAAAAGCATCCCGGGAGGGAGAGAACAAACAACCTAAGGGAGCTTTCTAGAGGTTTTATAGTGAAGAACCTGTACATTATGCAAGGGTCCTGAAGGAGACTGAATTTTGCACGAGCCAGCTTTACCACGAGGGAAGGTGGAGGGCTGGGGAGCTTTACCCCACGTGCTTCTGCCAGTCCTGTGAAATGGGGCTGTGTGCCTCCAGGGGGAGGAGGAGATGACACTCTGGGATATGGCATGAAAATTAAAACCTCTATTTCAACTTTTTTATAAACTTATATGAATTTAATTTCTGTTTTGTGTAGGTTTTATGATATACATAATTACATAGTGTACCAGTTTGTTCATGTACATTTATTTGCTAAATAAATATCCATAGAGATGAAATATGTGCTCCAAAAATGTTTGGAGGCCACTTATCTAGATTGCTGTCCATTTCTTGGAAGTTCTGGGCGGAATGGGGGGTGTCCACTGGGTGTCCATGGTGGTGAAGAACATGGAAGGAGTGGAGGTTAGAAGGACATTAAATGTTGACACCTTCAGCCCAAGTCTATGGGAGGGGCTAATACGAAAGGATCAGTTTTCCCAGATGTGTGCCTGCTGAGACATCCCCCCTGCCAGAGCAAATAGTGGCCTGAATACACTTTTGAACAGTATTGGACACATAACCAAAGGAGGCTAAAGCTTCTAAGGAAGGGCTTCACCTGCTAAATTCAGGAGCAGGCCAGGCAGGAAGTACTCCCTAGCTCCCCCCTCCTGCCCTCGATCCTTCGCTCACACATGCACGCTCAGGGAACACACATAGGCACGCACTTCCACACTTAGAACGTCCTGTCAGCAGAGAGGAAGCCCTGGCTTGAAGTGGGGAATTTGAGAGATTAAAGGGATGTAAGAAATTATCCAGTCTAGTTCTCTCATTCTACAGATTAGGAAACAAGGCTCAGAGCTGTGAAACGGCTAGTCTGTGGCAGAACCAGGCTGAAGTTCCCCTGATCTCCTGAATTCCAGCCCCTGGGCTTCCCATCTCTCATAAGAGGGCAAACCTCTCTTATGCCCGTTTACTTACAGGCAGCTTTTATCTGGAAGGCTGGCCACACTCTCCTGGTGCCAGATCTTTGGCATATTGGAACCCTGGGAGCCTCAGTCAGCAGAGTCCGAGTTGGGGCATTGCCCACTTACCCTTCATTTCAGTGTGATGTGAGCCTTGCACATTAAGGCCTGTGAAACAAGTCTGTGAAGCCCTGAATGGCTGTGTCACCTTTATTTCTGTACCTTCTCGATCCATGCTTGCGCCCCATGCTCTAGGCTGCAGCTCCTCATTGCCTTACGGAGCAAGAACCAAGCAAGTACGTGAAGCTTAATTGATCTGGATGTTTGGAATCAAACTTCATTAGCTCAAATTACTTCAGTTGCCTAATTTGTTTCTTTATGTGAGCTCTGCTAAGCTTGGTTTAACATCTTCTAAACTATGATGTTTATCATCATCAATGCCCCCTCAAATTACCTCTGCAGAGTAATGGACCAGGAGAAAGATGGTTTAAAAGGGAGAGCTGTTTTGTGTGGATATTTCTACACACATGCACAGAACGTGGATCCACGTCACTGCAGAAGCACGCTGATTTCCACAGGCCAGCTCTGCTTTGAAAAATGAAACACAGACAGAAAAATCCTTTCAATCATTAATATTCAAGCATAATTTATTTACATGTTTTGAATCCCATAAAGTTTGTGGGTTTTTTTTTCTAATGAAATAGACAGGGATAAATCCACTGTTATGTTTTTTGTCCAATTTGTTAGAGACTTTAAATGAACCTGTATGTGTTTGTGTGCTTACAAATACATAGATTTGTGTTCTTGGACAAAATATCTACCTGAAAAAGGGGTGTGTCTCCCCAAGAATTATTATCATTCCATCCCAAGTGCAGAGAAACTTTTAGCATTATTGAAAGTCATATTGAGTTTCTGGAAGGAACTGATGGCAATGGTTACTTCCAAGGAGGGGAACTTTCTTCTATACACCCATTTATACATGTTTAATATATTATTTTTTCCAAAAATTAGAAACAAAAAAATGTATGGTCAGTTACAATAATCTCAAATAATCAGTTTTCTCATAGTAGTAAGGCCTGTTAGCTGTGCTGTAATATAGCTTATGCATTTATGTAAACCCAGTGCATTATTTACAGCAGTAGCCAGGCAGGTGATGACAGTCTGTCTGTTGGTTATCACTTTACCATGGAAATTGTATGTGGGAAAGCATGGCCAACACAGGGCACATGGAGACCTATTTTAACATCAACACACTTATCTCAGTAATTTTGTGTCCTCCTAGAATATGGAGCATACAGATGTTTTCATTCATTGCAAATGCTATCGAAGCTATGGGTTCACAGTTAGAATAAAAAGAAGACTATCTTTTAGACCATCCAGATACCTTTCTGCAGATACCTTAAGCTGATAAAAATCAGCTTATTTTCCACATTTCTTCACATTCCTTAGGTATATTTCCTTACATTGCAAATGGAAAATTCAGATGATAAACCATATACCAGATCCTCAAGGCCATACACACAAAAACTGTAAACTTGGGTGATCAGGCAAACTTGTCTTTCTTAATTTTTAAGTTTTCTAAATAATTGTGTTGTTTTCTGATTTTTCTTACATATCAGATATCAGAGGACTGACTACATGGGGTACAAATGATGTGTATAACTGTCATATTGATATGCATATTGTGGCTTAGCCAGTTTGCTAATCCTCACCAGGGGAGTTTAAACCCACGTCTCTCTGTCCCACTTCAAGGTTCTACCCACACATAAAAACTCAAGGAGCCTCAGAGGTCAATCCAGGAAATCAATCCAGGGAACAAACAGTCTGCCTGACATGTAGTCTGAACTACTTCTGGCTCCTCTGGGCACCCTCTGAGCTCCATTCACTTCCAAGCGTCTGTCCAGGTGCTTCCCTCGGTGAGCATGCACACCACTGGGCTGCCCACCTGGCTCCCGAAGTGCCTCCTGTCCTGCTTGGGGTCTACGTTGCCAGTGGAGATGGAAACAGCCACCTTCTTGCTTGGTTTTGACCCTCATACCAGGGTCCCACAGCAAAGTGTCATAGGCCCAGAGCTGCCACAATGCTTTTCCTTGTTTTAAAACAGCTTTATTGAGGTATAATTTAAATACCATTCAATTTGGCCATTTAAAGTGTACAGTTCAATGTGTCTTTTTTAGTATATAACATCATTAGATTTTTAAATCGTAAAAATATGTATAACATAGATTTTTCCATTTCCACAATTTTCCACAACTCAGAGGCATGGTTTTCCACAGCAGCTGCACCACTGTAACCTCCCCCCAGCAATGTACAAGGGTCAATGCTTTTACTTTTCCACAAACAGTAAATTACCTTCACCATGTTGCACAACTATCACCACTATTTCCAAAACTTAGCTATTTATGGTTGAATAATATTCCATTGTACGAACAGACCACATTTTGTTTTGTTCATCTTTTGATGGACATCTGGGTGATTTCTACCCTTTGGATATTGTGAATAATGCTGCTATGAAGACTGGTGTACAAGTGTCTGTTTGAGTGCTTGCTTTCAGTTCCTCTGTGACTGTATCTAGGAGTGGAATGCTGGATCATATGGTAATTCCATATTTAGCTTTTGGAGGAATCACCCAATGGTTTGCTGCTGTGACCGCACCATGGAACACTCCTACCAGAGAAGCAGAAGGGCCAATCCTACAAGCAGTACACCCCTCTCCCCTCTGACTCCCTAAGGCAGGCAAACTTCGGCAGGGCCACACAGAGGGGACAGCTTCCATGGGACAGCCTCACTAGTCCACTGGCGTTGCCTCACAGGTAGGTGCTCAGAGGCGCCCAGGGCCCATCTCATCTGGCTTCTGTCATGCCTCCAGTCCAGCCTGCTGAGTGACTGTTCATGCCTGAGCCCCAGTCATGGATACCATTTGCGTTCTAGGCCCAGGCATCCCCGATGCTTGAATGCAAAGGAGGCGATAACATAGACACTAGAAAAGGAGACTCATTGCTAGCTCTACACACAAATCTATCTACTTGGGCTCAGCTGAGGAGACCTTTTAAAAATATTTTCACCCAGAGACTGGCCTGGTGGGTCTAGCTGAATTGGCTGAGTAACTCACTGACAAATAGTTAATCATTCTTCAACAAGTTATGAGATGGTTTGTAGTGGTGTCAGTCTAGGCCTTCCAAGAAGCAGACACCTAGATGGGGTGATATATGCAAGAGATTTATGAGGGAAGCTTCTGTGAAGAGGGCAGGAAGGGAGCGGGGAGGGGGCTGGGAGAGCCATCAGTCTGCAGTGCAGGTGTCAGGGAGAAGGAGGAAGGGTGCAGGGGGCGGAAGGAGAGTTGGGGAAAGCGCCCTAGACCACCTGGAAGTGAAAGGAAGTCCGGCAAGGCTGTGGGGTGTCCTCGCATCACAGTGGGCCACCAGAGGACCTCACGGCTTCCAGGAGCAGGCCACCCCCTATCCCTGCTATGCTGTGTCCTTGGCTGGGAACAGCCTGGGGAGGTGTGGCCTGGGCACGGCACAGCCGCAGATTTCAGAGCAGCACCTGGGGCTGCAGGGAGAGCGCTGGGAGGCACAATTCTATTGACACGGTCAGGTGGCTTTATGTGTGGCGACATTTAGAATGATTCTTAGGAGATCTGTGAGAAAGAGGTCCTCCCTCCAGGACAGTCACTCTGTAAAACATTTACTGATTATAGCCAGCTTGGCAACCCCCATTCTCTAAAATGGCTGGGGTCTGGGGGCAGCTGTGTGTGAACTTTCTTGATCAGGATCACAAGTTCGAACTGTACCATCGTATCTGCTGAGTGCTGTAGTGTTGAGAGTGCTTGGGCAATGCTGAAATCACTCCACTCTAAGGCCTTTACCTGAAGGCTCAGGTGGCAGGTCAGGACTGGGCACCAGGGCTCCTGACTTCCAATCCAGCATTTCACTCAGTCTTTGAATATTTCATTTTCCCCTTCAGTTCTCATTGCTTGGGGGTGGCATGTACCCCTGGAGACCTCAGTCGAGTTTGTGACTTTACACCAGGCCCTGTGGCATCTAAGAGGAGTGGTTGCCCCATGTTGGGGAGGAATCTCTCTACACCCTCTTACCGCTTCTCTGCAGCTTGCTGCACTCTGTTCCCTTTTCATTAGAATCCTTACCCAATTCTCCTGTGGCCCGGGGTCCTTTCTTGGTTCTAACTGTGAATTTGGCTGTGTCATCTCTGCTGCATTAGGCTCTCCTCTTTTGTCCCAGAGCCCCACCTGGCAGATCAACCAGGTGCTGTTTCCATGTAAGTCACCTGGGGCCTTTCCATCCTTATGATAAGGGACCTTGTCCCGGAAGGTTGGGGCCTGTGGTGTGGCTACCCATGGAGGAGAGAATCATGGATGTGCATGAAACAGGCTGTGGGGTTCAGAGGCCCTAAGATGCCTTCCAGCCCTCAGCATCCATGCACCTCTAGAACTTTATTTGTAGCAGGAATATACACTTGCATGTGGCACTGAGCTGAAGTAGAGAAAATGCATTGACTGCAGACAGGGTAGGGAGTGTTTTGATTAATTAGGCGCTGAGCTCATGCCTGGCAGCAGACTTCACTGCTCCTACTGTGGATCTGCATTAGCATGTCAGCTGTTGCCCAGCTTTAAATATTACCTGCTCACCTGACAGAAAATGTCGCAGTCCCTTCATTTGCTAAGGGCTAATATTTTACCCAGGGGATAAAGTGCTAGACTGTCAGTCCCTGGACCCGGGGAGACTGTGTTTGCACGGGGCAAGGAGAGCCTAAGGACGGCTCCCTGGACCTGCTTCCTCTGCATCGTCCTGGGAGGAAGTCTGTGTTTCCTGTGCCACCTCTCTGCAGTGGGAATGAGGATGGTGTAGTCTTTGCTCTTCTGCAACACTTTTCCACATGTAAGAAAATAGGGCCTCCAGTTGTGCTTCAACTTTACTCTTATTTATAAAAAATTGAGGTCATTGAGATTTTTTGGTCAAGCAAGACAAGGCTGAAGACTAGAAAGTCTAAATAACAATGGCAGGACTCCACGTTTGCAGAGCCAAACAAATTCATTCTTTCAGCAAACAAGTCATTGCTCCTCCCTAAGGTTTTCTTCCTATCACCTCTGAGTGCCTCCTGAGTGCTTACTACATGCCAGTTGAGTGCTACTTGCTATCAATCTAAGGCCCAAAGTGACCCTGAGACATAGATGCTATTATTAACCCCAGCTGGCAGGTGAAGCAATGGAAGCATGGAGCAGTGAAATGACTTACCCAGGACGCCAGTAAACGGCAGAGCTAGGCTGTGCTTTGTGTGGTCCGGTTCCAGAAACCAGGCCCCGAATTCAACTTGTGCTGTACAGATGGGAGTCTGTTGAGCACATGAGCAGACAATTTTTCAGCTGCAGCTGAGAAATGCTATGAAGGAAAAGTATGATGTGCCATGAGAAAATAAAATCGGGGTCCCAACTTAGTCTGGGGAGGGAGGAAAGACTTTCTCAAGGTTGTAACACTTAAATGGATGTCTGCTGGAGGAGCAGGAGCAAGCTGGGGGGGTGAGGATGGGCAAGCTGGCCGTGTGCTGAAAGCAGCCCAGGCAAAGGCCGAGGGCTGGGCAGGGTGCTGGCACTCCACAGGACTGGAAGAGGTCCAGCTTCTTTGCTGAGAAAGAAGTGTGGAGCAATGGAGAGAGATGAGGTTGAAGAGATTGGCGGGGGCCAGACTTTGAGGCCCATATTAAGGACTTGACGTGGGTCTAAGGACACTGGGAATCAGCTGGAGGGAAGGTTTGGGTGTATCAGAGCACTAGGGCCCCTGTGCAGTCAGAGGATCAGAGTGGGGCAAATGCAGAAGTGGGGAGGGAATGGAGGTGGAGAGAAATGTGTGGGTCAGGTGAGCTTTAGGAGGTAAAAGCTGTGGTGACACATACAGAGTTTCAGTGAATGCTAGCAAGAAGGACAGATTGTCATGAAACATATATATGAAGCATTTCTTCACCAATTGTTCCAGTCCTAAGGTCATTCATTTGTCATTTGACAACTGTATTAAATTATGACAAGAGTGAAAGGAGGAATGGGCTGAGGTCCTGCCCTGTAGAGCCTTCCTTCTAGTGGCATCATTTCTTCAAAGGGATGGATTCTTCCACACTTGTAGAGGCCTTAGAAATATTCCTTCTGAGGAATCAGGGAACCCTGTATGTGTTTGGAGGATGCAGCAAAAAGGGAAGGAACTTTCTACCTGGGTGTCACTGTGTGTGTTTCTGAATGTGTATGTATCCACCTTTTTGAAGCCAGTTTGCAAAATCAGACCACAAAAGTTCTGAGGAAAGTAAGTCCCAGGCAGTGTTTTCTAGGATGTTGTAATAGTCCATAAGAAAGGAAGAAATTTGTCTGCTTACTTGAATTTAAAGGATGTGCTTGAAAAAGGAAACTACCTGAATTTACTAGATGTTTTGCCATTGGGTAGATAGAACCTGCCCTAAATTTTGTTCTCACTGGGCACCCATAGATTGCTCTGTGCTATCTCCAGCTATTATTATATCCTGCTAATGATAAAGTGGATCATTATTTATAATTTTCCAGTAGCCTCATGTTCGAAGCTGTTTTGAGCATTTCCTTCTAACTGGTAAGAGACCGTGGGTGGCAGGTCTCAGAACCACCGTTCCTGTGTTCATCCTCTCTATAGCAGTAACAGCTTTAGGATAAGCCTGGAAGAGTACATCCTATGAGGTGTCACTATATTCAAGCAAAATGCACCTAAGTTCGAGGCATTTGATTCTGCAAAGTAACTATCTATTTGATAAACCAGAAAGGGAGGCAAGTCCTTTACTTAAAAGAAAGTATGAATGATGTCAGAGTCTTTGTCACCAAGCTATTGCCTTTTGAGTAGTATTGTTCCCATACCTGAGAGCACCTGACCCCGAGACAGCTGGAGGTCACCTTGAACGTCAGGGCCTTAGACGACTAGACAGAACCCAAGGACGCCCAAGATGAACAAATGTGGGGCACAGCCTGTGAAGCTCACCCAATGCCTCGGAAATGCTTTATTGTAAAATTTCTGCTAGAAGTTTGATCTGCTCAATTCCTTAGTTAATTGCCATGTACTTTCTCAGTGGACAGTGTGGACCATATTTACTTGATTTGAATAAATGACTAGCAACATGCATAAGGAAGTGCCTTTTCAAAGTGCATCAGTTGATTAATGACTTTGGACAAGAATCACTTTACAGCTCTTTGCTGCTTTATTAGTCATTTTATAGTAATGACTTTTTGTCACTTTAAAATGCAGTTTTCCTTACAGAAACTCCGTTGCAGTCACATGCGTTTGGAGTGCTTAGCTGGTGAGCAGGTGACTACATTTACCCTGTGACATTCGGTGACTTAGGCTTTGCAGGAAAAGTTTACGAATCTTTTTGACAACCGGCCTGGAAAAGCAATGCCCAGTGACGTGTGGAATCACAGTGCTGCGTAAGCCCTTAGATATTTTCCCGCCAAGCCCCTGATGTTGCAAAGGAGGAAACTGAGGTACGGAGGTGACATTAGCCCTGCATGAGCTTCTCAGATGCTTCTGCTGTGCCTTCTACTATGCCAGGTGCTGGGGAAACACACAACTTTGGTCTCAAGTTACCTCCTAGCTGGGGAGACAAAGCTGATACATGTAAACAGTTAAAGGTTACATACAGCAAAAACAATTAAAGATGTTCACACGGCAATATCACGTATGAACAAAGTGGTTTTCTAATGTAACAGGTTGCATCTGATAGCCATACTCCCCATCAGGTCTGCTCTGAGGCGGCAGAGCCGTGAGAGCATCTGCCAGTGTAAAGCTGGGCTGAGCGAGGAAGCACAAGGAACAGCTCATTTGTAAATGGCCCTTTCAGTTGTTAGGAGTCTGCCAAGTAATTTCTTTTTTCTAGACACAAACACAAAGAAAGGCCACCCTTCCCAGATGGCCTCACAGGCAAGTTCAGGCCAGGTGTCAGCTCTCTGGACGATGAGATGTGAGAAGGAATGGCTTGTGCTACTTGCAGGTTGAACACAAAACTGTGTATATGTTTCCCTACTCTCCGCTTTCGTCTTCACTGGTGACTTGTTCCATTCGGAACTGGATGGAAAGAACACATATCCCTGAGTCACTACTTATAGTAGAGCCGATGAGGGGAATTGCTTAAACTTTATAGGACATTGCATGATCAAAAACTAAATTATTGTGTTAAGCCTCTGAAACTTGGGGATTATTATAGAAATAAGCATTAATTTTGTTTACTTGCAAACTGGCCAACTGGAACTGTTCAAATGCAAAGAATATAAAGATAACAAAAATGTTCATATGCAAATTATTCAAAGATCATGTTTAGTAACAATCAATTTTATTAATAAAATCTACAAACCATATTTAACTTAACCAAAAAATGGTTGTATTGTTGGGTTTTTTTCTTCTGAATTCCCTGTTATCTAAAAAAGTACTTAAAAAAAGTAATGCCCCCAAAGATGGCATTCTGACTCAGGACTGAGAGTAGGGTACAAGTTTAGTTTTTGCTAGAAAATGTTCTGCATCATATGGCACTGAGTGAAAACAAACCATGTTTCCAAAGAATGCACACTGATCCCATGGAAAAAATTTACAGTGTCAATAGTGATGTCTCCCATGAGAACATGTCTGGATTTGAGCACATATTTGCAAAAGGGTCGCTGAGCATTTGCTAAGTGCCAGGCACTGTGTTAGGCCTGTTGACTCACCCATGCTTTTTCATGTGATCTTTATAATACCTCTGCATGTCCCTTACATATGAGAAAACTCAAGCTTAGTTGGCTTTCTAGATATTCCTTCTTAGATTAACTCAGGGTACCACAGTCAGCCCTGTCAACAGATTGGAAATTAGGGTTGTTTCCCCCACTGATCTGCTATTTAAGTGATCAGGTAGTAATAACGGAGGAGCTTGGGGAGGATACACCTCTAGCTACCTGGTACATGGCAATGTCCTCTCCTGTTTAGGGCCCAAAACCAACACAGGCATAACAAAGAAGCAGGTCTCCATATACCATCCACAAAACACAAGCTTTATCATTGTCACTTCAGAATGCGAGGGGAAGAATGGAGTGTTTCTGTGAAGTTCTTTTCTCTATTAACATTTGCATATAACGTGGTTTTCCTCAAGGAGTGTGGCTGCAGGTGCCACATGTGATGTTGCTTGTGTGAGTTTATCCTTCCCACAAGCCAGACTATGTCTCTTGCTGGCCGTGACACTGAACCCTAAGTCCTCATAGTTACTTCCTTTGCCTTGCATACTGAAAAAAGAACCTGTTAAATTACGCCTCACTTCCAAATCCATCTTAACATTCAGTGAACTGTCACATTATTGAAGGAACTCAGAATACATTTCTTAGATTATTTATTTACAAGGGACCATTCAAGGTCAGTCATCATCAGTGACATCCTTTTGTTAATATTTTACCTACTTGTGCCTGCCACTGGAATGTTCAAACTCCTCCTCCTGTAGTGACCTGGAATTGTTTAAGGTAGATGCTAAGTAAATATTTTTAGTGGGGTTAAATCATGATCTTTTGCAGCCATCCATTTACTCCTTAACTCAGATTAGATTTCAGAGCATTAGAACTGATACTGAAAATGATTTTATCTTATGCCCTGAACCCACTGCCCTGTATTGTGTAAGCGAGGATACTGCAATAGTTGTAACTGGCCTAGGATAATCCAGCTCATTGAGAAAATGCTGGGACGTGACTTTTCAGTTCAGTGCTCTTTGTGCTAAAAGTGCTGCCTCCAGTGGTCCAGTGGGGTTGGAGGATTGGAGGAAGTGGAGCTTAAAGAAGGTAAGCTCTATAGGGTAGAAAGCTCCAGGAAACGTCAGGAGAACAAAGTGGAACTGAGGGTAAGGGCAACAAAAAGGAGGAGAGGCACGGGACTAGACACACAGGAAGGGAGGACAGAATTTCATTTAACTTGGCTCTTGCCAAGGCCCAAACCAGTAATGGCAGACAGCATGTTCCAAAGACTGAAACAAGTTCTTCTATAGCATGAACTTATCATCCTCCCACCAAGGTGTGGTTGAATAGCCCCCACCCATAAGATAGCGAAATTCCTGCTTCTCTTCCGGGTCCTCGGTTCCCGCCGGTGCCACCTGAACCCCAATCACCTCTCGCCCCCCTAATCCCAGCACCTAGCCAATAGCCACCAGCCCCGTAGAAGTGACACCACAATCACCCCATGCCCCTTCCTATATAACCCAGCACCTTTCCCTAATAAAGCGGAATTCTCCGGTGAATTGCTGCTGTGTGTCGCTCCTTCCTTTCATTGGTGCCGAAACCCGGGAGACAGGACACCCCAGCTGGGCCCCGTCTTCCCCCGACACCAGCAGCAGCTTGCCCTCGTCCTCTTTTTCCGGCGCTGGCTCCTCACACTCACCACTCCTCTCTGGCCTTTGGGTAAGTTTTCCCCCAGAGCGGGCCACGCTTCCCCGAGCTATCGCAGCGCCATTGACCATGATCGTCCGGCAAGGCCCTGACGCTCGGGGACGAGGAGGGAACTCTCCCCGCCTTAGGCCTTCACGGCTGCGGCGGACCCTCAGGCCCCCCTCCAACAGCCATAAACGAGGTGACTCCTTTGCGGATGAGAACGCTCCCTTTTCCCCCCCTCCCTCCTTCCGTTCCTTCCGCCGAAAATTCCTTCCGCTGAAAACTCCTAGTACTAGGTACCTCGGACTCCGGCACTCTGCCTTCTTAGAGAAGTCTGGGTGACGACCACACTTCCTAAGAAACCGACTCGTATATGAGTTTCCGCAGACCACCAAGGATCACCGGGGACGCCCTTTGTCTCCTTGCCGTCTGCTCCCAGTCCAAGGATCTCCGTTCGTCTTCCCCTGTTTGTCTCCTTCTCTGTCCTTTAGCCATGGGAGCCTCCTCATCCCTCCCTGAAAGTTCACCTCTTGAATGCCTGCTCAAGCATCTAGCCACCCTCTCCCTGACACCTGATATAAAACCAAAACTTCTCCGTAAATACTGCTCCCAAGACTGGCCGACATACCCCCTAGACAATAACAACCAATGGCCCGCAGGGGGAGCTCTTGATCCTAACATCACTCGCCATCTCTTTAACTACTGCCAGCGCCTGAAAAACTGGAAGGAGATTCCCTATACCGAAGCTTTCCGCCTCCTCCTCCCCCCGCCTCCCCCCAAGTTCTCCCAGCCTGCAAGCCGTCTCCCCCGCAAAAGCCTCCCGTTCACTCCCTTCCCCCTCCTCTCCTATAACAGCCCCTCCCCCTTCCTCCCCCACCATCTCCTCCCCCACCTCACCCCCCCGCAGATCAAGCCTGAGCCTTTCAGCCCCCCTCTAAGTCCCAGGAGCCTCCTCCGTCTTTGCCCCCATCACCTGTTTCTCTCCCACAGACTGAGCCAGAACCCTTCAGTCCCCCACTGCCGTGGGTCTCCGCTCTTGAGATATCTTTGCCTGCTGCTTAATAGCAGGTCTGAAAAACACAGCTTGTAAAGTAGTTAATTTTCAAAAGCTCCAAGACATAATTCAAAGGAGGGAGGAGACTCCCTCTGAGTTCTTAGACAGACTCACTCAAGCCCTATTACAGTTACCAGCCTGGACCCAGAAACACCTGACGGGAGACATGTCCTTATGACATACTTCCTGGCTCAAAGCTACCCCGACATTAAAGCTAAACTCAGAAAGTTAGAACAGGGCCCCGCTACCCCACAGACTGAGATCCTAACAGTGGCCTTTAAAGTCTTCCATAACCGGGAGGAGGAGAAAGATCGCCGTAAACAAAAGGCTGATCAGGCCAATTTCCAAATGTTGGCCCAGCTGATAAAACCACAACCTGGGCAATCCTCTGCAAACAAGCCCCCCCAAGGAGCTTGTTTCAAGTGCGGAAAAGAGGGACATTGGTCAAGGGCGTGCCCCTCCCCCAGATCTCCTACCACCCCATGCCCCAGATGCCACAAAAAGGGCCACTGGGGGGTCTGATTGCCCAGCCACCCGAAGGGGAAGCTGGACGAACAACCCCCATCCTAAGCCCGCCGTAGTGGGGCTGGCAGAAGAAGATTGACGGGGCCCGGGGGCTTCTCACCCGACCATTCCCATCACCAAACAGGAGCCCAGGGTTACTTTAATAGTAGACGGTTGCCCCATCTCCTTCCTCCTAGATACAGGAGCCACCTTCTCAGTCTTGCGGGAATACTAGGGCCCTACCACGCCTGCCATTACTCCTATAGTCGGGGTGGGGGGTAAACAGATTTCCCCATTAAAACTGCCCCCCTTTTATGCACAATCCAAGACAATCCCATACCTTTCTCCCACTCTTTCCTGGTTATGCCCCAGTGTCCCATCCCCTTATTAAGACGGGACATCCTTTCTCTCCTCCATGTTTTCATAACTATATCCACTCCCACAGCCCCCAGTACTCCCTTTCTGATGGCCCTCATGGCCGACGACCCCCCTCTACCCAATGAAAGCTCCAGTTCCGCCCTCATGCACCCTGTAAATCCCAGAGTTTGGGACATTACAAGCCCCTCCGTGGCTCTATGTCCTCCCGCCTCTATCAAATTACGTGACCCCTCTCAGTATATCTGTCAGGCCCAATACCCCCTAACCACTTCAGCCCTCATAGGCCTCCAACCCATCATTCAAGATCTTTTAAACAAAAATTACCTCAGACCCACTCACTCCCCGTTTAATACCCCCATATTAGCTGTTAAAAAAACCAACAGATCTTTCCGCCTCGTCCAAGACATTCGCCTCATCAACATGGCCGTCGTCCCTATCCATCCCTTAGTCCCAAATCCATACACCCTTTTATCGCAGATCCCTGCCTCGGCCTCCCACTTCTCAGTTCTAGATCTCAAGGATGCGTTTTTTTTTTTCTATCCCTCTGGACCCCTCCTCCCAAGATTTTTTACAGAAAACGTTTCCTCTCTGACCTGCCCGTTCCCAAAACCAAGACAGAAATCCTTTCCTTTCTAGGCCTGGCTGGGTATTTTAGAGCGTGGATCCCTAACTTCTCTCTGTTGGCAAGACCCCTATACGACCTCAGCAAGGGCCCCCCTGAAGAACCATTATCCTCCTCACCCCGACACTCCTTCATTAAGCTCCATCAAGCCCTTGTGGAAGCCCCAGCTCTCCATCCTCCTGATTTGTTGAAGCCCTTCTCATTATACATTCATGAGAGGTCCAGTCAAGCTCTAGGAGTCCTAGGCCAATATTATGGCCCATCCTTTGCCCCAGTAGCTTATCTTTCCAAGCAATTAGACCCCACAGTTCGGGGATGGGCCCCCTGCCTACGGGCATTAGCCGCTGGACAGCTCTTGCAGAAGGAAGCTCATAAACTGACATTCGGGGCGCCCCTTACCATTCTGTCCCCACATCACCTAAAGGATCTCTTAACCTACAAAAGTTTACAGACTCTCCCTCCCTCCAGACTCCTGACCTTACTGTCCTCTTTCCTCCAAAATCCCGTTCACCCCCTTTGCCATCCATACCCGAATCATGACTTTTTCCTCCTTTACTGCTCCCTCGCTCTCTCTCACTTTTTTTCCTCATTCCTGTTGTCTTCCCCGCCACCCCAGCCTCCTTTGTATGGCGATTCAAAGTCAGACAGACTTACACACAGCATCAAACAAAACTTACTGCCCTCATTGCCACATCAGACTGCCCTCTGAAAGGCTGCTCCGAGCCTTTATACCTCCACTTTCCTCCCTCCACCAAAGTGTTCACTAGCAGCTACCTTTATTCTCCCTACCTCTGCTTCCTCTATGACCAAAAACAAGCCTGTTGCAGGCGATGGCCAGACACCTACGGGGATGTCCCTACTGGTCTTGCGCCATTCACTACATGGGTAACTCCCGGTACCCACAGTATTACTCCTCCAGCCCATTCTCTTCAATACTAACAAACCCTTTCCTTACCTGGGTTTGGCCCATTGCAGGCCCTATAATAACCATTCTCCTCGCCTGTCTCTTCTTGCCTTGTAAAGTTGATCAAATCCCAAGTTGGTAAAATCTCTAATCAAACTTTCAACCAGCTTTTACTCAGGAACTACCAGCTTTTAGCCACAGAAGATCCCTCACCCTCATGTAACCTCCTCACCACACGCTGAGATGGACCCCTCTCTCCCCTGGAAACTGTTCCTGGAAACAATGGCCGCAGACGCCTGGCTTCTGGCACCTGTATCCTCTTGGCACCATTAGAATCAACAAGTCCTCGACCTATGGTTACAGGGAACCTTCACTGATTTCCAACCTGAAGAAGTCCACATCTACTCGTCCTTACTGTGGGGAGTCCTATCAACCCTTTCCCCCCAATCCTCAAGCCCTCACTCCCTTCTCCGCCCCCGTTCAGCAGGAAGCAGTCAGCAGAAAGCAACGTCCACAACCCAATAGAGGAGAAAGGGGGGAATGAAGGGCCCCCACCCATAAGATGGCGAACTTCCTGCTTCTCTTCCGGGTCCTCGGTTCCCGCTGGCACCACCTGAACCCCAATCACCCCTCACCCCCCAATCCTAGCACCTAGCCAATAGCCACCAGCCCCGTAGAAGTGACACCACAATCACCCCATGCCCCTTCCTATATAACCCAGCACCTTTCCCTAATAAAGCGGAATTCTCCAGTGAATTGCTGCTGTGTGTCGCTCCCTTCCTTTCAGTGGTGTCTAACCCCCACCCTTGAATCTGGACTGGGCTATGACTTTCTAATGATGAATAGACTGTGTCTGAAGTGACATGTGTGATTTCCAAGGCTACATGGGAAAAGGCCAGGCAGCGTTTATCCACTTCTCCTGGAACACTTGCTGGGGGAGCAGCCAGCCTCCCCATGAGTACAAGTACCCTGAGACTGCCTTGCTGGCGAGGCCACATGTAGGACTCCAGTGGGCAGTTCCAACTGAGCCCAGCCTTCCAGTCAACCTGCCCAGGTGCCAGACCTGCAAGAGACCCTGTCCTGGAGCCCTCAACCATGCCATCTGCCAGCTGAACCACTCAGTGACCCCCCTGAAGCTGAAGAATTGCCCAGTCAGGCCTAACTGAATTCCTGATTCACATAACCTATAAGGTATTGTAGGATGGTTGTGGTTTTAGGCCATGAAGGTTTGGGGGCAGTTTGTTACACAGCAGCAGTAAGTGGAGCACTCACTTCTCCTATGATCATAAGCATAGCACTTGGTCTTTCTCACCGAGAGACTCTCACTTGCTTTGCTCTGGGCATGTGAGTGCAAAGTTGCGTACCCTGGTTTTCACAGGCTTGACTTGGAGGTCTTGTGGGAGTCAGGGAACCCCCACAAAGCCAGGGAGCTCCTGCCTGCAGTTGGATGTTGGGCTGTGTTATGTTATGAGTCATGGCATTGTTTAATGGAAAAGCCACTTTCAATTCAGAGTGCAAGCAGGAATTGACTGGTCTGAAAGGGGAGTTTAAAACAGTGCAAAATAAAAAGTTAGTCGTGGGAGAGGGAGCATGGGTGCTGAAGAGGATAGACCTAAAATGCTCAGGCCACAGAGAGAAACAATTGTATATATCACAGCCATTAAATTAATCAGGCGGCATAGTTCATGAAGTCTACTGAAATAGTCTTACTGTCCAAAAACTCTTCCAGGTCCAGAAAGGTCCACAACTCTCATTTTTGGGCTGAGGTTCTGAAAGTTAGGGCTGGAATGGGATTGGCAGGAGTTCATACAGTACATTTTATTTCCAAAGATAGCTGCAGCAGTGCTTCTGGGCTTCCATGCGACGCTCCCAGCAAGTGGGGGATCTGTTCCCTGCCTTTGAATCTGTGCAGGCCTTGTGACTCCTTTGAAAGATAAAATGTAGTGGAAGAGACGCTTTGAGACTTCTAAACCTAGGCATTAAGAAGGCCCAAGAGCTTCCACTTTTGCTCTCTGGAGGAAACCAGCTTCCATGAAAGAAGCCCAACTGTCCTAAGATGGCCACGCCATGAGCAGCTCGACCTCGCCATCTGGAGAGGCCACACAGAGGAGAGCTCAAGCTGAGTCCCGGCTTCCAGCCAACACCAACTGTATGAGGAAGGCCGTCTTGGAGGTGGGCCCTCCAGCTCCAGTCAAGCCACCCCAGCTGGCAGCCCAGGGAATGGAGGTGCGCTGTGCCTGCACAACCTGCTCAAACGGCAGAATCATGAACAAATTAGTGGTACTGCTGGCTTAGCCTGAGGTTCTGAGGTGGTTGGAGATGAAGAGATAAGCAAAATAGTAGGGAAAAGGTATAGGCTGGCCTGTGGCATGAGGACATAGAGCAATGGGGATAAGACCAAATTCCAGGGCAGAGACCACAGCATTGGGTCCAAAAGGGGCGGATAAGAGACAGAAAACCAACTCTAAATGGAGAGTCTGCATCAGAAATTAGGCAAAGTGGAAGACCAGGGGACAAAGCCAGGGAGAGGATGCCTCAGACAATGGTAAACAAAGCAAGTTCTTTTCTTTATAAATGTCAGACCAAGGAGAATTTTTAGGTGTTTTTTTGTTTTTTACTCTTTCATAGAAATTGTTTAAAGAATGTAAATACAAATACAAAAGCAAACATTTCTGAAACATCTGTGATTTTTAACAGGGTCTTGAAGCAAGTGTACATGCCCACCCTATGGGGGTTGTGGGGGAAGAGCAGTCTGAGATACAGCAAAGAAAGGTCAACCCCTGCAAAGTCTTACTGGGTAGCATGCTCATGAAATCTTAATGAAAGAGGCAAAAGAGATGATCAGGACCATTGTAATGAGTTGCTTATATAGTAAATTATATGTGGGTCTAATTTCTTACAAGGTCCCTGATATTCCCATTTTGTTATCTTCATGAAGGTTTGAGTTTAAGAATCCCTCTAGGTACTATTATATAAAAACATTCAGGAAGGACCTACTAATGTGGTTTCTCATACTCAGAACTTGTAAAGAGCCAGCTAAACATCATCTTTTCCAGAATTATCTTAATTGTATTTATTTCCAACTGTGTGCACTATGTGGTGCATTAGAATAGGTAATAGTTATACACTATCAATTTGAAGAAGTTGGATTTATTATTCTACCCACCTCTTGCTTCAGTTATCACTGTTTAAATATCAGCTCTTTGTGTTGCCATATTCATGAAGAATGTTCTACATTTCTAGTCTCCCAGCAAAAGCCATGCTGAAGACAATGTTTGCCCCATTCCTGAATGGAGCTGAGCCTAAGCTAAAGTAGGGAACACTTCGGGGGTGTTTCCTATATCTGCACTCCTCTACAATGTGCTGCCCCTCTCCAGAGGGAAGACAGGACCATCACGTCCCCCAGTAACTAACCCCAGTCCTCCTGCACCAGCTGAGACCTGCTCCCTCTCATGTCCTTCCAGCTCCTGGACCAACCCTTTCCCAAGAACATTAACTCATCCTGGTGGTGAAATATTATGCAATATATACATTTCTGAGCCATTTTTGTTGACATGGTGACATGCTCACAGTATCATTTATTTTTAAGAGAATACAAAACCATACAATATCCACACTATTAAAAAATGTAATAGGGGTGAAAAAAAGAGGGAGGCAGGGAGGGAGGGTAACAGGGAATTCCTATGGAGTTTGATCAGTTCGCTGAAGTATTTTTCTTCTCCCTTGTTGACAGGATACTGTAGATGTCAATCATACCTTAGCGTTCAACTGGGGACCTCTGGAAAACGAACGACTGACGTTTGTGTTTCTCCACCACGTGAGTAAGGGATCCGACTACTGGCCCTCTACTCCAGCTCCACCGAGTACGTGCATCGTCCAGGGTCGGCCTCGCACTTAGGGTTAGTTTGGAAGCCTGTCAGAGAGGCTGAGCCAGTTCCGAAGAGGCTGCTCCGGTCCCGCAACGCAAGAGGGCAGTATTTCAACAGGCCTGAGCTTTGGGACGCATCAGAAAGTGTGCTTCCATTATCTTCAGCAAAAAGCCTGTTGGACTGATTATTTCAGCTTAAGAATTTTAGAGTCCGGGGGCGGATGCATTTTAATGACTCCAGGGAACGGATCAAATTAAACACATTATCCCGGATTTTCTCCCTTCGCCTGCTCCCACTCGTCTTCTCCGCGGCGTCTTGTCTGCGCTGCATGGGGCTCAGCCCCGTGCCAGAAATCAGCCCCGTTGCAGGGCCGCCGCCTTTGCTAAAGAACCAAGGGCCAGAAAAACTTGTTCTGGCGCAAAGCCTCCAAGGTCACCTTACATCGGGGTAAATTTAGGAACCTCTGAAAGTTTTGAGCTTGGCCAGTGTCTTCAGCTGAACAAAGAAACCAGACCCCGCAGCTTGCACATCCTGCAGAGGGCTGCACACTGTTCTAGGAGCTTTACATATATTATCTCTAATCTTCCCAAAAGCCTTGCAAGAAAAATAGTATTGCCATGTGACAGATGAGGAAACAAATGCAGAAGTTAAAAAACGTGCCCAAGGTCATGAAACTAGTAAATGCTCAGTTGGCACTCATACCAGCACGCCAGGTCCCAAAGCCCAGAATATATATAGCATCTCTCTAAAGCTCTCATCCCTGTAAGCATCCCACAGACACTTGGCCAGAGCCTGAAGTGGACACATTAAATGATTTCCCTAGTTGGGAGCAGAAGGTCAGGCTTCTATGGGTGCCTTGAGTGGTAACCTCAAGTTCTATTCCCCTCTATCCTCCTGGACAGGCTGGCATTTAATGGACCGGTGCTCAGTGCTGCACAGCACAACTTAATTGCATTTAATTAAATTCTATGATCCCTTGGGTCATATGACAGATTTACTCATGATTTTAAAGAAGTTTGTTTCTGTCTCACCTTTATATAGCAGTTGTTTTTGCCTAACTTCTTGTTAAAACACTCTCAGAAGGCCATAAGTGTTGTAATTGCTTCCTCAGCTTTATTCTCAGTGATAAGATGTGATCTTTTTAAAAAGGCAGAACTAATCAATCAAAACAAACAACTGCAATCTGATTTTAGAGCAATCTGCATGATAAAAGTTGGCCTAGGAGAAATAATTTCCTATCACAGTGGGATAACATGCAAATGCAATGTAAACCCCAGGCTCCCTCACCTCACAGAATGTCAGAGAAGTGCCAAGCAGAATGTGTTTATGAATGGGGATGCCAATGGTGTTATATTTTCTCTTAGGTTATTCTCAGTCTCATTTTCATAAGGGACAAAATAGCTCTAAACATTTCTAAATATTTCACTCCATATGGCAAACCCCAAACTTAAAAATACCTACCAACTGTCCACAGAGAAGGTTTTTAAAAGAACAATACAGAATCAATTTTATTGGAAAGTCTCAGGAAAAATAGGGTTAAAATATGGGCTGCCTGCCCTGCAATGTAGTTGAGTCTATTCATGCAAATGCTAGAGTTATTTGCTGGCCATGTCATGGAAGGTGTCACACTTGGTAGAAAGCTGGACCAGAGGATCCCTAGGGAAGGTTCCATCAACACTCAAATTCTTATAAATGAAGCACATGAATGGCAGTTGCTTGTAAGCTTAATGAAGTCCACCACATTGTACTGTGAAGAGTTAGGACCTCGACCTAACCCTCTCGTAGTGTGTCAGAGGGCCTTTCAACCTTGTCTAGACCCTCTTTCCAACTTCTGCAAACCAAGACAGGCCATAGGCTTTGGATAATACTTCAAAGAGGAATATGAAAAGCTACAGTCATTAAACCTGGGTCACCACTGAGAGAAATGGGTTAGGAAATGGTAGCTGTACCTAAAATGAAGAAGCCCCATAGCTGTCCTCACTACCTTGAAAACCAGCTCCTACGTGACAGATGCAATTCTGTCAGCACAAATCCTATCATTCTTTCTTTCAGCTGTGAGCCCAGAAGCTGTCCCTTTAGCAAGGGGATGGTTGGGCTGATGTGCTGGTGCTGCCCACTGAGGCTCCGACACTGTAAGTTTGTGGGTTCTTCTGCATGTGCTTCTGGAGCAGCTGGCCCCACATAGAGCGTTGCTACACATTTCAGCCACCGTCATCCTTTCCCTCACCTGTTTCTAAGAAATAGTTCTTGAGTGTTTACTATGTGCCAGGCACTGTTGTAGGTGCTCAGGGTACAGCAGTGAACAAGATGAGATGCCTGCTCTCACAGAGCTTACCTTCTAGTGCCAGAGAGAGACAGTAAAATAATGAATAAATAAGGAAATAATTGGTATGAAGAAAATAAAACATGAAGATGGGAAGGTGAGGTCCCAGGTAACTTCTTTAGAATGTCTGGTGAGGGAGAGTGGCTGGAATGATGAGGATGCACAGATCTGGGCGAGAATGTTCTAGGCAGAGGGAACAGCAGGTTCAAAGGCCGTGGAAACCTCTGTGTGCTTGAGAGCCATAAAGAAGACCAGTGGGGCTGCTGCGTCATGAGCGAAGACTGTGGTATGGAATGAGGCCTGGCAGCTGTGCTGTAACTGGAGAGTGGTTGCATCTGGACGGCACGTTGACTGTATAGTTATCTGGAGAAAGAGCATTTCAGGAAGCCGCAGATGCTGACCCTACTGCTTTGATTTGGACCTTATTCAGGGCGCCTTTAGGATCCAGCCGTAATTACAACAGGTGATAGGAACAGCCAAAGTAAAGTGCCTTTAGGATGACCCCTCATGTGTAAGCCTTGAATCTGAAAAGTCAGCTGGGGGATAAAAACCACATGTGGCTCTTGTCCTTCACCAACTTTGAAAACCCCACCAGGCATCCGTTTTCTCTGGGCTTGTAAGTGCAAGGACAGTATTTCAAGATCTCCCAGGCACCATTAATTTTTCCCATCATATCTGTGAAACTCATATGAGGGTTTCCTCAGAGTTCCATCAGAACAGTTTTAAAAGATCATATTACAGCTAACTAAAGAATAGCCAAGATGGGGAATGACATTGAAGGCTGGGATTTTAGTATCTGCTGCAGCCTCTGTCTCTGTGGAAACTTGTTAGTTTTGGAAAATGTCTTTGAATGAGAAACACTGAAAAGGCATGTTAAGGAGCTCCACTGGGACGTGGTGCTCTGGGGGGAGGGTGTTGAGACACCAGGGGCCATCTCACCCACACCCAGAGCAAAAGTAGTCCAGCTTAGTCCTGTCCTTCCTCTTCCATCTGCCCCAGTGGCAGTGTCATGTTAGAAGGGAGTGTCCTGCTCGGCCTCTGCCCTGTATGCGGGTCTAGGCTGCCAGCCAATCCTGTCAAGTCAGCCCAGGTGATGGTTCAGCAGCTTGGAGTTGAATCCCATTCCCACTTCTAATAAACAGTGTGTCTCAGACATTCCCAGCCATAGTGTCTTCGTTTGTAAAACCTCCTGACTTACTAGAGCTGCATAGTTGACGGCTTCCCATGTGTGGGATGGCTCTAATGGATGTGTGTTTAGAAGGATTATGAAACCCCCTTTGGGGGCAGTGTGGGCAAGCCTGGGTACTGACTAGCATCCTGAAATAATTATCTCAGTGTAATTTGTAGTTTCCTGTATGTCTGGAACCTTCTCCCAGTTAGGAGATCCAGATAGACAGAAAAAGAAATGGTTAATATTCATTTTTGTTTTCCTTTTGTTTATTTCCATATTAGGTTCTTAAGAATCACAAAGAAAGACCTGATCATCTACATGTGCTCTCTTACAACACTAAACTATGTTTTCTACCTTTATCTTGTATCTACCTACCACTTCAGCATTTTATTAAAAATAATAATAATAAAGAGAGAAATGTGGTATCCACATATAAATCAAGTATAAAAACCAAATGAGTATTCATATTTGAACTGACTGTTTATAGTTCATAATGCATGAGCAAAACCGAAAGTTTCTGTGATGACTGCCCTTGTACTGTTCACTATGTAACTTATTCATTATGTAAGAATTTGTTCTACATGTAAAAACTTGTTTGTTATGCCTCAGAAGATTGGAGACTGACAAAAATTAGGCTTGGGGTGGAATAATGATTGTGCATTGAGCATTGACTCCCCTATACAGAATTTTATTGTCGTTAACAACCATTTGATCAATAAATATGAGAGATGCCCTCACAAAAAAAAAAAAAAAAAAAAAAAAGGACAGACTTCCAATGGTAAAATAAATTAGTAACCGGGATGTAATGTATAGCATAAGGAATATAGTCAAGATATTGTAACAGCCTGGTAGGGTGATAGCTGGAACCTAGAATTATGTATATAAATGTTCTACCACTGTGTTGTACACTTGAAACTCATGTAATGTAATACTGTGTGTCAACTACCCTTCAATAAAAAATAATTATTAAAAAAAAAAAAAAAAAAAAAAAAAAAAAAAAGAATCACAAAGAAAGACCCTGAGGGGACTAGAGCATAGCACATGTCATCATAAAGATGAAAAGCAATGGGAGAAGAGGCTGACCACCCTGTCTTCCTCCCCAGAAAGGAGTGTGAGGGTGGAGGGGTAGAAAGCAGAAGGAGGTGCTGGTCGCAGCTGTGGAGGCAGCTGGAGGCTATATAACAAGGGACTGATAGGGGATGGCAGCAGCTGCTGCAGAGAGAGGCAGAGCTTTCCACAGGCTGCGGCCTGCCTGCTGCCTGCAGCTCATCCTCCGAGGGACACCCACTAGGATCCTGGGTGTGGTCACGCCTCCTCCCAAACTGTCCTTTGTGGGACAGCTTCCGCCCTTGTCACCACTGCAGCGCCCTAGTGAGCTCTTCCCTCATGAAACTGAACAAGGGACCTTGACTTACGGAGAGGTGAGAGGTATAGAAAAAAAGTTCCAAGACCAGTGTGGGTCTGGATGGTGGTGAAAATAGGCCTTATTACACATTCCTTGTGATCAGTTTTGATTGGCATCAGCACAGGAGGGTGACTGAGCTTGTGGAAGTCCAACATACAGCATCCTTCTCCCTTCCATTTGGAGCACAGTTCTGAAACTTTAAGAGACAGACAAGCAGTTGGCTTTGGGTAGTTCAAAACACAAGGTTTTGATTGACAGGTTTTAGACCTTAGATGGAATAAGCCTGGGTCACATGATTTTTTCTTTTACCCTGGGTGTTCATATGGCTTTGGTGTGCCACATGGCTGGCTTTTATAGGTAGAAAAATTGCCTTTATGGGTGAAGTTGGGCTGGCAAACTTAGGGCTTAGATTTTAGTAGGCACAGGTTGAGGGGAATTTTGGCCTAGCAGCTAATGACAAGTTTATCCACAGGCAAGCAGCTGTTGGTACTCAGGCAGGGCAGCAAGTGCCAGCCTTACAAACGTGCAAGCCGTGCAGTGGCCTCAGTAAACAGAGGAAGCTGAGGCAAGGTTTGGATGGGAGGGAAAAGACAGTGTTTTCCTGTGTCAGCTTGTAGGTGTAGGGAACAATTTTTTGTGTGGTTGCCTGGCTGCAAATCTACAGTCTAAGACTTTGAAAAGCAAAAGAAGCTACATTTCATGTGTTCTAAAAATCCTTCATGTGTGAGGTTTTAGATTTAAAATGATGTGCTAGGCATAAATAGGCAGGGTCAGATCAGCCACACAGCTTCTCCTTATTTAGACTATTTTGAAAACTCAACAAGGGCTATTATTAGGGACAAAGAGGAACATTACATAATGTTAAAGTGGCCAATTCACTAAAAGGATATAACTATCCTAACTAGGCGTGAACCTAATAATAGAGATTCACAATCCATGAAGCAAAGGCTTATGGAACCAAAAGAAGAGGCTAATCCACAATAATAATTGAAGATTTCAACATATTTCTCTGTAGTTGATACAAAAAGTAGACAGAAAATGAGTGAAGACACAGAAAATTTAAACATTACCCATCAAGTTGACCTAATTGATATTTATAGAATACTTCACTCCGAAATAGCAGAATATGTTTTAAAAACAGCAGACATGTGTTTTCAAACATGGAAGAGCCATCAAGACTGTGAGTCATAAAATAAGTCGTGAAAAGCTTACAAGTCTCAAATTCATATAACAGAATTAAATTAGTACACATGGAATTCATTAGAAATAAACCAGATAAATATATCTAGAAAATTACAAATTAAGAATATATTTTAAAAATAACACATGGGTCAAAGAAGATAAAAAAATAATGTTTTGAAGTAAATGAAAATAAAAACACAACATAACCAAAAATTTTGAGATGTATTTAAAGCAGTGTGTAGAGGGTACTTTATAGCATTTGATGTTTTTCATATAAAAAAAGGAATATTTCAGATAAAAAAAATCTAAGCTTCCACTTCAAGAAACTAGGAAAAAAGAGCAAACTAAATCTAAAGCAAAAAGAAGGAAGGAAAGAATAGAAGTAGCATTGGAAATCAGTAAAATAGAAAATGGACAAACAATAGAGAAAAACAATGCAATCAAAAGCTGTAGAATGCTGAGTCTTCTAAGGATGTCCATGTCCTGAGCTCTGGGACCTGGGAATATGTTACTTTCCATGGTAAAAGGGACTTTGCAGATGTGATTGCTTAAGGATCTTAACAAGAAACAAGTTGGAAGACACAGGAAGTGGTCATGGGCCAAAGAATGCAGGTAGCTTCTAGAAATTGAAAAGACAACAAAAATGGATGTTTCCCTCAGAACCTCCAGAAGGAATTAGCCCTGCTAACTACATGACTTCAGCTCAGTCATTGATTTTGGAGTTCTGACTTGCAGAACTCTAAGGGAATAACTTTATGTTATGTTAAGCCACTAACTTTGTGGTAATTTATTATAGCAGCAATAGGAAGCACACCTAATAATCCTTGGAAAGATCGATAACATAGATTAACCTTGTCTTGCCAGTGGGTTTCAGCCCTGGGCAAGTTCACTGTGGATTCAATGTGACCAAAGAAATTAACAGCAAAATGTTCTTGGGGTGAAAGGGTTATACCCAACTTTAATTCCATGGTGGCAGGTCAATCACCAAAATCCCGTTCACTCAGAGTGAGTCTGCATGCAGCAAGCCAGTCTCTGCTTCTGGGCCTCTCTGCCTGCACAGCCACCCCACACAGCTGTCCTTTGGGCCTCTCTTGCACAATCATCCCGCACAGCCATCCTCTGGGCCTCTGTCCTCGGTGCTGCCACCACTCCAGCCTCTGCTCTACTCTCCTGCAGCCTTAGAGCTGTGCCACTGCGTCATGACCAGAGCACTGGGCAGAGCTCTTTATATAGAGTCAACAGCCATGTATTGCCCACAGGTGTGCAGTGAGCTAGTCAACCAGGGCCAGGTGAGAATCCTGGCCACAGGAACTCTCATTTTATCCACAAACCTCCAGTCAGCCTTACCAGGAAAACAGGAGAGAAAATGCAAATTACCGGTATCAGGGATAAAAAGGAAATCATTCCAGATATTAAGAGTATAATAAAAGAAAATAATGAAAAACATATGTCAATAAATTCTATTGCTTAAATGAAGTGGATAATTTCTTTAAAAGACACAAATTACTGGATTTCAATCAAGAAGAAATAGATAAACTCAAATGTTAAATAAACAGCCTATGTCTATGAAAGGAATTAATTTTTAATTGAGAAACTTTAATAAAAGCATCAAGAACAAGAAAATTCCAAGCCCAGATGACTTCCCTGTGAATTCTCCCAAACATTTAAAGAAGAAAGAATACCAATTCTATAAAAATTCTTCTATAAAAGTGGAAGAGAAGGTGATATTCCTCAATTCATTTTATGAGGTTAGCACTACCCTGGTGCTCAAATCAGACAAAAACATTGCAAAAGAAGACTACAGACCAATACTCCCTGTGAATATAGGTGTAAAAATTCTGAACATAATTTTAGCAAATTAAATAAAATAACTTAGAAAAAGGCTAATATATTAATGGCCAAGTGGGGTTTATCCTAGAAATGCAAGGTTGATTCAATATTAGAAATCAATTACTATAACTCACCCTATAAACAGACAAAAAAGTCTCTGTCATAGTTGCAGATGAACAATGGGAAACTGAAATTTTAAAATACCATTTGCAAAAGTATTGAAAAACATGAAATTGTTAAGATAAATTTAACAAACTATATGAGAGACCTGTATGCTGAAACTGCAAAGTATTACTGAGAAAAAATTAAAAAAAAAAAACCTAAGTTAATAGACACACATACTATGTTCATAGATTGGAACACTCAATATTGTTTCCCTTCAAATTGGTCTATAAGCACCAAGCAATCTCAATACAAATTTCTGCAGGAATTTTGTAGAAGTTGACAAGGTGATTAAAAAATTTATATAATAATGCAAAGGCCTAGAATAGACAATACAATAAAAAAAAAGACAAAGTTAGAGGACTCACCATTATTTTAAGACTTTCAATAAAGCTATATGTAACAGTGACAGTGGGGTAAGTGGCATAAGAACAGACATATGTATTAATGGATCAGAACAGAAAGGTCAGAAAGAGACCTCATATATGAGTGTGGGGTTCCTATGGCCAGCATCCTCATTGAACTTAAACCACCTGATGATGTAACTGGCCTGTTGCTAGGCTACCGCTTCACATCTTTAGGCAATAAGCTATTATTGACTCTATATAAAGATCTCCGCCCAGTGCTCCGGGCACCACACGGTGGCATGGCTGCAAGGCTGCAGGAGAGCAGAGAAGAGGCTGGAGTGGTGGCAGTGCCAAGGACAGAGGCCCAGAGGACGGCTGTGTGGACAGAGGGGCCCAAAGGCAGAGACTGGCTTGCTGCATGCAGACTTGCTCTGAGTGAACAGGATTCTAGTAATTGACCTGCCACCGTGGAAATAAAGTTGGGTATAACCCTTTCACCCCAAGAACGTTTTGCTGTCATTTTCTTTGGTCACACTGAATCCATAGCGAACTTGCCCAGGGCTGAAACCCATTGGCAAGAAAATGAGCAAAGATTTTTGACCAAAGTGCCAAGGTAATTCAATGGAGAAGGGGTAGGTTTTTTAAACAAGTGGTGCAAGGACAAATTTATATGGGGAGAAAAACACTTTTACTTTTATCCCACACCACATACAAAAACTCACTTAAAATGAATCATAGACCTAAATATAAGAGATGAACTACAAAATTTCTAGAAAAATATTAGGAAAATAATTTTTTGTGACTTTTGAGTAGGCAAAAATTCTTCAGATACGAACTTGAAAATCCAAATTAAAAACTGCTGCTTTTTAAATGACATTGTTAAGAAAATACAAAGGCAAACCACCGTCTGGAAGAAGATATTTACAAGACATATGTAAAATTATTTGTTTTCAGCATATATAAAGAACTTTCACAATGCAATAACAAGACAACCTGAATTTAAAAATGTAGACAAAAGATTTAAACATACTTCACAGAAGAAGGTAGATGCTTGGGAAATAAGCACATGAAAAGATGCTCAGCATCATTAGTCATTAGGAAAATGCAGATTAAAACCCAAATAAGATAATACAAGATATCCACTAGGGTGTCAAATACTAAGAAGACAGTCAAAATCAAATGATGGGGGATTGTGGAGCAACTAGAATGCTACACATTGCTGGTATTATACACTTAAAGCTAAGTGGTAACAGCCCCTTTAGGAAACAGTTCGGCAGTTCCTTAAATAGTTAAGTATATATACTTAAGATATAGCCCAGCAATCCCACAGCTAGGTGTTTATCCAAGACAATTAAAGAATGTGTGCACAGAAAGACTTGAATGTCTATATTAATAGCAGTGTTATTCAAAATGGCCTCAAACTGGAAACTACTCAGATGTATATTAACTGGTAAATGAACAAAACCAATTTTAGTATATCCATACCATATTGTTATTTAGGGGTAAAAATGGACTACTATTGTTACATGCAACAGCATGGCTGAATCTTAAAAAATATGGTAAGTGAATGAAGCCAGACCTGTAAGACTACATATTATATGACTCATTTATATAAAACTCTAGAAGAGGCAAAAATATAGCGACAGAGAGCAGATGAGTGAATCCTGTGGGTGGGGAAAGATATCGGCTTCAAAGAAACACAAGGGAATTTTGTGGGGATGATGGAAATGTTTGCTCGTCCTGGTGGTTACATGACTATACATGTGTCAAATCTTATCAAACCGTATACTTAAAAATGGTGAATTTTATAGTATGTAAATTTTACCTCAATAAGGGTAATGACAATAACACTTCCTGAATTTTTCTGAAAAGAGAAAAGAGTATTCAAATCATATTCCATGGCTGCAGAACAAGGTGGAGCTCAAAGAAAGGTGCCTGGAGCCTGGACCATTCACAAGCTGAGGAAGTAGGGGGTGTTGAGGGGGACCCGGCGGAGTCCCATTTCTCGTGGGCCCCGGGGCACAGGTTTTGGAAGCAGCAGGAGCTTCTGTTCAGGGATCTTCTGAGAGTGATTTCCCAACTGAAGCTAATGTGAACCAAGGGAGAGATCTTGCTCAGGAGGCAGGATTCTGGGTCTGAGTAACCTCAGAATAGGAAACAGTAACGACAACCGCTGTTTCCTAGGACGGAAAGTGCCTCTTCACCAGAGAGCGAGAGCGGAGACTGAGTCACTAGGCGGAACCCACATTCCCTTCAGCAGCGGGAGGCCAGAAACAGGGCTCCAAGGCAAATGGAAATGAAAATGTTTTCAATATGTTGGATTGGAAATAAAGACTATAAAATAAGAGCCAGTGCCCAGGACTGTCGTCACTGCAGATTTCTAAACTTTATTAGAAGGGAGCCGTGTCTCCAGTTCTACCCTCTAATTGCTGAGATAGTATGATCCTTGGACTTTCTCTCCCCTCCCCCAACTTGGTGACCTATGGTGCCATAAAGGTCACGTTCTTCCCACAAAGACTTAGAATGACAGGGGTCAGGGCACAGCTGCAGTCAAGGGTCCACTCTGTCTATGGCCCCTCACAGATACGGCTGAGTCTCTGCTATGGTCTTCGGCAATAGTAAGTAGATGGTCTTGGGGGTATGATTTTGCCTGGAATATCTGCTAACTGCTAAGGATTGATGTGTTTTCTCAAACAAGTGGGTGTGAGACCGGTACTCGGGTCATCTTTAGTGTTCGCTCTGATCTCCTAAAAAGTGAGGCGCACGAGAGCAGTTGAACGTTCGAGATCTTAAGAGAAGTACACCTGTTCCAGCGGTAGAACTCACCTGTGACTGCCAAAAGAACCACAGCCCTACCTAAACGTGAATATTCAGGGACTCAGGAGACTAAGAAATCAGGGAGAATGACAGTTGGGATTTTCACTTCTGATTTTAACACAAGGCAAAAGATAATTGGATTTTAGACTTTAATATTCAGGGAATTTAGTTTTGGAGTTGTAAATTCAACCTGGGAAATTTGTGATGGGAGGTTTATACTCAAATTAGGAATATTTTTATTCTTGATATTTTATTGGAATATCTCAATGAGGTTGCTTAATTTCATTGAAGAATCTTTAATGGTCTCTTTTGGACAATGTGAATGGACCTAATTTAGGATGAGAAATAGTCAGTGCTTGGGTCCAGTATGGCTTCTGAGTTCTAAAATTTGTGTTATGACCTATTACATATTACATAGCTTTCTGGGGACAAAAACCATCACTGTGCATTAACAGTCACGTGAAAGAATGTGGTCAGTATTGGGGGAGAAGCCTCATGAAGTGGCAGTTACACTATTCTGATAAACTGCGGATTCCTTCCCCTGGTGGGGGGGTGCCACACCCCTGCTAGACTGTGGAATTAGGGGTTAACCCGGTGGACTGAGAAGGCGAAGCAAAGCAACTGAGGAATGAAAGGAGGAAACTTGCCTTTCCCTTCTTGGCCCCAGTGTCTGTCAAGTTTGAGAACCGTCACCTTAGGCAGTGATTCATTATCACTGGGGAACTTGTTAGGAACGTAGGTTCTCAGGCCTCACTCAGCCCTCCTGAATCAGAAACTCCCAAGCGGGCCTGGTAACCTATGCTAGCACAAGCCCTCCAGGTGATTGTGATACAGGCTGGAGTCAGAACCACAGCAACCGAGTAGTTCTGTTTGCCCCTTGCTGTCTTCTTGCCTGTTCTTGGTGGGTGGGGGAAGGTGGCAGTGACCTGGCAGATTAATGGGTTTGAGAGAAGAAACTGGGCATATGAGGCACTTCTGGCACTTCTCTCTTTAGTCCCTTCTGTTTTCTCTTTCTTTGGAAAGTGCCTTCCTGTGGAGAATATGCTATTTTGGCCTATTATCCCCATTAGGTGGCAAGCCTGAACAGCAGGTGCAGCCCCCCAGTTGGAGTGGCTCGAAGCCTGGGAAATTTAACTTAGGCAACAGTAATAAGTCTGCTTGCCTTTCACATCCAAGCCAGGTTCCCAAGGTCTGTATCATTAATAGTTGATTTCCATCTGTCCGACTCCTGTGTTTCTTTCTCAGTTGGTTCTGAACTTGGACAGGAAGAGGGATGATATTTATTGAGTCTCCTCAATCCTAAACTAGGGTAGTTGTGGGACATGTGCCATCCTTAAATTTGGCTAATTAGAATGTTTTGAACCCTACTCAACACCCTGCTTGGTGAAGGTGCTTGGGTATATGGATAAAGGATGGAAAGCAGGTAAATTATTGACTAGATCATGCTGTTTGAATGCTGTCAGGACATTCCTCAGCAGCTCCACTAGCATGAACTCATGTGTTGAACCAGAATCAAGGAGAAGAATATTCACATTATAGGCTGGGGGCTCTCCATTAGAAATTAGTCAAGAGTAGGGAGCAACAGAGACTCGGGTTAGCTTATTATGTTGTCTACTAGACCTAGACGTGCTTTTAAAAGGAGTGGCTTTTGTCAGCTTTTGAATTGTCTATGGAATATATATGGAACATACCACTATCATGATCACAGGTAATCAAGAGTCAGTCAGACTTGAGAGAGATCTGAAATGGAAGACATTTCCAAAACTGGATAGAGGTAAGTGGCTAGAAAACTTCCTCAACCTGATTTCCAAAAGTTTATGGCAAACATGTACATTTCCCCTCCTATGACAATATTTTGTGATTATGCAATTTTTGTCTTTTTATAACCTCTGGGTCTCAAATGTTAAATTACCTACATGTCAGTAACTTCTATATTTTCATTATTTCAACAAAACTGTGCTACTTCCTAAGATTAATTGTTGAAGTTCAGATGAGGACACAGCCTCAGGGAGGAAGATGAAATATGATGGTAGTTAAGTGCAGGCTTCTGTGTCTCATTGAATCTTCTCCCCGTGGAATTGTCCCCTAACATTTTTCCTTACATAAGATTTGGTCAGAATCAGGCATTATGGTTATTAACATTTAGAAACTGGGTATACAAATAATCTACTACTACTGCCCACCAGGATTGTGCAAGCTGGCCCAGAACTGATGGCTTCCTTCAGGATGGATTAAACTAAATAAGGCCAGAAGTGACGGCAAGATCCATTGGGGCTGACACCTAGAAAGAGAAGCAGACCAGAATTTTACTACAGTCTATCCTTGGCTTATAAACATGCTGACTGTGCTCCAAAACTTCATTTATTATCCACTGTGTAGAACTTAAAAAGCTTGAAAGTCTAAGAGATTAAATCCCCTGTCTAGTCTACAGGGTCATTTAATCCATAATTTAACCCCATATTTACAACAAAATACTGTACATTTGTAATAAGGGGGGTGTTATTATAGTAGCATTAGTAATTCAGCAAAACAAAAGAAATAATAAGTATGGAATAGTGGTTATTTATTTTTGATATTTGAGAGGATAAACGGATAGAAGAATAATTTTGATAAAATTCTGAACAGGATTTCTGTGCACTTTCAAGTGTTCCAGAATTTGATGATATTCCTACCTTTAGGGTAGTTTGCTTTTACCTAAAGTTTCTAGGGAATTTAAAGTAATTTCTCCTTGTTTTTCAAGATAAAGTGCCTTTAAGAGGGGAAAAATGTTGCCTTAAGGTAACCAGGCCAGAGTTGAAAGAGAACAGAAAGAGGAATGGGGTTAAAGTGTGTGTGTGTCTTCACGTGACAAGTGGAGTTGCTTAGACAGAATTAACTGAGTCTGAAAGCTGGAAATTCTAAAGAAAATTGAAGAGGGTGGGATGAGCAGTCCCTCAGAAGCAGTTTACAAAAAGAAGAGGAAGAAAATTTGGTTGAATAAGAGAGATACATAATTTCTTAAATTGCCTCTAGATGGTGTTCACCCAGAGCATTGTCACTTCTTGATTTGGGGGGCAACTCAAGTAGTCTCCAGGTGGCTGGTGGTCAGGTGCTTGGCAGGTACCCATTTGTACATATGAGAGCTCAAAAGGTGAACGTTTGTAACTTGGAGGATGTGAGCAAATTGATTTGCATACCGGCTAGACAAGCTAAGCTTTGGCCATGCCAGTTCTTTTTATCCTTGGTATTATTTAGAGACAAACCAGAAGCTTCTAGACCCTGTGGTGCCTTGGAGCCACACTGAGTGGTTGGCCTGTATCGATTTCCCCCTCTTTGTATGGGCTCAGTCAGCATCTCCGTGTTTGGGCGGTTAAAGCACCGAGGAAAGAACTACTTTTTTACAAATTGCTCATGAATTTTCAAGTGTGCCTGTTGGCTGCTGATAGTGGCAGCTTCCTTAGACCTCCTACTGGATAATGCTCTTGGACACGGTTGCTGGAGAGGCAGCAAATGAACTGAACTCCTTGTCCAGTGTGTCAGATCAAAAGCAAACAGACAGGGCTGTGCCAAGTTTAATTCACAAAAATGGCCCCAAGGACATGAATGCAAGTGTAAACCTAACTGCTGTCTGCAAGGATAGGCAGGCCCTATCTGCTCTGTGAGGACATCTGCTGCAGAGCAAATTGTCCTGGAGCTGAAAGTCACTTTGAGAAAAGGCAGATGTGCAGGGTCAGAGCCCAGGTAGGAGCTCCCTGTCTCAGCAAGTGTTGGGCAGAACCTCAGCTGACAGGGTTCCAGAACTACTGGAGGGTCTGTTTCTGAATTGCAGTGAGACACGTATGAAATACACACATTTTATAGGGATTCATAATTAACAATCACGTTCCTCTATAAACAGAACATTGCATTCCTCTCTGCAATGCTTTAAGTGCGTTCCAATGACCAAGGTCACAGAGTGGGGTAGTTCTGAGTCCCTCTCCAAACAGGTTTCCTGGGACATTCAGAGGAAAGCCCTGAATACAGATGAAAGGGGGACAAGCACATTGAAATGGGAAATCTGATTCTCCTATTGGTGGCATCTGGCATTTCCACTTTGGCTTACTTATTTACAAACAGAACTGTCTACCAAAACCTTATGGAGAACACCAACAACAAGCTTTTGTTTTTTTCTTGTGAATATCAGCAGTGGTGAAAGGCCTTATCCCAAAATTAAGAGAGAGGAGCTGTCCTCATTAATAACCTTAAGTCACAAAGCTCCAGACAAGTTCAGGAAATTTTGTGGAGGCACTAATGTGTAAGTACAGAGAGCATTTTGCTGCCCTCTGGTGCCAACCTGCCCTATCGTAGTCTGGGCTTTGGGACACGAGCATGCCTTTGTTAAAAAGATCAGACTGTTAGCAGTGCCTTGGCCTTCTGGGTTAGCATCCATTCCGATCTTTTTCCTTCTTTTCTCCCCCACTTTTTGTATTATTTTCTGCCTTCTTGTCTCATCCTTAGGAAGCAGGCTTCCACATCACTCCAGTGATGAGCTAATGACTGATGGGCCCTGTCCCTTTGAGGACTATTGTCTTCTTCCTTTCCATTAAGTCCCCTTAAGTTCCAAATCATAGGCTTAGGGATAATCTCCCCACTCCCCATCCTTTATCCCCTCTGAATATCTCTGGCATTGAGTTTTGTTAGTGTCTACGAAAGCTAACACACAAAATTGACACAATCACTTTGTGAAACTGGAAGCCTCTGCAAAAGCTGACCATGTACATATGTATGACCCAGAAGTACTAGTTCTACCACTGGTATATGGCCACCAGAAATGCATATATATGCGCAGGAAGGAAGTGCACACGAGCTCTACAGCACTGTTCAGAATGGTGAAAAGTTGGAAGCAACCCATCATAAGAAATCAATTAAAAATTGTGGTGTATTTATAAATAAAGATAAAAATAAAATACAGCAATGAGAATGAACGAACTGCAACTCACAACATGAATTACCATCACAAGAATAATGTTGAGCAAAAGAAGCCAGACACAGAGTATATTCTACGTGTGTGTGTGTTTAAAAAACAGACCATACTAATCTGTGCTGTGAGAAGTCATGATAGTAGAACGGGCGTCGGTAAGGAGAGGAAGGAAATGCCAGTTGGGCTTCTGGGGAACCAAGATGTTGGGGTATATGGCGGGAGCCATGCTACTCAAGTTGTGTAGCGAAGCTCAGGCTGGAGGAAGATCCCCGCAAAGTAGGGGCCTTTGCAGCTGACTCTCCCTATTACCCACCTTGATTTTGTTATTCTCCATTATACTATTGGCTTTGCTTTTGCTTGCATTTTTGCCAAAGACTAAGCTAACCTTTGATAAGCAGCACGGAAAAGAGGAGAACATAAACTTCCCAGAAGCTTTTCGGGACAGTGCTCCTGAAGAATGGAACACACAGGGGCCAGATGGCGATCTTGGCATGGAATACCGAAACCTGCAGGTAGCTAGTCAAACATTGACTACCCCATCTCCACCTAAGTGGGAATGCCCCCCTTGTTTGTAATGCTAGTGAAACTAGTGATGGAGAGTGTTATAGAAATAGAGTTATGAGAGAATATTGAATAGAATAACCCTGCCTGACACTTAATCAATCTTCTCATGTTTTCCTCCCTCTGCTACTTCTATAGCTTTTCTTCTTCCTTCCTAATTACAGCCCTTTACTAGAATTTGTGCCGAATACATGAAATTACCAAATACCATAATTCTTCCAAGTGGTAAAGATACCTCAAGAAAGTGCTGGGCATAGAAGCCATGGAGCATAAATCTGTAAAGAAGTGAAAAACTAACCTTTTCGAAGAATATTACTTCTCTCTCACTTACCAGCTTTACATTTCCCTGTATGGCCCCAGAAGATGGCTGGTTAGCCAGAGACGGGTAAGATTCCTCAAGGGAGGAGCAACCTAAGACAGGCACAGTCACAGGGGGGCCATCAGGTGAGAAAATGGGGGCCAACAGAGGTGAGGCTTAGAACCTCACCCCCCCAGTTTTGAGAGAAATTGTCTACATCTGTGGATGTTTTGTTGCCCTTGTCTGGCTTGGATTAATACCTAGTCTATAGGCACAGACCTGATCATCTACACTTGCCTTCTTACAGCACTAAATCATGCTTTCTATCTTTATCTTGCATCTACCTATGATAGAATAAATATTATGAGGAAATAAAATGTACCCATTGCATTAGAAATATAGATGATGATAACTGCCTAGCTAACTGTGGTAGTGAGTGACCTGTATTTCACCCTGAGCTGATACACTCCATAGTCACTGCTACATGCTGCATGTTTCTGTGGTCACATGCATTACTTAGAAACCGCTTTGCATAGAAATAAGAAACACAATAGAGTACATGTTGCTAGGAAAAGTTTCGGTCAAGGAACAGAAAAAGATCACCTGTCTAACACTTGACCAACCATGAATAGATAGAAAGAAAAAGAAAGAAAAAAGCTTGCCTATACCTATTAATCAATGGCCTATACCAATTAATCAACAGAAAATAAAAAATGATCATATCCTTGTGCAAAATGGTATAAATAAAGCTGTCATCGGCATTTTGTTGAGAGACCACCTCCATCTGACTCTGTGTCCTGTCTCTCCATGCACCGACTCCGTCTCATCCTTTTGGGCTTCACCCCCACCCCCGCTGGAGCTGTACAGGGGTACAAAGATGATGGGGTTCCAAGATGATCTGTTTCTTGATCTAAGTGTTGGATATACAATTGTGTTCACTTTGGATACTTTTCCATTTGTGTGTTATATTACAATAAAACATATCTTTTACTTGAAAAAAAATCAAACACTGAAAATCATTTTGAGATACATTCATCTTTTTCCAAAAATATAACCATTTCCCTACAAAACTTAACCAAACAGCAAGTTCAGTTCCACCAGTGAACAAGCGACCCTCGGCTTTTATCTTAGTAGTCATATTTACTAGTGTAGTGATGAGGCTTTGCCCTGAGCTAAAAGCATTTCTAGAATTGGTAAGCATAAAACCTACAAAATTCAACAAATACTTCAGAGCCTCTGGTGTACCAGGCATTGGGTCAGGTGCTGGGGTTGAAACAGTGGGCAGGACCTGGTCCTGCCCTCAGACAACGCTTTGCCTTTTCTATTTCTAGACTTCCCTACTCTGCTACCTTGCCCCACGCAGGCCCCAGCCCACACGCTCTGCTGAGCCTATCATATTTCTCCATCTTCCTCTCTTTTCTCCTATGAATACATCAACTTTCCACTCATATAACCAAACTGCAACGGAGTGGAAATTACTAGGGCTCTGGGTCAAGAGGCCAACTGAGAACTGGATTTCAGATATTCATTTAGTCATTGCACGTTGATCACAGATTCTGACCGGCATTTTTGCATGACTTCGATAAGTGAAAATTGGTAAAAAAAATTAGTAATTACTTAACAGATGAAGTTTTCTTAAAAGATCAGTTTCAAAATGTGAGGTCCCTGGAGCTAATAAAATCATCAGAAAGCTTCCCGAGTGTGAAAAATTTGGCAACTAGATTTACTCTTCTACAGGACCAGCAGAGGGCGCTGGAATTAAATTATTCCCTCTTGAGCCATCCTTGTTTCAAGGGCATGAAGTAACAAAGGAAGAGCAACGGTTAGAACAGAGGAAGAGGTCCTTGCAAATCGGTGTGACCACACTGGACTGGCAAGACCATTTCTTGTAAGGATTTGAAGAAGTAGGAAGTGTAATGCGCAACAAGGAAGCGGCAGTGTTTTGATGGCAGTACTGATTTTATTATGGTCTGTCATTGCCCACAATTGTTCAGAAATAGACCATCCCTAGGGCTTGTCCATTAGGACAGAGCTCAATGGATAACCCCACCTCTTGTCATTGTCATCACAGTGGCAGGTCTGAACACGTTAAACAATAACGTTGTATGGAATTATTTCCGGCATTAATAAATAGGAAGGGGGTTCTTTTTGATTGGGGGTGGGGGAGCTATAAATCTCCCACTACGTCCTGCCCCAAATGTATAAGGAAGGTGCAGCCTGCCCTGCCATGCTGGAGGAGGCAGTGCGCAGGGACCCCATGTGGCCGGGCCAGTCTGGACTCCATTGTTTCATTTGCTTTATGGGACTGATCATCTCTTTCTGGAAAAACTGAAGGTGGGTCATCTCATCTCATTGCTTTTTATAACTACACATTCCACTGGTTTTCTATAGTACAGATTCACATCGAGTTTCATTACAGTATTTTTAACCTACTTAATTATAAGAATTCTTGTATTCATCATTTCTTCACATTTTAAATGCTCCTACATTGTTCAAATTCATTTACTCAAGCTGGATACTTGTCTTCTAAATTAATTTTATTTATTTGAACTTTTAAAAATGCTATTTTCTTCTTTGCTTCTATTTTGAGTAAGTCCTATGTGAATGGATTTGTATCCCTTGTGTTTCGGAGCCCACATAGACCTGGAATGGGCGAGGCCCTCGGAGGTAATCTTCGGCCCCTTCTACAGCATCCCTACAGCTCAGTCTTCTTTGTCACATTTGAATACTGCCAGTGACGGGGTAAGTGAGGGTTTGCTAACTCACAGCGCAGAATTTCTAGTTCTCTGATGTTAAATAGAAATCTGCTTCTTTGAATTGCCTAACAATAGATGCAAGTGCTGATCTCCCTCTTAATTGTCCTTTAAATATTTGAAAACCACTATCCAATTTTCCCTCAAATTTTCTCCCTCCTGTAGGCTAGACATCTCCAAGATCTTTAATAATATATCATAGGACATGAGATTTTTTAAATTTGGTCATCATGATTGGAAGTTTTCTACTTGTCAAATATCTCTTAAAATAAACTCTGTCTATACTCCTCTACCAGACAAGTTGTTGCCTAGATGCTTGGGGATTCAAGGAGCTTAGTCTGCTGTGGAAGTGTGTCTGGACTGATCGTGGGGCTACAGGGTCTGCAGCCAAGAGGAAGCTAAAAGTCAGTGACTTTAGGCAAGCTGAGATCCAAGGCCATGCTGGTAATTCAAGCACAGCATCTGAATCTCATGGTCAGTGGGCCAAGAGGGAGAAACCAGAGAAGAGGCGGGTCCAGATCAGAGAGGCACCGAGAGGCCCCTCCTGCATCACCTTAGGGAGAGGAAAGCATTCTGCGTGCTTCATAATTACTGTCACTGAATCCACAGGGGTCTGACCAGCTTCTCTTAGCTTCTACTGAACGCATCTTCTAAAGACATAACCAATAGTTGCTGATGATTCCCTAATGCTGAGCAGCTGGTGATAAAGGTTTGTTTTCTATAATGAGATATTTGTTGAGCTCAGTAAAGATTGTGGCTTTTCTCTCTCACACAGAGGGGTGTGCAGGGTGGTTTTCCTGACACCATTTCTGACACCAGTGTGTGGGTTATTTTCTACACCAATTCTTCAGCTCTCTGACATGAGCTGGGCATCCAGAATTCAACCCAGTTTTGACACTAACTATCTGGAGTTAGCCCAGACCCCACAGGCTAAGGGCTCAGTCCCCTAGGACTGCCCCCAGTCCAGACACCAGCTGCACATGGCAGGTGCCCAGACAGTCCACACTTCTGTCTGGCTGACTACAAATCTGGGGTTCCCATGGCCCTCCACCATCAGGTTTGATAATTTGTTAGAATGACATGCAGAACCAGGAAAATACTTAACGTTCACCAGTTTATTATAAAGTTTACAATTCAGGAACAGCCAAATGGAAGAGCTGCATAAGCAAGGTGTCAGGGGAGGGCGCTGAACTTCCAGACCCTCTCTGGGCACAACACCCTCCCAGTGAATCAACGTGAAGCCATGTGAGTCAGTGTGTTTACAAACCCAAAGCTCTCTGAATATGTTTGCTCAAGAGTTGTTATAAACCAGCTCCAGAGACTGGGGTGGGGTGGGCTGAAAGTTCCCATCCTCTAAGCAGTCACTGTGTTCTGTCTTTCTGGTGACCAGTCCTCATCCTGAAGCTATTTAGGGGCCCCCACTCTGTGTCATTGTCACCTCATTAGTATAAACTTAGGTGTAGTGGAAAGGAGCTCATTATGAATGATAAAAGACACTCACTCAGGAAATACCAAGGGTTTAGGAGCTCTGTGTTAGAAATGAGGGACAGATGCCAAATATATCTTCTATTACACCACAGCGTGACAGCAAGGTAGCCTGCAATTTTGGCATTCAGGTTTCCCTTTGAAAATGAAATTAGGAAAACCAACATGTAATGAGTGAGATTGGCTCCAAATTAAAAAAAATAATCTGGAAATGTGCAATGAGTAGTTTCCAAGAACACTTGAGCTCCAAAAATGTTAACCCAGGCTTGGTCTCTGGAATATGTGTCAGCATTTGCTGGCCTAAAGCTGTAACCTTATCAATTGGTGTAAACAGACTGGGGGAAAAAAACTGCCTAAACAGAATGGATATAGTTACCCTAGGAGAGAGAAAAGAGCAAGTGCATGGCAATGTTTGTTCAGCACAGGCAGGGAGAGAAAAAGCCTGTGTGCAGGAGAAGTGAGCATTTGAATTATCTGAGATGTATTCTCCAACGTGGGGCAGAGATGGCTCATCAGACCTTTGCATGTTTGAATGCGATATTTCTCACATTCTCCATTTCCCTGTGGTCTGATTCCATGCTTACCAAGCAAGCCATTGATTGTGATTCATTTTTCCAGATTTCCGATTCTAAGACGTAAAGCATCATGGACAGTAGATATGGATCATTAAGTCCCTGGAAAGGGACAGGTCAAATTTGTATGTAAATGTACTTTCATTCTCCTTTATATGTAAAAAAATTATGGTTTGTGTGTCAGCACTACACATGGCTTCAGTAACTATTCACAGAATGATGACTCCCCAGTCAATGACATTGGTCTAGCCCCCTTTGGATAGATACTGCATATTATATTGCTTAGTGTACCATCACAAAGTCACACAGCCACTTAAACTCACCCTATCCAAAACTGACCTCGACAAAAACTTTCCCCACTGATCTTTGTAAATGTCTCTCCTTCAGTGAATTACATCATCTGGTTGCCCAAGCTAGAAGCAGGGGAGGCATCTGAGGCCTTCCACCACATCCTACCTCACCATTTGGAATTAACTACCAAGGGCTGCCCATCCTCAGATCTGCCCCCTTTACCAGATCACAGCTTCAGCTCAGGCCTCATCGCTCCACCTGGGGTTACGGCATTAGCACTCTCAGATGCAGGTTGTCTCCTGTGCTCTGTTCTGCCCCCAGCTGCCAGGATGAGGCTGTTAAAATGTGAATCAGCTCATGTACACTTTAAGCTTAAAATTCTTCAATAGGGCTCAGGATTCCAGACTTTCAGTTTAGCCATAGGGTTTTCCCTGATAGACACCTGCCTCATCTCAAGTCCCTCCCCAAAAGACACCCTTTGTTCCAGTCTTCCTTGTAATTCCCTGAATGCCACAGACAGTTTTGCCCTAGGTTACCTAATGCAGATTGTTTCCTCGGCCTGGTTGTCTCATCTTCCAGGCCTGCCCCCCTTCTTATGCCAACATCAGCTGTCTTTCCCTGAAAAGCCTTCTCCAAAGCCTCCCTTTAATCCACCTTCTTCATTCTGAGACCAGCGATTTTCCCTCCAATGACATTATAGGGTGTAACTCCTTGAGGGGAGGGGGTAGAATACGTTCCCAGCTGGAGCAAATAACTTTTTGAGATAGGGAGGCAGCAGGGAGTAAACCCTGCCCAGTTAGAGAACAGTGTGGGCCCCCGGAAAAGGACAGTCTTCTGAGGCTTCAGGAATGTAGAGGAAAAACAGGGTGCTTGAGGTTGAAACAATGTAACAACGTACCCCCCACCAGGACCCAGTGATAGGGAACAGCTTGCTGACCATAGTTACTGTAGGCCCATTAGTTTACAGTTAGGCAACAATCTGGGTAACCTTTACTGAGATAGGTTAAAACATAACTAGCATTCTGGCTGAACCTATCAGAAACTAACAGCTTCCACTGCAACAGGCGTAATACCCTAGACACTGAACCCCCAAGTGGCAGTCCTGCGCCTCCCTGCACCTGTGGGCAGTTCCATACTTTCTCTTATCCTGAATAAAACTTTCTCTGTAAATTTCCTACCTTGCTTGTTCACGAAGTTCATTCTTCAACTCTGTGAATAAGAACCCTGGCCTCACTTTGGAACTGAAATAAGTCAAAGGGAGAAATAAAGTCGGAAAAGCCCGTTTATTGCTTACAAGCAATTGTCCACTTCTGTTTGTCCTTCTCTCTCGTGACCCAGCTGCAAAAAGGGACCCCACCCAACCCTCCTGTCCACATATACCCTCGCTTCCCCAACCCTTGTAGTCACCTATAGATATGGAGAAGGACTACTTTTTCCACCCCTTGGAAACACCTATTGATACGGAGATGCACTAAGGCCAGGTGAAAGATTCTGGAAGTACTGCAATTTTACCCACGGGGGTTATCTGTGCCATATCCCATGCCTTAAGGTACTGCCTTCTTGGTCACCCATCTCACACCCAAGAGCTCTCCAAGGGCAGGGATCTGACATGATTAAATGAGTAAATTAATGAGCATGGTAGCTCTCATCAAATGTTCAAAGACCTTTTATTTATTCAACAAAGGAATAATTTATTCCAAGACCCTTTGGAAAGAATAAATACTAAGGAGCCAAAGTTACAGGGAAGCTGTTAGGCGTTGAGTTTGCTCTCGTCAGTTCTCGTCCCCGCCACAACAAAGGATTGAAGGGCAGAGACACAGCAGTGAAGCAGAATGAATGTTTTATTCGGATACACTCCAAAGGAGGACTGGGTTAGAGTCAAGGTAGACAAAGGCAGGTTTACTTGAATAAAGCAGAGAGGAAGAGGAAGCTCATTGACGGGAACTTGCAAGCCCAAATCAGAGCTCTCAGTAACCTCCCTACTTATCTGAAGTAGAATAGAGACAGAGTGAAGACTTGTGCTTATAGTCTGGAAAATAGAATGAAATAGCAAAATGACAAAAGCACCACTGGAAGAGCACAGAGACAAAACATAGTGAGTTGAGCAGTAAGAAGTCTTTTAAAAATACATACTCTAAGAAAGGGGGGTGCAGGCAACCTCAGAGAAAAGGCGCACTTAAGGGCTTAGGATTCTGTCTTTTAATTAAGGCTTTAAAGACTGGGATCAAGGTGAAGGGCCAGGGCTAGGCTTGTCACGCCTTCTCATGATGCTTGTCCCATGGCTCTGCCCTATCTCACCTGCATTAGCTAGAGCAAGTCTCAAGGTCAGTCCAGATTCAGAGCATGTGGAATGAATTCACATTGCAAAGGGGATTAACTCTGTGAGTCCTTTCTGGCTCTCTGGCTTTATCTGATTAACTCCCTGAGTTCTTGGTGAGCCCCACCCTCTTTTCATCCCACTTATATCTGTCTTTCTGCGTAACAAAGCCAGTTTTGATTATTCAAAATTTTTGTTTCTAACAAATAGAGCTTTCTCCAAGTTAAATCAGCTGAAGAGGGGAGCTTCATATTACAGAAGGCTAGGCAGAGGTTGGACCCCATTGTGGGTGTCTTACTGGGGAGATTCAAGCATCAGATGGGGACTGGACTTTGTGGTTGTTGCTACGCTGTCAATAATGCTCTGCTTCTTCCAATGGGCACACAAGAATTGTACTTACCATCCTCTGAAGTTAGACACCAATGTGTGATTGGTTTTGAGCAAAGAACCATGACCAGAAGTGACGTGTGTCATTTTCAACTAGGGTCACACTGTTTCTGTCATCACAGCAGCAATGCCCAGGTGATGCCTTTGCTGGCCTGAGGCCCTGAGAGGTCCCAGGGAGCAGAGCCCCTCCACTGGCCTGCATCAGACGTGTGGTAGGAGTGAGAAATCAGCTTCGTGTTCAGCCACTGAGATTTGGGGTTTGTTTCCAGAGAATAACCTACTCTGTCTTGATTGGTTCTACTATTACTACAGTCCCATGCAGACCCCACAGAGTCTGTGCGTCTGTGAAGGGGAATAGAGGGAATTGAGGGGCTCTCATTTTCTGGGAAAGGCAGAGGGGGTCCTCATGGTGGCATTCTGGAAAGTTGCTGGCATGTGAAGATCTCAGGGGAACACTGTGGAGAGGAAGGCAAAGGCAGATTGTAGGTTCTGTTGAAAAAAAATTTTCTGAGTGAATTTGAAGGTCCAATTGGCTTTATAAATGATTCATGAATTGGGCAGCATCCCATCGAGCAAGTGGAGAGATGCCCCGAGGAGTTGTTCAAAATGGAAGGTTCTTATTGGCGGGAAGGTGGGGCAAGGAATTTATTAGCAAAAGAAAAGAAAGGATTGTTTCTGGTCAGGACATGTTTTGGGGAGTAAAGGGAGGGCAGAGATTTTAACAGGCAGATAACCTCACAGCTGCAGATCTGGAAATTTCAGGTGGGTTGTTAAAAGCTCACATATCTGGAATATGTTGAAAGTGCCATTAAGTCTTGGTTTGCTGTCATGGGGGGCAAATCACTCCACTTTGGGCTTGTTGCTTTTTCTAATAGTTCTCGCAGTCTGGTCTTGGTCCAGGTTCTTTATGGACTCTGCTGTTGCAGGAAATTTGTGGTGAAGAGAACTCTTTATGAATTTGAGACCAATAGACTATGTTCAGCAGGACATCATGTGCCAGACAAAGGCCATGGACTAGAGATGGATGAGTGTGCAGGCTCCCACCTGGCTATGAGGACTGGGCAAGTGAGGAGACAGACTCCATCAGGGCTGCACCCCAGTGTGTTCCTTGAAAGCTAGTGTCAAGAGCCTTGAGTTGGAGGACTCAGTTCTTGCCTTGGATGCTGGGCGTGTGACTTTGGGCCTGTCACTTAGTCTGGCTAACCCTTGGCTTTCTCATAAATGAAGGTCAGAAAAAATCCCTCTGGCCTTACAGGAATTTTGTAGTGATCCGGAGATAGGTGGTGTGCCTGGAAGTGCTTTGTAAATTGAAAATCACTAATCAGATGTCAGAGCCTATCTTGTTCTTCCATTAATATTCTCAGTCTCTGCCTGCTTTGCTTGCTTTTCCTCCTTTCAAATGCCCTATGTAATGTTCTTCAGACACAAGGTGAAGATTATTGGTAGGTCTCACTTAATCCTGCTTTCACCTCTACTGCCCTACCCCATTCTCCCAGGAGAAAAAGTTCCCCCTTGGCTGGAATAGCCCAAACTTCATAAAGCACACATATTTACTCAAACTTTTGGCTGCCATTTACATTTTAAAAATTTATATTACATCTCCCTACATTACTATACCATGTTTGACTAAACAATATGAAGGGGAAGTCTTGAAGAACATTCCAGATATAATTGGTAGAGTGACAGAATTCTGAGTGGCATGTTTTGGATCAGCCTTGCTGGCACTGAGAGGTCAAGTTGAGAGTTACACAAAAACACCACTGTCAGCAATCTTATTGATTGTTTGGTGAAAGGGGAGTGATGTTTTAAGTATTTTCCGTTCTAACATGAGTTTTTGTTACTTAAAATATATGTATTTTAGTTCTGCTTTATGGAAGTGAATGGGCATTTTGGTTTCAGGTATACTGCTAAGTTTTCCATTAAAAATAGTAAGAAAGAGGCTCTGCATTAGTGCTTACTTGCAGAAAAGTCATAGATAGATGACTTTAAGCATGAAAATATACTCTTATTTGATTTTGATCCTCCCCGTTTGTAAAGTGGAGAAGTATGAGGCTCACAGGAGTATGAGGTTCACAAAAGTATGAGGCTCATTGTGACATGTCTGTGCTTACAGCTTGGCCCACGGTCCCTCCAGACCTTCTGTGGCTGGAGCTGCATTTTCCTGACAGGCTCTGCCAGGGGCTGGGTCTCTGTGCAGAGACAGCTTGGCAGCACCCACCACACCCTCCCTGCCGAGGGCTGGCAGAGCTCAGGGGCATGGGGGGTGACCTTCCAGGTGACATCCATTTGTCATCCTGTGTCTTAGCTCAGGCTGTTGTAACAAATTGCCATAGGTTGGTGGCTCAAACACAAACATTTATTTCTCCATGTTCTAGAGGTTGGAAATCTGAGGTCAGGGTGCCAGCCTGGTCAGGTTTTTGATGAGGGCTCTTCTGGTCTGTGGGTGTGTCTTCAAATGAGGAGAGAGCAGCTCTAGTCTCTTTCTCTTCTTACAAGGACACTAGTCCCATCATGGGCACGCCACCTCCATGAACTCATCTAAACCTAATACCTCCCCAAGGCCCCACCTCCTAGTACCATTCTACTGAGATTTAGGATGTCAGCACATGAATTTTGGGGGGTTGCAGACATGCAGTCCATAACATCCTGGGACAGGTTTCTATCTGCACAGATAAAATTTTCTTTAGTAGCATTTTTCTCTTGTCTTCACCCTGTGTTTAAGCCTGTGTTCTCAGATTGATTAGCCATTGGGAGATAGTAGAAATTACTCAAAAATCTCATTAGCCAGAACAAAGGAATATCATATCTTAAAGAATGTTTGATTTGGGGAAAAAAATCCCAATTAATTAATTTAAACAATAAAAAGGAGGGTTGTTGGGAAGCTGAAGTGATGGCTACAGAACCCCTGGGCTGGGCGTGTAGCCAGGGCTCTGGAAGGATCCAGGGCAGGACCAGTCGGTCAGGCAGCAGCTGCCTAGAGAGGAGCTGGGAGCCCATGGGTTCTCGCCTCTGTGTGTCCCTGGGCACATGCTCCTGCCAGCCCTTGTTTTGTTGCCCCCTCTCTCCACACCATTTGAACTCAGGTTAAGTGTGGCTCTTCCAGCCATGGCTTTAAAAGTCCCAGCACGGAGTAACAATGGCCTATGTGCACTGATTCCAAATTCTTGAGAGGCAGATGCTAACTGAGTGTACTTGAGTCAGATGGTCACACTGATTTGATCAGGTATGGCTGCAGAAGGGGTTAGGGAGCTACAGTACTGAGGGGTCCACCCCTGCTGGAAGTAGGGATAGACACGCAGGAGGTAGAGACTTGGCTGAACAAACAATCCCCTCAAAACAAAAAGCAATTACAGATATGTTTCAGAGTGTCCTCCTGGCTCTAGGGGAAATGAGAGAATAGAGAAAGAGGAAAGAAAAATGAACAGACATAGCCTTTAATCCCATGTATATGAACAAATGTGTGTATATGCACCTAAATGCATATATATCTTTAGACTTCGGATTATGTTCTTTAATAAAGTAAATCCTTTTCCCAATTCCCACTCACTGTCCTTTCCTTATGCCAGTTTTACTGCCTTGGGTAGAGGGTTTAGAGGCTGAGGTCAGCAGAGTATATGTCAGTTTTTCGGAGTGTAGGTGACCAGGATGAAGGGAGTGTACAGAGTCAAGCTAATGAAGGGTATGGGGTGAGGTTTGAAAGACATCCTGTCTTGCTCCCTGCACTGCTTTTTCAGTCCCCAGCACAAGAACAGGGCTGGCAGATAGTCAGCTGACTATCTGATTTATTTATTTATCTAGTCTCCTAGCCCTTAATAATATATTCTTGTGCACAGCTGGCATTCCTTTTAGTAAGTGAGTGAATGGAGCCTAACCCATGCATCACAACCAAATGGACAACCAGAGATAAAATCAGACGCCAGGCCAGAGAGACCAGAGTGACAAGGGGGGTAGGTACTCAAGGAGCAGGTCTACCAGTCACCCAAGCTGCTGTTTGCTCTTCCATGCCCCATTTAAGGGTAATGTGGGGAATGGATGAGGACAGATTACGTTTAAAATGACAGGGGCAAGGCAGAAATGACGGGGACTCCTTTAATCTCATATCAAAGTTGCTTTACGCATGTTCATCTCCTTCATTTGTAAGCTTCTTGAGGGCCAAAATGGTGTCTGATTTATTTATCTAGTCTCCTAGCCCTTAATAATATATTCTTGTGCACAGCTGGCCTTCAGCGAATATTGGTTGCATGAATTAATAAGTTAAAATTTTAGGAAGCCAAGAAAAATAATTCTTAATTGATTTGATATAGTATTTTTCATGTAGAAAGTAGACTTTAATAAATGTTTTTGTCCTCAAGAACTTAGGTACTTGTCAACAATGCAAGGATACTGGTGGATAATTACTTAATTTTATACTTTCTTAAAAAATAGTTATTTCTACAGATGACTTTTTTGAAGTTTGATTTACAGCTGATTTTCAACACTTCATGTTTGATGAGAGTATCCTCATAGCATAATTTCCACTTGCAATGTTCTTAACTGTATATTTTGTGTGCTGTATATTCAATCAAACAATATGAAGACCTTCTAAATGCTACTATTTCTATATGAAATTTCACTGTAGTCATTACACAAAATAAGCTGCATCTAATATTGGAAAAATTTATTTTCTATACTGAATTTGTATCTTGTAAACTTGCTAAGCTAATCTGGTAGTTCTAGCAGTTTTTTGTATAGCTTCCTTAGTATTTCCTGTATATGACCATGTCATCTGTGAATAAAGACAATTTTACTCAACTGTCTTCCAGAAAAACAAAAACTCTTTAAAGGAATACAACAAACCCAGCACATGACAACATAAACTTGACAATGTTCAGCACCCAATTAAAAGTTTTCAGATATTCAAAGAAGCAGGGAACTGTGACACATAATCAGCAGAAGAAACAGTCAATAGAAACAGAACCAGAAATAATGCAGAGGATTCAATAACAGACAAGGACTTTAGCTATTACATGATCTCAAAGGTTTTTAAGGAAAACTTGTATATAAGGAGGAGAAATATGGAAGAGGTATTAAAAGAACCAAATGAAACTTGTAGAGATGAAACATACAATAACTCAAGTTTGAAAAAATTACTAGATGGGATTAACATTAGGTATTTTGCTGGCCTTTGTCTCTCCAGGACTTAAGCAAGGCCTCTTTTTCTCTCTTGAATTTCCTCTACCTCCTCGCTACAAAGACAGGTTCAGGCCTGATTCCCTCCCTCCTGGAATTGCACAGGCAAGGGTGGAGGGAGGTTGGGCTGCTGTTAATCTGACCACTTGCAGTGTTCTGTGACTATTGCTCATTCTGAAACATTTGGGGTTACTCCCCACTCTATATTGGGAAGAGGAGAGGAGGGGAGGTGGCTTAGGTAATTTTTCTAAAACCTGCTTTGAATTGATCCTTTTTCTTGATACTGCATATTGACAGCAGTTTCCAGTGTTATTAAGCAACTATTTCATGGTCCTCAGTCATTACTTCTCTAGAATATAATGGTCAATTCAATGAACTGGGAGGGCTTGGGAGGCCTCAGGAGGACTCCTGGTCTCTAGATGGGGGACTCAAATCCTCTTTCCCCACAGATATTTATGTAAAATATAGCCATTTGGCTTCTGCTTTTAGAACTAGGGCATTCAGAATCTTGACTATAGACTCAGTTGTTGAAAATGACCTTGGAATTATCTCACTATTATAGGCATATACAGAGGCGACAAAAATTAGGCCATAAAATCTATTTCCCAATTTTCAAAAAAGTTCTTTTTCTTTTAAGAGCTTGTGTGACTAATAGGCTATAAATAAATATAACTTTGATGCATTATGCAGCATGTAGCCTGACTGAAACTGAGATAAATGAGGCAAATAGATGCTTTATTCAGAATCATCAGAATCTTTAATGATAAAGTTCAGCTAAAGCATATGTGATTTTTTCTGCAGCATGAACACATGTGAAGGAAGTACTTTCAGATAATTCTTATGGGCAGAAACTAAAGTTCATGTGTTTTTATTTCTCCTTTTTCTAAAATATAAGAAAAATTGCAAAGTTACAAAAAACACATAAAAATTTTGATCAGTATTCTCCAAAACATATTTTTGGAAGGGAGTTTCCCTTGAGTCACCCATATCTGTCCTCTTTCTTTTTTTGTTATTGTTTTTGTTTAGTTTTAGTAGGTAATACATTGACATGGCTCAGAAATCATATATAGATGTATATCTGTGTTTGCATGTATGTATACAGAAACATTTCCCTAGCCCTTGTTCCCCATCTGTTCAGATCTGTACCACCAATGGCACCACTATTATTAATTGCTTGTTTATCCATCTAGCATATTTTTCTTTAGATTCAAGCTGATACTAATATATATTCTTATATATCCTTATTTTCCACCTTTTTACCCAACAGGTAACAGACCAGACAGTGTTGTGTGCCAGTAGCACACTAATGGCAGGGTGGTGGAAGTGTCCCACAGAGTGGGACAGCAGAGAAAGGTATTTAACAAATCCTTTATTGCCCAATTCATTAACAGAAATGCAGCAATTGGCTAGAACTTAGGCCAACAACAGAGTTGGAGGACAGAGTGTTGACTTACATTATGTAGAATTATTGGCACAAGGTTATTTAAGAAAAAACAGACAAAATTTTTAATCCATGTAAAACATTGCTTTTAACTTTCTACAGACAGTGAACCTCTGGTGTCCTATGTCTGTGGCCTGATGTTCCCTCCATGTTGTTCTTATATTCCACTTCTCTCAATAATCTACAGATCTTTCCAAACTAGTAGAGAAAGAACTGCTCTGTTTTTACAACTGCATAATATTCCGCTATGTGGAGGAGCAGTGATTTATTTACCTTCCATTGTTGACAGTTGATGGTCTTGTAGGGTTGCTTTGAATCTTTTGCATTTGCAAACTTTGTTACATTGAACAGCTCATATTTATGTAATTGTGCACATGTGCCAAGTATCTGTAGGATAAATTCCCTGTTATGGAATGCTGGGACAAAGGATACATGCATTGGTAATCTTGATAGAAACTGACAAATTTCTTTCTATAGGAGAGAGTAAATTTACAATCTCACCAGCTCTATGCGAGACTGCCTGTTTCTCCACAGCCCTGCCAAGAGCATGTGTTTGGTAATTGTTCTGTATTTGCTATCCTGATGGTGAAAAAACATGTATCTCAGTGTATTTCTAATTTTGGTTTTTATTGTGAGTGAGGTTGGACATAATTTCATTTTTTAAAGTGACACTTTATTTATATTTCCCTTTCTGTGAACAGTCTGTGCATAGGCTTTGCTTGCTTTTCTATCAGCTGATTATTCCCTTCCTACCCATTTCCACGGGCTCTTTACATATTAGGGACATTAGCCCTTTGTGATGTGTGCTGCCAATATTGATCCAGTTTATCATTTTTATTTTAACCTTGCTTGTGTTGTTTTTGATCATGCAGAAGTTTGTGATTGCATGTGTGTGTGTGTGTTTTCAGTGTGTATGCAAAGTTGAGTTTATTGGTATTTTCATTATGACTTCTAGAGTTTGAATCAGGGTACCTAAGGGTAACCAAGTGGTTGCTGAGGAGAATCTTCCTTATGGAAGTATTCCACCTAATAAATAGAAAAGGAATGATAGAATCCAATATCACATTCTGCAAACTGCAGTGGCTCAGTGACACTGGATACTGACCATCAACAGCTGCCAACATCACCAGAAGAGAGCCGGGCAGGTTGCTGTTCGCCTCCTGGTGGAAACAGGTGGAATTACTGCTGAAGTGGTCTTGGATGAATAGTGACTGAATCTGATCGAGCCTGTAGATCTACTATCAATTTAAAAGAAATACAGATGAGAGTAAAGAATGACTCATTTGTTCTTTATAGAGAACTAGTACATTGTTTAACTCTGCTTCCTTGAAAACTAGCTTCTCTCTGCCTGCAAGCCTGAGAGGCCAGACCTGAAACTCATTCCATCCCAGAGAGATCAGATTAGCCTATTGCTGGGTTTTCAGAACACTTTATTTCTTCCTGGTTAATAACAAGCCCAGGTCCTATTATTCCATAGGGAAAAGCAGGACCCATTTCCAGAGACTCATGGGAAAACATTGCCTAATGGAATTGCACGAGCCCTATAAAGCTCAAGTCTTTTTCTGAAACTCTTTCCCTCTGTGCCCATAAAGTCTGCATAGTAAATCCTTATTAAACTGATAGCTATTATTCAAAACAGCTCACATTTCCAAGCAATTACTATTCCCCACCCAACTAAATGACCAATTAGTCTTTAATAAAAACAGCACCTACTGCAGTGCCCAGCAGAGAAAGGTATTTAACAAATCCTTTATTGCCCAATTTATTAAACTTGGGTCGCCCATATAATATTTATGCAATTTTTTCTCCCAAAATAAATAGTACCCATGGGTTGACTAAAAAGGAATTATCTTGACTAACTGCCTTATTATAAAGAATACTAATCTACAACTGGGAAGACATACCAATATTCCTTTTGTCCTCATATTATCCCTATTAAGTACAGGAGGACTGGTCATCATTATTCTTTTAACAGACTAAGTTTAGGGCAACGATCATGCAAGTTTCCTGTCCCAACTCTCATGGCCTTCTCTCTGAGGTGTGCAGCCTGCGGCCAAGCATGGGCAGCCACTTTCACATGAGCATCAGTGCTGGGAGCACCCGGTTGGTAAACCCACTGGGGACACGTGTGCATGCCACTGACATTATTGCATTGGGCTTCTTAAAATGTAATTATATTCAAGAGGGTTTTTGAAAGTGAAATATCAAAATGGATAATCTTAAATGGATTCACTGGATCCCTCAAGTCAGCATTTCAATAATTTGGAGCTTAATTTTGACCACCAGTTCCTCCTGCTGGAATGCTGGCAGTAGCTCTTTATCTGGAGTGCCCGGGTGAAGTGCCCATGTCCTACTTCTCTATCATTATGTGTTAATATATTGTCCCCTTTTTGTTTCTGCTGCAGAAGACTCAGAGGATTCCCTCCTCATTGTATTCAATGGACAACTGTTTGGTTAGGACAGATTTGCAATGCTTGTTACCAATTCCCAGAAGGGCATTTTCACCCCTGCACATTGTAATAACCATGCTGACTCCCTCTCCCTTTCACTGTCTGCCGTTAGCTTGTGGATAATGCTCTTGATGGTGCTGCTCTCCCCAATATGCTGCCTTGTATGCATTTGCAGCAGAACAGTCTGCAACCCTATTGTTCATTTTGAGCTGACTCCTTGCATGGGAGCAAGTGCTATTTGTTTTTGAGAAGCAGCATGCTGTTTTGGAAAAAGCCTATAATTCGAATTTGAAAGACCTGAGTCCAAATCTGAGTCCTGTTGCTTAACAGATGTATGATTTTGAACAATTTGATTAATATTTATGGTTCTCACTCCCCAAATCTCTTGAAGAGAAATATTATCAACCTTGTAGAATTTTGTGTTAAGTGAGGTAATGTGTAATATTCCTAATGTGTAGTATTCCATACATAATACTGTATTTCATTGACTATAAGACATGACTGATTATAAGGCATACCATTATGTGTTGATAATATTTTCTGGAGCAGATTTTAACATCAGGATAAGGTATACCAGAAAAGCCAAAGTATCCAAAGAAAGCTGGTGGTCTGGAAAAGTGAACAGGGACAGAAACAGGAGGATTAGAGGGTTCCAAGGAAAAACTACCTAGGTTTGCCTGGCACAGCTGTAAATCTTCAGATAGAAGAGAGTCTAAAATTTACAATTTTTTTGAATCATGCTTTGGTTTTCTGCAATTCCTGGTCAGATTAGAGAGGTCTATTTTGACTTCAACTAAAAGAAAAACAACAAGAGTTTTCAAGGATAATTCACAAAGTGCAAGGTAAAATTAGGTGGTCTGAGATTGCTGTCCTGGTCTAGGGCACCTGGGTGGGTGGCCATCTACTGTGTCTGCTCCAGACACTGGGATGAAATATCTGTGTTCTCTTCCTCCTGCATTTGCTTCTTGCTCATGTGCAGGAGAGGTCGGGTAAAGGGGACTGAGGCTTGGATGTGGGCCTAGGGGAAGGGGACATGGTAGCCTCTTGCTCTGCTTTGTTTCAGGCCCTAGGTCTGCCTCTAACCTGGACAAAGGAACTCCCTGGCCACAAAGGGACAGTATGGGCTTGGAGGAAGCCCACTGAGTGTAGGACTTAAGGACCCAGTAGCCTGTTTCCTCACCTTTTTCAGTGCCTTTCCATCTGCAACATCTGGTCTACCTGCATGCAGGAAAAGCCAGGATGGAGTGAATCAAAGAGTCCAATTAGGAATTTCAAAGGCTGAATGGGACAGAAACAACATCTTTTAAATTCCAAGGCATCTAGGAGATCTGAGATAAATGTGTGTGTCCCTTACTCAAAGATCTGAGATATATGTGTGTGTCCATTACTCGAAGGTCTGAGCTTATATGTGTGAGTCCCTTACTTGAAGACACTGCCCCTGTTCTCTACTAGCACCTCATTTACTATCACACGTAAAGGCAATTCTTCCCTTTATTCCAGCTACTCTAAACACCCAAGGAGGTTTCAGATTGTCTAAGAGAGGGTCTTAACTTCTTTTCAAGAATAACAAAAAGCATAACTCCTTTTCCAATCTTGGTAGAACAAGTCATCTCAAGAATTTGCCAAGAGAACCTTTGGGCTGAACATCCATCAGCCTGTTTATATGCATCAAAAATGCATCAAACTATTTCCACATCCATCAAACCATTTACCACCAAGCAGCCTGGGGCTTCCTCACCAGCGGGACCTCAGTCAAGAAAAGGGAAGAGGGTTGAGCAACAGGACCAGAGGCTATTAGGTCTTGCCTCAAGGTAGCAGTTTCTGAAGCAGCAGCAGCTTCTTGCAACCCGAGGAGAGGTATCCAGTGGTCACCGGGGCTACATTGAGGGGGTGGACACAGGTGGGCACAGTAAATAAAACAAAATAGCATACATGCATGTAGGCCTGGGCAAAGGGTTTCCCATCTTAAAGGTCAACATACCACCAAAATAAGGTCTCTGCCTTTATAAGGCCAAGCTGATCTAGCTATATCCTGAAGCCAGGGGAATCCCAATAGGCATGACATACTTTGGGCAGAAATAAAATCATTTCTCTACCTTTTGCTCTAAGCTCTGAAGCTCCCAGCTTGCTCACCAAACTGCTGCATTCTGTGCTGACGCAGAAGAACAGCGCTTCCCTCTAGCGTACCACCGGATGGTAATTGGATTCTAATAATAGAACAAAATACAGAGAATTCCCACTGCTTGGCTGGGTTTTCACTGATGTGACAGCAGAGAGCCAGCCCTTCCACTGTGTGCCCGCATGGTGCGTGAGCTGTGAAGATTATGGCTGTTAGGCAGTCTTAGGAACACTGGGTGCGGGGCAGAGTCATACAGTTACTGGTTGGGGGACACTGGAAGCTCCAGTTTTTTCTTCTGGGTTGACTCTAGATGATTGTCTGCTCCTTGGATTTTCAGAAATCCCTGAGAGCATTTGGGCATCTGCCTTTGAAGCCAGGTCTTTCCCCTTCTCTTCAGTCCTCAGTGGGAGGCAGTCTTCTGGAACCAGCGATTCAGTCTGAGGAAGGAACCAAATTCCCTCTTTACCACCATGCTCAGACCACATCCTAACCACAGGAAGCCTCTGCCATAGACATAAAATCCCCTGTTTTTTCCTCGGGGTCTTGACTCCAATTTCTGGAAAAATGGGAATCATGTAGTTTAGGAATGGCAATGAGCAAGCTACAGCACATCTCCATTTATCTATGTTACCAGAGGACATTTTCTCAGGGAAGCTGCTCAGCATGACAGAGTCTTAAGAAACTTGGACACCCCTGAAAAAATATGGCCAGCTGATAAATCTAACTTCTGTTCTCCTGAGATCATTTCTGAAAATACACCCATGATGGCATTCCACTAGATTAAGGCCACCTACTAAAAAATTAGAGCAAAAAAAAAGCACTTAAGATAATCACTAATTTCTTAACTATGCTAACAATATTAAGTACCAATATTTTCTCACGGTGCTGCAGTAGAAAAAAAGTTCAGGACTTGTGGTCTTTGTCCTGAAGGTACTTACAACCTGAATCATGGGCTGCTGAGCCTCAGGAATCTCCTAGCTTCCTCTTTTTGTAGCTGAGAAATATAAGGATCAGATGAGTACAGTGACTGGTACAAAGTGATGAAACTAAGTGATGAAAGAGTCAGGACTGGCATCCAACATAAAACTCATATCCAGACTTACATTCACAGTGCACATCCAAATGGTGCGCCTGCTGTAATAAACTGGAAAAGGAAGCAGGAGGTGGGAGCAGGGGAGGTCAGAATTCCAATGTCCTGTGGTCTGATCTCTGTGGTTAGCCTCATGAGGGACTGCAGACAGTCCAGGAGATGGTTTGGAGGACCTGAATGCAAACAGTCACCTGCCAGAAGAGCAAACCCTGCATGTGTGTAGCCTTTGCAACTTCTTTGCTAGGTAAATTCAGAGAGATTACTTTGGGTTGAGCATTGAGGGAAAGCTTCCTGGAGGTAAGACTATTCGAACTGCACTTTGAAGGATGGCTGCAATCCAGGTGAGGAGCAAAAGCAGGACCTGCAGTCCTGGATATATCTAGAAGGACTGTAGTTAGTATGGAGCCTGGTGCCCTTTTAAGTGTGGCTAGAGACAGAGCTAACTGCCTGCATTATTCAAGAGAAATGGTAAAAGTGTTCAAAGCAGGAGGGCTTAAGCATCAGTGTCAAGAATAAGAAAGCAAATTATTTGAGGCAATGACAGGAAGGACTAGAAGATGTTATAAAGTTAAGTTTTGCCCTGAATCTTGGTGTTTATATGTATGCAACTATATATCAAGATCCATTTCTGCAGGAAAGATTGGTATAATAATAGAATTCCTGTGTTGATTTTGGGGGCTGAATATGAACTAGAAGGAAATTGCTGGTGAAGAGCAGAGATTAGGATTCATGGAGCTAGACGATCTTTGGGGCTTGGGTTAGGGAATAAATTACTTCGGAAACTACATGTACAGATGTTTCCTGCCTAATATGAGTTAATATGAGATGCTGGCTGCCTCCCCTGAATCAATCCCAAAGATGTCACATAAACAAATTTGATGCAGCTAATAACATGGCATGCATGTGGACATACACACACAAACACACACACAAGTAAGAAGATCCTGGGGAGGCAGAATGTGACTGGTTCTCAGGGTTGGGGGGAGGAATGTGGGAGGAGTATGAAGTGGGAGGGAGGGTCTGGTACCTAGACTGTAAACACAACAGAGTTGTCTAGTTGTACCCTTCTTCTTGTTCTTTTACACTGCCAGGGGCAGAAAATTGCTTGCCAGGCAGATTAACAGGCTTGCTGGTCTAGCAGCAGCTAGAAGCGTCAGGGTGATGTCAGGGAAGTGCTGGAGCCCACATGGGTAGCAGTGGGTAATAAACCGGGGCAGCAGAAGGCCTGGCTCCTCAGGTTCCCTCATTCCCAGGCCTTCCTGACTCTCCCTATGAAAGTTAAGCTCATGAGTCCTAAAGCCAAACAGCCAAGATTTAAATCCTGCCTCTACCACTTATTGCTCTGTGATTCTGGGAAATTTGCTTTCTCTCTGCCTTTGTTTTCCTTGCTCAAATGGATGTAATAATTATACATAACTCTTAGAGTGGTTTAAAAGATACAAAACATGTAAAAGTACTTGAAACTGGCCTGATACATGCTAAGTGGGCAAGAATGTTAAACTGCTACTTTGAAAACTGGAGGAAGTTTCCCTTAGGGGCAGTGTCGCTTTTTGGGGAGTGGGGTAGTAAATAGGGAATGCCAGAGCCCGGAGGTTAGGTTTTCCACATGCTGCGTGTTCCCTGAACTCGCAGGAAGAGGCACAAGCCAGGACCTGAGTTTTCACCCTTTCTTCCAGATACCCACTATACTATCAGCCAAGGTACTATACTCCCAGGGTAACGGGTCAAATATGAGTCAAAGAGATAAAGTGACAATAATACATCTACACGTTAAAAGAAAAACAGCAAAGGGAAAACACATAGCAAAGGATTCAGATGTAACAAACCTGATAGAATCAGATTTACAGTAAGCACAGGAAATAACTTTAATAGGATAAGGGACAGTTCTGAAAATATGAAGCTGGAACAGTCAAAGAAAAACTGAAGATGATAGGAATGAAAAATGTAATTGTTAAAATAAGAAACTCAGTGGATCATTTGGATAACAGAATGGATTATAGCCACAGAAATGAATAAATGATATGATAGTTCAGGTCAAGAACTCTCCTAGAAGATTTTAAGAAAGATTTAAACAGTTAAACTATAAAAGTAAAAGATGAAAAATAAAACTAACCTGTATGTTAGGAAACTCAGAAAGAGAGAGTAAAAATAAATGTAGTGGAGAAAATACTTGAAAAAAGCAATCAAGAATTTTCCAGAAAAGGAGGATATGGCAGATTTTGAAGTAATGGCCTCCGAGGGCTTCATCTCTCTGTATCCATGACCTCCAGTAGTCCCCTCCCCTGGTAGTCCCCTTTCTTGATTCCAGACTTGGCCAAGTGAATCTTGGCCAAGTGAATTCTTGGTTTAGCCAATGGGACAGGAGGAAAAACTGATGCATGCAGGGACTTTAAAAGTGCCACTATAGCAACTTGCCATCTTCTGTTGTTTTCAGAAGCTCGAGTTTCCTTATGACTAAGCCCGAGCCAGCCAGAGGGATGATGAAGGACACATGGCCAGATGACCCATTCTCCCAGCTGACATCCAGCTAACACTCAGAAGCAGAGCCATTTAGCTGATTAACAGCTGACCACCGAGGAACCACCAACGAAACCCAGCCCAAATCTCCAGCATATAGAACACAAATTGATAAAAGTTTATGCCTTGATCCACTACATTTTGGTATATTTATTACATAACAGTAAATACTTGATAGAGAGTATGTTCATAACTCAGACTGAAAAAGCAGTGGGTTAGATAGAACAGACTTACACCACACACACACACACACACACACACACACACACACACACACACACATACATGCACCCTTAGAATAAGAACATAAATAAAAGGCAAAGAGGGAATTCTAAAATCTTTTGGAGAGGAAAAAAATAGGTCATGTTCAAAGGAAAGTATTTCAGATTGACATTAGAATTCCCAACAATCCTGAATATAACAAAACTGGTAATATTTTTAAAGTATTAAAGAAAGAAAACTTCCAATCCAGAATTTATATCTAATCAATCATTTAAATATGAGGACAAAATAAAGATATTCTCAGACATACCAAGCCCCAGAAGATTTAACACTAAACAATTGCTTGAGAACATCATTAAAATAATTTTTTCAGTAGGAAGAGAAATTAACACCAAAGCAGTAAATTTAAGATTTGTCTGAATAAGCATTAAAGAAAGGAAGAAAGAGTGGAAGGAAGAAAGGGAGGGAGGGAGGGGGGAGTAGGTATAGTCTAATAATCTAGAAGTAAAATTTTGGGATGACAGTAACAGGAAAAGACTGAATGGCATCATGGTTAAGCACTAGGACTCTAGAGCCAGATGCTGAGAATCTGCCTCAGCCATTCTAGCTGTGTGATCTTACATGAGTTACTTAACCTCTCTGGGCCTCAGTTTGCCTCACTTACGAAGTAGGACTGACAAAAGAGAATTCATATCATAAGATTATTTTGAGAATTATAAAAACCTAGTTTAAAAACCCTTGGATTTTTACCTTGTTTAGAATAGGTTTTTAGTAAATGTTTGATGTTGTTTTCATATGGGGAAGGGACTAAAGGGAGAAGGGAAATAGACAAACACAATAAATGAAATAAATGAACCACATTAATTTAGATAGACATAAGCACTTGGAAGAAAATGACTTGAATTATATGAAGATCATGAAGTAAAGACCAGGAACGGGGCCTTACAGGCTTCCAGGGAGGAAGCAGGTCCTCAGTGAGGAATGAATCATCTGACTTGCAGCTCCAGAAGGAGGAACCCTCCCAGAAAGAAAGCGCAAGGATCCCTGAGCCTGTGTGGAGTACAGTCCCAGCAGAACCTCCCATTTTCAAGGAGCTGTGTGAGCTTGAAAGGTGACAGCAGTGACTCAGAGACCGTGGCCAGAGAGGCCTTCCTGAACAGTCTGCTTTCCAGAAAAACTGCAGAACTTTCTCCTGTCCTTGAAGGGAGGGCAGGAAGAGAAAGAATCCTAGAAATGACTAAAATTAAATTTCCCACCAGTTTGGGAGGGTTTACCTCAAAGTCAGCTTCATTAAAGAAAATGCGATATTTCTTGCATGTTCCAATCTGTGTGGTAAGAGTCATACGTCTACTACGAAAGCAACTCTTGATTTCTCCTGCATCTCCTCTTCTTCCGTCCACCCAGTCCTTTAATAGTCATATGTAGCAGTCATATTTGAAGTCATCTTTGGGGAGGAATGCATACTATTTTGTCTGGATTCAGGAAATGATGATAATTACCAAAATACTTGTGATCACAGCTGAACCTTTTAATCACATCAATGTCTATGTGGGCTGCTGTTCAGTCAATATGAGTCTCAAGTCAGTAGTGTCTCTATAGAGTGAAGAGCTCTTTCTGAAGCCTAACCTGGAGGTCAGGTAAAAGGATAATTCAGGTCTCAGTCAGGAGGAAAGGCAGCAGTGATCAGAATTCCAGACCCTCTTCTGGAGCTTCTTGTAGAAGGGGACCAGTACCACCAACACCACAGGCACCGTTCTCGAGGCCCTACCTTTGGTTTGAAAACCACTTCTGATTTTTTAACAATGCCCATCAGCACCAAATGCTTTCCTCCCATATTCATAGTTTTACCAGTAACTTTATATCTCTGATTACTCTGACTTGACCGTGGTCTTTTTGAACCTTGCTCAGTCAAAATGGCCATCTTATTTGGGAGAAATAGTGACTCATTCTCACCTTCTGTTGGACTTTCAGAATGTTTTATCATGGAAGAATGTTACCCCAACCAGCCAGTTTCATAAGGCTATTGTAGCTCTGTGACTCTGCAAATGTTATTATGTGACTTTGGAAAAATTACTTAACTTCTCCCAGCCTCAGTTTCCTTATGTGTAGTGGAGAAAGTAACAGGATTGATTGTGTACGATGATTAAATGAGATAATATGTGTAAAGCACTAAACAAAGTGTCTGGCTCATGGTGGCTTACAGTAAGTACATAACAAATTTTTGTTACTCATGGCGGTGGTGAAAAGGGAGAGGTTTGTATCAGATAGAGTCCAGTTGGGACAACAGAAGTCATGCTGTACATTCCTGGAATTACAGGTCTTAGTGTAGAGAATTAGGGGTTTACAAAACCAACAGGGGAGCCAAGGATCAGGGAAGCCATCCCCTAAGCCTCAGCCCAAAGTACTCAAGTGGGTGCATCTCATGAGCTCAAAAATCATGGCAATTCTCAACAATTCCTGGGAAGTCCCCACCAAGGATCTCAGTCTGAGTCGTGAAAGTATAACACGCCTGCTGGGAATCTGCTGAGAACTTGGTGTATGTCAACAATGGTGGCTTTAGCTCCTGAGGTCACCTCCAAAATTTGGTATTTTCTTTCCCCACAACCTAAAGAAATTGTGGATATCAGAAGCCCTTCTACTAGACAGCAAGTCTGATTAAACTTGGAGGCCCAGACACAAAGTTTTGGCCAACAGTGATGTAATCCAGGGCAGAAAGCGAGCCTGAAGTGGGTTCTAAGGAAGACAGTTCCCACATGCCTCAAACATGCTGCAAGCAGCTGCACCAATTAAAAGGCAATTAAATGTGTAATAAATGGAAATGCTACAAAATTGTTCTGTAAAGTCTAAATGGGAATTGCTGGGGCGTGCTCACAGAGTGAGAAACGTGTGCCAAGAGGGATACCTGTTTTTCAGCTGATGTGCTGCTCTGCAATGCCAGCGAGGCATCTTTAAAGATGACCACTCAAGAACAGTTCTTTTCAGAGCACGTGAGAGGGGTGTCATTCCTGCTGGCCCATGCATGGGAGAGAAAGGATTGCAAACACACAAATAGGGGTGGAAGGACATGGTGACAGGAAGCCTGCCTGGTAGCTCTGCCCTGGCCTGGAGCCTGTGGTTCTGAACATTAAACAGGAAGAGGGATGGATCAGAAGCAGCAGAACATGAAAATGATGTTTTGAACCAGTAAAATGAGCTACTAGGCAACTTTACAGACAGTAGCAGTCAACACTCTCCTTTTGGAGAAGTGCCATCCCATCTTTTCTGTTTGATTTCCTCACTCCAAAGTTCAGGAAAAAGATGCTCAGCTTAAAACCTGATATATCAAATATTTGTTACCAATATTACATGCCTGTCTTGGGACCAGATAAAAGGGCGAATCAGTCAGATTTCAATCTGAGAAACAGAACCACTATTCATCATGGGACAGAATTTGTTATAAAAATGACACCTAACTTGATTACAGGGTAATCTGAGGAGGTCAAGTCCAGGAGTGAAGCTGGAGGGCGGAGGAGTCAACACCCCATCTGTGTGGATGCTGAGCATGGCTGGGACTTAGCAAAGGGAAGTCACAGGAGGCCTCTGGGCAGCGGTGCCTCTGCGGGCCTGCTGATGGGCATCTGGGGAGGGACCTGGAGGTGTCTGTGGTCAAAAGGATCAACAGACAGGACGAAGAGCTGGACTTGGAGGGGAGGGTGAGCTGGAATACACTGGCATCTCTGATTTTTCAGTCTTGATGTCCTTCAGTAAGTAAGAGAGGTGGCTTCACTTCAGCTGTCCAAACCCCATGCAAGTCCCTCTTCTGGCCAACTTTCCACCAGAACCATAGGAGGAAGGGATTTTAGCAGACAGTCTAATGGAGTTGGCACAGAACAAAATCCCCACTGGGTGAGTGATTGCAACTGGAACGATCAGGTGTGCAGTTGAAATTAATTTCATGCAGAGTTGGGGAAAGAGTGGTCAGGAGAGAAGGAAAGGGGGACCCAGAGCCATGTCCAGCTATTGAAGGAGCAGGTCATGGAAAAGTTGGGTGATCTGAGTAAATACACTTCTGGGAAGATAAAACTGGCTTTATTTCACTAGGGGTGCTGAAGCAATGCTCAGTTTAAATACTCAGTTGTGCTGGCCTGAAGGAGGGGCATGTGGTTCCTAAATGTTGAAGGGGTCCTCACCTGTTAGACTACCTTGCAACTGGTCCATATAACCAGGATACTCCTTCCAAAGCACCACGGCAGGGGCAGCATACAGGGTTGACAAGAGCCATCCAAATTCAAGCATCTCTCAATAACAGAAATTTTATCTACCTCAACTTTTATTATTATTTTTAATTTTTAATTTTTCAGTTTTGCTACATTTTAATAGTAGGTTTTTTAAGGGATTATTTTTGAGGTATTGTCCACAACATCAAACAAAAGGTACTGAGTACTCCACAGGGTACAGAGTGCTGCCAAGCACCTTAGAAAATTTACCTGACAAGGAGAACATGTGAAGGGCTTACAGTCTACTAATTTTACCTCAACTTTTAGAATGACAATAAAAGAAGGTGCTTGAGAGGAGCTCAATTACACTATGGATGCATTTTGTACAAGCCTACTGAGGGAAGGAGGGAGGTGAACACGTGGAGATCCATAAACTAAGCCCTTGGCAAATAAGACCACAGGGTTCACCAACTACCATTTCTTTTGAACTCAGGCACTACCCACTAACCCATAATTATACTAACTCAGTACGAACTTGCCAGGAGTGGAAAAGGAGATATTTCTATGGGGGCTGTTTGGATCCTGAAGGTAGCAAGTTGGAACACCAAATCTGCATGAGGGCAGGCTGTAGGTTACAGATTCCCACAGGAAACCTTTTATAAAATTCCCAACCAGATTCCATGTCAAGATAGGCTAGTTTCCACGTCTCCCTTCGCTGGTGGGATGACTTTTTTTTCCCTACTGTGCCTTTTCTCTAGGGTTTAGGCCTTGGAGGGACTGAATTTATGTGGCCCCTTTGTGTAGGCTTGAGGCTTTGTCTCCCACCCCCAGGGCTGCCATTCAAGCAAATGCTCTTAGTTTCTGAAGGGGGTTCCGATTTAGGCTTATCTCCGCTTGCAGCACCCTCTTGCTATTTCCCTACTTTCTTCTGAATTCAACCATGCATGTTAAATATACTTGATATATTTTATGCTGTGTTTCCAGGTGTTTGTATGAGTTGTTCAATGGTTTTAGAATTCCAGATTTCTGGAGAATGAAGTTGCCAAGGTGATCACTAACATTCTCTGGCTAACACTGTGCTGCACACTGAAGCCCTTTCGGACTGGAATTCTAAGTCCCATCCGAGATCTGAGAAAAAGAGGCCTGGCACGAGAGGTTTCCTGTGTCTTATCCTCTAGGACAACCAGGGTTGGGCAGTAGCCCATTACCAATCATTACCAATATCTTTGAAGGCCAAGGACCACCTGGGTTTTGGTTTCGATGACTTACTGCTCAGCTGTGGTTTTGAAGCTCCAAATTAATGATCGGCTGTGGAAATGAATGGGAGTGGAAAATCAACTTTTTTTTTTCCTAGATGGAAACATTTAAATGGAGACTTTGACTTGCTCTTCTTTTTCATGATTTAGATGCTTTGCCCATGAAAACAGTAAGCATTTCCTACCTGAGAAAGAGTATGAAACTAGAAACAAAATGTATTTATTCAGTAGATATTTATTGTACATCTTTGCCTGTGTTAGGCAGGAAAAGGAAAGGCCTTGTAAAAGAAGTCAGCAGATCAAAGGAGACTTGGCAGTTAATGGGCTGCTCTGGACCAATGTTTGCTAATTGGAGTACATGCAGTTCCAATCAGGGACTCAGTGTCCCCAGCGAATGCACTCCTGCACTTTCGCATATGGCAGTGTCAGAGACGAGACAGCTGAACAAGGTTGGGGAGAGGGGGCAGATATGTTGCCCCAATTTCCCAGAAGAATGTCCCCTTGAAAATCTGTTGCAATAGTTAACAGTACCTAAAATCAGATGATGCGTGAAATAAAAATCACAATTCTGTTCAGTCTATGACAGCATAAATGAATTATGATAGAAATAAATACAAAGATTATGAGTGCTATTTCATACTTCCAAGTTATAAGTGTAACTCCTCACTTATCATGTATTCCATTACAATGCACTTGGTTGGTGAGTGCATACAGGCTTCTCAGTTTCCCACGTGTTCTGACACTAGCACGTCTCTCCATACCATCCCCACACATCCATTCTCCTTCTTAACTCCATCAGCTTTGTGTTAGGAATGAGTTCGTTTAGATGACGCAGTGGAGTCAGGTAGAGCGAGACATGAAACCAAAGTCTAGAAAGCAAAGCGAGTTTTATCACCCATCCAGGGTCAGACAGGCCTTGCATATTTGAGGAAAGTTCCTTTTTATGGTGTTTGCAAGGGATTTGTATGAGTGGTATTGTTATGCAAACGTGTTGATCAACAGGCTGGCAATGATGTAAGGTAATTTCTACTGCACAATCATTTTCCCAGAATTCTCTTTGATTGCCCACCAAGGGGGGCTAAACTGCAATGCAGATTTATTTTAATGACTTTATAATGAGGAAATGTCACTTCAGGGCACCCTAGGAGCATGCCCAGTTGGACTCTAGCTTGTGGAATGTCTCTGTGGTTTCACTCCTGCTGGGGATTTTCTCATTGGTGGAAACCATCTGTAGTCTCAACTTCTCTATCTGTGGTCACCCTGACCTCTCCTCCTGCTTACCTATGGCTTCCTGCCTAATATTTGCTTCCATTGGTGTTCAACCAATGGTAGATATCATCACAAAATTTGAGCACAGCCCTTTCATATCAAAATGTTCTAGAATGCCATGTTCTCTCTTTTAAGAAAGAGGTACTTGTGGGTAGGGGCAACCTGACATTAAGCTAAGTGGATAGAGTGTGATCTTCATGAGGCCAAGGACAGTATCTACCTTGCAGTGCTATATCTCCAGTACTGTAGTTTCCAGTGCCTGGAAGGCAATAGCTGCTCAACGGTTATTTGCTAACTAGATGAATAAATGAATGAGTGAGTGAGTGAGGAAAGGAAGAGAGCTGCAGGCAAGTCTGTTGCAGCGAAGTGCATGTGAATCCCTACTAGAAGAGACATCTTCCTGCAAGTGGAATGTTTAGGGCAACTAGCTTGGTGAGGGCATTTGGAAAGATGTGGGTCTGCTGCCTGTTAAAGACCAATGGGGTCTTCCAGGTCCCTGACTCTTGAGGATAGCTGGACATAATCTCAGGCCCTAAAATCCACCATCATTAAGAAAGACAGGGAGTTAAAGCTGGTAAGAAGTAAAAAAAAATGTGCAGAAGGTTATCCACACACCCTCTTCTGCCATGTCATCAGCGTCATTGGGACTGGTGGCCACAGAAGCACCACTAGGCAAAATGTATTATAAATTCACACACACAATTGTTGTGCTGAATCCTGCAGAAAGGAAAAGTGACTAACACTAAGGTCTCTGCTTCTGGAAGGCTGGAGAGCCCTTCTGTGATTCCACTAGCTATGGATCACAAACTCACAACTAATATCTGGGTCTGCACTTGCCCTTTAAGCCAGCCCTTCCCCTTTCCAAGATCCTAATTGAACCATAAGTTGATTGTAGACAAAATTAATAACAATAAATATAATTTGCATAGATAAAAAGCAGTGTAAATATACAACCATAAAAAAGAAGATATAAAATGCATACAGTTTTGTGTCCAAACTGAAGTATTTTCCAGCATCAGGGGTGGGAGGAAGGGGTGACTTGGGAAAGGGGTGAGGAGGAAAGAAGCGTGCTGAGTAGAGTAGGAACCAGGAAGCACAGCCCTGAATAAAACTTGCCCCGTCATAAAATTCCCTTAAGCTGGGCTCTTAAAAATATCCCCATGAACAAAGATAAAGCACCCACAGATGTTCAACCAGTCTGAGCAGTTGATTAGCAGAACATCTAAATGTCTCCATTATGAAAAGAGATACTTTCTCATTCAGAAGCAATAATGAGCTGTTTTCCATTGGTTCCACTGGGAGGGAGACTTTAATAATTTTTTCCTCTATGATGTTATTGCAATGGTAAAGTTAAAAGTTAAACGTTCTGATTAGAAGTTAAAGAGAGGCCTACCCACCTCCACTTACCCACCCATGCCATGGCTGGGGTAACTTTTGTGCTGACCTCCCCTAAATTCTCATCCTCATAAATTCCTCACTTTACTGAAATCTGATGTATCTTCCCCAGTGCAGTCACTATACGATTTTCAGATCACCATGACCCTAACTTACCAGCTACGAAAATACACATTTTTCGTTCTGAATCTCTGCAGAATTTGACACTACTCCTTTAGATTCCTCCTCTCTTGGCTTTGTCAAATCACTTCTCTCACTAACTAAGCCCATTCCTGTGTCTCCTTTTGGAGGGTCCTCTTTCTTTGCTGCCCCTTAAATGTTAGGGCTCCCCGGTACCATCACTGGTCTCTCATCTTACACTAGTCACTGCCACAGAGGCTCTCCTCTCACTAAGTCAACCACCATCTCTCAGAAAGGCTGTTCCCCCCAATCTCATCTTCATAAACCCAAGCTCAGATTCAAATTGTCTAAAAATGCACCATCATCTTCTGTCCTAAGCTGGCTCTCATTCCAAAATTTCTCTTCATTTTTTTTAACCTCCATCCATCTAGGCAACCAAATTAGAATCCTAGTAGACTTCGATTCTTTCCTTTCCCTTACTCCTCATACCTAATCAGTCACAGTGTCCTTTTAGTTTCTTCTAAAAATTTCTCTCATCTGTCTCTGAAGGGCCATGCCAAGCTTTAGATCTCCCTCTAGACTAAGCTCCACTCTTCCTGTCCTCACTTACAGGTGCTCTTCCTAAACCACTTCCTAGTAAGGCCCCTGCCTGTGAATCTTCATCGCAGAGTTGTTCTCTGGCAATCCAGAAAATTTGAAAAATTGGTGCCCTGAGTTAGCTGAGGAGGCAGACTCCATAATGAGATTTTGACATGATTCCTCACTAGCCAATTGGCAATGAGCGCCCCCCCACTAGTGGCAGGTAGAGAACTGGTAAACTCTGGCATGAAGTTAAAATGCTCACCAGTAGTGAGCTGGATGTTGTGATAAAAGGGAGAGAAAGCACTGTGGGTACAATATCTGGTGGGCATCTGAGAGGTTGGAGGAAAGAGGTAGCTAAGAACTATGGAATCAGATGGCTGTTGCTGAGAGTTATCAATGCATTGGAGAAATATATGAAAAGTTGAGGGAAATTAGTCACCAATTTAAGGCAAAGTGTGAAAGACAGAGGCTGCCTTGGGAATAGGATGTCGGTTAAAGGGTACAAACTCCCAGTTGTAAGTTGCATAAGTTCTGGGGGCCTAAGGTACAGTATGGGGACTGTAGTTAATCACACTGCATCATATACCAGAGAGGTGCTAGGAGAGTTGATCTCACATGTTCTCACCACACATACAAAATGGTAATCTTGTGATGTAGGTGATGGAGGTGTTGACTAATTCCAGGTAGGACTTCCTCAAGGGTGGTTAACTAGATTCTCCACTTAAAAATGTCCACCTTCTAGCCCTCCACAGGGTTGATGTGAGAGCTAGGTGCCTGCAAGAAGACAGGTGCAGGACACCAGACTCCGCTCCCAGGCTAGGGGTGTGCTAGTGCCAGCTTAGGCCAGCAATTTTCTGGAGCAGCCCCAATTTTATCTGCAATCCAGATGGTTAATTAAGCATATTTAAATATAATTATCCCTTTTGCTTTTGTAGCACGTCACGTATAAACAAATTCTTAACCCCCCCAAAAAGAAATCCTTTATGAGACCCTGTGACCTAATTCGAGTCTAGAAAATTATTATTCTGTATACACACTAAATCAAAGTAGTAAATTCATTTTTGATTTATATAATTGCCCTTATATAATGTGTTGGTTAGTGGATCCATTCCCTGGACTCCTGTGAATTGAAATTTAGATGCTAACTTTTCAAGGAGGAGGCTCTGATGTCTTGGAAGTGCCAGGCAATGGGAAGTCACTCCCTCGAAGCCCGGTTTGAAATGATAATATATAGTAACAGTGTACTGAGCTCCTAGTGTGGGTCAGGCTCTGTTTTGGCCACTTTGTAGTTATTGCATTAATCTTTGTAATGACCCTGCAAAGTGCCTGATCCCTTTTATATATATGAAGAAACCAATGTGCTGGGGGCGGCTCACACAGGCTACGAGAGCCAGAAGTACAAATGTCTCCCCAGTTTGCATTCAGTGACAACATGTTTGCAGTGTAAAATTGGCCATGGTGGGGTATTTACACCCCCAAAATTGGCCCATGTTATAAATTTGTACCTTATTCACTTATTTGAAGAGTTATTTTGAATAAGACCATAAGGGAGGTAAATAAGACCATAAGGGAGTTATTTTGAATAAGACCAAAGGGGATAAAGAGGTACAAACTTCTAATTACAAAGTAAATAAGCCACTGGGATTGCGATAATATTGCAATAACTTTGTGCAGTGACAGATGGTAACTATACTTATCCTGGTGAGCATTTCATAATGTATAAAATTGTTGAATCACTATGCTGTACATCTGAAACATATTAATATTGTATATCAATTACACTTCAATAAAACAAAGCATCTGCTAAACATTTTGTAGCATGCCACAGTTGGTAGCTAATAACCAACCGAGCTGACATTCAAACTCAGATCTCTCAGTCTCCAAGCTCTTGTTCTGTTTCCCATGTTAGGAGAAGCTGCAGGCTGATGTCAGTGCCCAGTGCCTTCTCAAGGCTCCAAAGGTCTCTGTTCTGAAGACCACCCTGCTTTCCCCAACTACATTCTGCTAACTCAAAATAGGAAGCGAAGTTCAGCCAAGGGCTACCCAGAATTCCATTTATTCTGTGGTGACTCTTGCCAAAAAGGATAGTCACATGGCAAAACTGTTAGAGAAAAACCATAAACACAAAGACAGTTTGGCTCCTGTTTGTTCAGTATCCATGAATAAATGCAAAGGAGGAACTGATTAAGCCATTAGTTCCCAAGTGCTTTGAGGAACCCTGCTGGAGAACTCTTTTGCTTGGCAGAGAGGAGAAGGACCCCGTGGAAACCTTAACACCATCTAATTAAGGAGTTGGAGTTTAATCTCTAGGCCAAGTGTCCATCTGCTTCCCATTTCCAATCATTTAGCACACATTAAAAATGAACACAGTGTAACTCAGGACAACTTCAGAAATGCATTTCGTTTCCAAGACAGGAGTAAGACAAGAAACTAACTTCAAAGAAGATAACAGAATAGCCAAATGTCCTGCTAAATTCTGGCATGGACTGGAGTCAGATGTTGAGAAAATTACCTTTAATAAGTAACTTCAGTTTTAATGACACTGAACTCTCCAGTGGCTGAGGCGCATCGATCCCTAGGCGATGTTTAATAATCTTACATATTCATTTCACGTGTATTTTATAGTCCTTTTCTGTGTGTGTTAGTTTCATCTTTTGTTTTAAATTGTTATTTATGTGGGGATAGATATCTTATCTATTAAGTCAGTTGAGTGTTTTTTGCCCAATAAATATGTTCTAAGATTGAGTTGCCTTTACTGGTGATTGTCTCAAACTTGCAGAGCAACAGCCTTTGGGGGCATTCCTTTACCTCTCCATGATGACAGTTTCCCTTAGCCCTGTGCTCTGCTCTCACTTTGTCTCAGAGCAAGGGAGTGCAGTGGTAAGGGTTGGGCTGGCCACAGGACAAGGCAATGTTCTGCTCATGCCCAATAGAGAAGCCAACATCTGTGACTCCTGTGAAATATGGGGTCTTCTAGGTCAGTAAAGGACGTGAGCAACTTCCTCCTCAGGTGCAATCCAGGCCAAGAGGTGAGACTTGAAAGACAACAAGGGAAGGCTTTCTTTCCAACAAACCTTGAAAGTGTGGCCCAGGAGAAGCATTTGCCCTTAAAGAACAACAGGGACACATTAATAACATTAATAACAGCAGAACCAAAAAAAAAGAAACCACAGGAGATGGGATTAAAGATGGCAGTATGAGAGGAGAGACAGGGGCTTCCTCCTAAAACTGAATAAAATTAGAAAATTTAATTGGTGCAGCTAATCCTGAGAGAGCAATAGGAAAGAGGACGGCGTCAGACTGCACACACCTGGAGGAAAGAGCAGACCTCAGCGAACAGGGTAAAGTACCAGATCTGTGGCTCCGGGACCCGAGCCCCTCCCCCACCTCAGCTCACCGGTGGGAGGAAGAGAAACGGAGCAGGGAGGGAGTGGAAGGCTTGGGACTGCTGAATACTTAGCTCCGGAGATCTGTTCTGGGAGCACAAACCTACATTTCATGGTGCTTTCATGAGACTCGCATGAACACCGGGTTGGAAAGGTAATATAGGAAGAGTTCCTGGGGAGACTGGGATTCTGGCTGCTTGTGGAAAGCAGGGATCCATATCCGGCTGCTCTGGGACAAAAACATACCTGTGTGACCAGCCTACTGGCTCAGGCAGTGGAGACAGGCACAGGAGTCAGGAGGCGGGGAACAGCTCCTTCCTCCCCCCAGGCACCAGGACTGCTCCCCTGTGACCCCCGCCATTGCTTCAGGGGATCAGCAGCTCCAGAATAGAGCTTCTGGACACTAGAGGGCGCCATATACAAACATGAAACGCCAAAGGAACCTTGTCCAGAGTAAAATTATTAATACATCTCCTGAGAAAGATTTAAATGATATGGACCTCGTGACTCTTCCTGAAAGGGAGTTCAAAATAAAAATCATCAACATTCTAATGGAGGTAAGGAAAGACATCCAAGAACTCAGGAATGAATTCAGGTTGGAGATCCAATCGTTGAAGAGCACGATGGAGGGTATTAAAAGCAGGTTGGGTACGGTGGAGGAGACAATAAATGAAATAGAAACTAGAGAAGAGGAATACAAAGAAGCTGAGGCACAGGGAGAAAAAAGGATGTCTAAAAATGAAAGAATATTGAGAGAACTGTGTGACCAATCCAAGTGTAACAATATTCACATATTAGGGATACCAGAAGAAGAAGAGAGAGAGAAAGGGATAGAAAGTGTCTTTGAGGAGGTAGTTGCTGAAAACTTCCCCAATCTGGGGAAGGACATAGTCTCTCAGGCCATGGCGATCCACAGATCTCCCAACACAAGGGACCCAAGGAAGACAACACCAAGACACAGAGTAATTAAAATGGGAAAGATCAAGGATAAGGACAGACTGTTAAAAGCAGCCAGAGGCAGAAATAAGATCACATACAAAGGAAAGCCCATCAGGCTAACACAGATTTCTGAGCAGAAACCTTACAGGCCAGAAGGGAGTGGCATGATGTATTTAATGCCATGAAGCAGAAGGGCCTGGAACCAAGATTACTTTATCTGGCAAGATTATTCTTTAAATTTGAAGGAGGGATTAAACAATTTCCAGATAAGCAAAAGCTGAGAGAGGTTACCTCCCACAAACCATCTCTGCAGTCTATTTTGGAGGAACTGCTATAGATGGAAGTGTTCCTAGGGTTGGATAGCTGTCACCAGAGGTAGTAAAATCACGGTAGGGAGGGTGGAGCAGCTGATTGCGAGGCAACTGCAAAATTAAATTGACTATCCCCAAAGTCAATCAAGGGATAGACAAAAAGTACAGAATTTGATACCTAATACATAAAGAATGAAGGAGGAAGAAGAAGGAGGAAAAATAGAAAACATTTAAATAGTGTTTGTAATAGCATACTAAGTGAGTTAAGTTAGACTCTTAGACAGTAAGGAAAGTAACCTGGAAACTTTGGTAACCACAAATCTAAAGCCTGAAATGGCAATAAGTACATACCTATAGATAATCACCCTAAATATAAATGGACTGAATGCACCAATCAAAAGACATAGAGTCACTGAATTGATTAAAAAAAAACAAGACCCATCTGTATGCTGCTTACAAGAGACTCACCTCAAACCCAAAGACATGCACAGACTAAAAGTCAAGGGATGGAAAAAGATATTTCATGCAAACAATAGGGAGAAAAAAGCAGGTGTTGCAGTACGAGTATCAGACAAAATAGACTTCAAAACAAAGAAAGTAACAAGAGATAAAGAAGGACATTACATAATGATAAAGGGCTCAGTCCAACAAGAGGATATAACCATTATAAATATATATGCACCCAACACAGGAGCACCAGCATATGTGAAACAAATACTAACAGAACTAAAGGAGGAAATAGACTGCAATGCATTCATTTTACGAGACTTCAACACACCATTCACTCCAAAGAACAGATCCACCAGACAGAAAATAAGTAGACACAGAGGCACTGAACAGCACACTAGAACAGATGGACCTAAAAGACATCTATAGAACTCTACATCCAAAAGCAACAGGATACACATTCTTCTCAAGTGCACATGGAACATTCTCCAGAATAGAACACATACTAGGCCACGAAAAGAGCCTCAGTTAATTCCAAAAGATTGAAATTCTACCAACCATCTTTTCAGACCCCAAAGGTATAAAACTAGAAATAAATTGTACAAAGAAAGCAAAAAGTCTCATAAACACATGGAGGCTTAACAACATGCTTCTAAATAGTCAATGAATCGATGACCAAATTAAAATGGAGATCCAGCAATATATGGAAACAAATGACAACAACAACACAAAGCCCCAACTTCTGTGGGACGCAATGAAAGCAGTCTTAAGAGGAAAGTATATAGCATATTTAAAGAAGGAAAAACAAACCCAAATTCTAATGTCACAATTATCAAAATTGGAAAAATAAGAACAGATGAGGCCTAAAGTCAGCAGAAGGAGGGACATAATAAAGATCAGAGAAGAAATAAACAAAATTGAGAAAAATAAAACAATAGCAAAAATCAATGAAACCAAGAGCTGGTTCTTTGAGAAAATAACAAAATAGATAAGCCTCTAGCCAGACTTATTAAGAGAAAAAGAGAATCAACACACATCAACAGAATCAGAAATGAGAAAGGAAACATCACGACAGACCCCACAGAAATACAAAGAATTATTAGAGACTACTATGAAAACCTATATGCTAACAAGCTGGAAAACCTAGAAGAAATGGACAACTTCCTAGAAAAAAACAATCTTCCAAGACTGACCAAGGAAGAAACACAAAATCTCAAGAAACCAATTACCAGCAAAGAAATTGAAGCGGTAATCAAAAAACTACCCAAGAACAAAATCCCTGGGCCAGATGGATTTACCTCGGAATTTTATTAGACACACAGAGAAGATATAATACCCATTCTCCTTAAAGTTTTCCAAAAAATATAAGAGGAGGGAATACTCCCAAACTCATTCTATGAAGCCAACATCACCCTAATACCAAAACCAGGCAAAGACCCCACAAGAAAAGAAAATTACAGACCAATATCCCCGATGAATGTAGATGCAAAAATACTCAATAAAATGTTAGCAAATCGAATTAAAAAATACATCAGAAGGATCATACACCACGACCAAGTGTGATTCATCCCAGGGATTCAAGGATGGTACAATATTCGAAAATCCATCAACATCATCCACCACATAAACAAAAGAAAGACAAAAAACACATGATCATCTCCATAGATGCTGAAAAAACATTTGACAAAATTCAACATCCATTCATGATAAAAACTCTCAACAAAATGGGTATAGAGGGCAAGTACCTCAACATAATAAAGGCCATATATGATAAACCCATAGCCAACATCATACTGAACAGCAAGAAGCTGAAAGCTTTTCCTCTGAGATCAGGAACAAGACAGGGATGCCCACTCTCCCCACTGTCATTTAACATAGTACTGGAGGTCCTAGCCACAGCAATTAGACAAAACAAAGAAATACAAGGAATCCAGATTGGTAAAGAAGAAGTTAAACTGTCACTATTTGCAGATGACATGATATTGTACATAAAAAACCCTAAAGACTCCACTCCAAAACTACTAGAACTGATATCGGAATACAGCAAGGTTGCAGGATACAAAATTAACACACAGAAATCTGTGGCTTTCCTATACACTAACAATGAACCAATAGAAAGAGAAATCAGGAAAACAATTCCATTCACAACTGCATCAAAAAGAATAAAATACCCGGGAATAAACCTAACCAAAGAAGTGGAAGACCTATACTCTGAAAACTATAAGACACTCTTAAGAGAAATTAAAGAGGACATCAACAAATGGAAACTCATCCCATGCTCTTGGCTAGGAAGAATTAATATTGTCAAAATGGCCATCCTGCCCAAAGCAATATACAGATTTCATGCAATCCCTATCAAATTGCCAAGAACATTCTTCAACGAACTGGAACAAATAGTTCAAAAATTCATATGGAAACACCAAAGACCCTGAAGAGCCAAAGCAATGCAGAGAAAGAAGAATAAAGTCAGGGGGGATCTCACTCCCCAACTTCAAACTCTACTACAAAGCCATAGTAATCAAGACAATTTGGTACTGGCACAAGAACAGAGCCACAGACCAGTGGAACAGATTAGAGACTCCAGACATTAACCCAAACATATATAGTCAATTAATATTTGATAAAGGAGCCATGGACATACAATGGCGAAATGACAGTCTCTTCAACAGATGGTGCTGGCAAAACTGGACAGCTACATGTAAGAGAATGAAACTCAATCACTGTCTAACCCTATACACAAAAGTAAATTCAAAATGGATCAAAGACCTGAATGTAAGTCATGAAACCATAAAACTCTTAGAAAAAACATAGGCAAAAATCTCTTGGACACAAACATGAGCGACTTCTTCATGAACATATCTCCCCGGGCAAGGAAAACAAAAGCAAAAATGAACAAGTGGGACTATATGAAGCTGAAAAGCTTCTGTACAGCAAAGGACACCATCAATAGAACAAAAAGGTACCCTACAGTTTTAGAGAATATATTCGTAAATGACAGATCTGATAAAGGCTTGACATCCAAAATATATAAAGAGCTCACACACCTCAACAAACAAAAAGCAAATAATCCAATTAAAATATGAGCAGAGGAGCTGAAGAGACAGTTCTCCAAAGAAGAAATTCAGATGGCCAACAGACACATGAAAAGATGCTCCACATCGCTAGTCATCAGAGAAATGCAAATTAAAACCACAATGAGATATCATCTCACAGCAGTAAGGATGGCTACCATCCAAAAGACAAACAACTAGTGTTGGTGAGGTTGCAGAGAAAGGGGAACCCTCCTACACTGCTGGTGGGAATGTAAATTAGTTCAACCATTGTGGAAAGCAGTATGGAGGTTCCTCAAAATGCTCAAAATAGACTTACCATTTGACCCAGGAATTCCATTTCTAGGAATTTACCGTAAGAATGCAGCAGCCCATTTTGAAAAAGACAGATGCACCCCTATGTTTATCGCAGCACTATTTACAGTAGCCAAGAAATGGAAGCAACCTAAGTGTCCATCAGTATATGAATGGGTAAAGAAGATGTGGTACATATACACAATGGAATATTATTCAGCCATAAGAAGAAAACAAATCCTACAATTTGCAACGACATGGATGGAGCTAGAGGGTATTATGCTTAGTGAAATAAGCCAAGCGGAGAAAGACAAATACCAAATGATTTCACTCATCTGTGGAGTATAAGAACAAAGGAAAAACTGAAGGAACAAAACAGCAGCAGAATCACAGAACCCAAGAATGGACTAACAGTTACCAAAGGGAAAGAAACTGGGGAGAATGGGAGGGTAGGGAGGGATAAGAGTGGGGAAGAAGAAAGGGGGTGTTATGATTAATGATTAGCATGTATAATGTGGGGGGTGGGGGAAAGGGGAGGACTGTGCAACACAGAGAAGAGAAGTAGTGATTCTACAACATCTTACTATGCTGATGGACAGTGACCATAATGGGATTTGTAGGGAGGGACTTGGGGTAGGGGAGAGCCTAGTAAACATAATGTTCTTCACGTAATTGTAGATTAATGATAACAACAACAATAAAAAAAGTTAAAAAAAAAAGAAATTAAAAAACAGAACTACCATGTCATCCAGAAATTTCACTTCTGTGAAAATAACCAAAAGAAATGAAAACACTAACTTGAAGAGATACCTGTAGCCCCATGCTGATGGTAGCATTATGTTCAATAGGCGGATGTGGAAACAGCCAAGTGTCTGATGGATGAATGGCTACAGAAGTGTGGTATATACACAATGGAATATTATTCAGCCATTAAAAAGGAATCCTACTATTTGCAACAACATGGATGGACCTTGAAGGCATTATACTAAATGAAATAAATTAGAGAAAGGCAAATACTATATGATCTCACATGTGGAATCTTAAAAAAACAAAGACAAAAACCAAAATTCTTCAAAAAGGTCAGACTTGTTCCCCAAGGTGGTGGGGGAAGGAGAGTTGGAGAAAGGTTCTCAAAAGGTTCAAAGTTTTGGTTATAAGTCAGTCCTAGGGATGTAATGTACACCATGATGGCTATAGCTAACACTGCTGTGTGTTACATAAGAAAGTTGTTACGAGATAAACCCTAAGAGTTCTCATCACAAAGAGAAGACTTGTCCTTTTCTTCTTTCTTTTCTTTTTATTGTATCTGTGAGGATATTGATGTTACTGAACCTATTGTAATCATTTCACAGTATATGTAAATCAAACCATCACACTGTATGCTACTCTATGCCAATTATTTCTCAATAAAACTAGGGGGGAAAAGATCCCCCGGTAGAAAAAAAAAAATAACAGCAAAACCTGGATTTTGAAAGAGCTTTGGTCATAGGGTAGAATAGAAAACAACTTTATCCCAATGCACACATGCTCTGTGACATAGTTTCTCCTCACCCCTTAGCTAAAATCTAGAGCGGACTCTCTGCTTTGCAGGCCATTCTCAGGTAAGGAAAAGTCCTGGGCCCCGGCACATCACAAACAAGCACTCACTCTCTCAGTAACTAAAATTTCCAGCCTTCTGTAAGAGTGAAAAATCTTTTTAAACTTCATTTAAAAAATAATATTTACAACTTCTTCCTCCCCAGGTGGCATTGTTCAAGACAGAAAGCTTTCAGTGGAGAGGAACTTGGGGCAGGGGAAGCTGGGTGGAGGGTTTTTTCTTTCTTGATTCTGCCATCTCTCCGCCATGCTCCCAGTGTCCCTGTTGTGACTTCTGTCCCCCCCTATGCTGGAGCAGCGAGGAGGGGCAGGAGTTAAGGACGGCTGTGCTGACCACGCAGTCATGAGCTGGCACTGCTGTCCCTGGGTTCAGTGGACGGGCAGCGCTTCCTTGCCTTCCTGCCTCAAGAGAACCTCCAGTGAGCATGGTGCTGGTCATTTCTGCCTCAGGAAACTTTTATTCTATTGGTGACCACTGTCAGAGTTACATAGTGTGCTGAAAGTTCTTACCACCCATGACTGTTGAAGTTTATAAAATTTTTCTACATTCATTGTGATGACCAAATGATCTTTCTTCTTTATTCTACTTGCATCCCTAGATTAAATGCCACTCAGTTATAAGGTACTATGTATTATTATTATTCTAAATCATTGGATTCAATTTGCTAATACTGTGTTTAGGATTTTACATTTATATTTTTGAGGGAGACTGACTTAGTATTTTTCTTTCTTGAAATGTCTCTGTCAGGTCTGGTTATCATGGTCATGTGGTGCTCACAGAATGAACTGAGACATCCAAATTCTTTCTATTCTGGAAGGGTTTATGTAAGATTGGTGTTATTTCTTCCTTAAATGTTTGGTAGACTTCACCAGTGAAAACACTAATCCTGGAGAATTCTTTGTGGGATGAATCTCTGTCTTTTGGATTGCTCTGTGGGTTCCTTAGAGACTTCCCATCGCTGGGGACCATTCACCTGCGGGACTCTGCTTGAGGAGATGCCCCCTCCAGCTGGCTGCTGAGACCCCTGTATTTGTCTGCTTGGGCTGCCATAACAAAATATTCCTGGCTGGGTGGCTTAAACAACAGACATCTATTTTGTCACAGATCTGAAGGCTGTGAGTCCAAGATCAAGGTGCTAGCAGGGCTGGTTTCTGGCCTGGGCCCCTTTCCTTGCTTGCAGATGACTGCCCTCCTGCTGCGTCCTCGAATGCCTTTCCTCTGTGCATACAGGGGAAGAGAAAGAGAGCTTTGGTCTCTTCTCTTATTATAAGAACAAAAGTCCTAAGAGATTAGGGACCACCCTTATTACCCCATTTAACCTTAATTACCCCCTTCAAGGCCCTATCTCTAAATATAGTCACATTGAGCTTCAACATATGGGTTTTAGGGGACACAGTTCAGTTCATAACAGCCCGGATTCTCTGTGATCCCCTCACACAGACCCTCCCCTGTTCTTCCCCACGGCTGCTTCAGGCGGCCTCACGGACATCCCTCTGGGATGGTTTTGGTCCCTCTGCTGCACAGAAGACACCTTCATCTTACATCCTTCTGTACAGGGAATGAAAGTTACCGACAGAGACGTCTACACTGTGTGATTTTTCTCTCCGCGAACTGATTTGTGCTTCAGGCTCTAGCTTAAAAGGAGGAATGCTAGTATGGGTGGTCACTCAGGAGGAGGCGGAGATTGTGAGGCCTTTGGGCCCATGGACACGAGCAAGGGACTTCTGGCTTTTGCTGGGCAGCAGGGGAGAAAGAAAAGGGTAAGAAGTCAGGCAGGCAGTGAAGGGAGACAGCGAGGGGGGATGACTTCCTCGCATGGTTGCCTATCCTGTTTTCCGTTTTTGATCCCATTGGAAGCATTTGCTGTGAAATGAAGATAGGCTGGCAGACAATTTTGGTGCTTCATCAGTGGGCTAAGGATCCTGTAACAAAGGTACTGTGGACTGAATGGCTTAAACAGCAGGAACTGCTTGTCTTATGGCCCCAGAGGCTGGTGGTGTGAGGGGCTGGTTCCCTCTCAGGGCTGCGAGGGAGGCTCTGTTCCAGACTCCCCTCCCTGGCTCGTGCAAAGGCCATCTTCTCCCCTTGTCTTCACATCCTCTTCCCTCCCTGTGTGTACCCGTGTCCACATCTCCCCTTCTTAAAAGGACACAGTCAAATGGGATTAGGGCTCACCCTAATTACCTCATTTTGACTTGATTACCTCTGTAAAGACTGTATCTCCAAATAAGGTAGCATTCTGAGATATTGGCTAGGACTTCAACACATGAATTTTGGTGGTGGTTGTGTGTGGGGGGCACAGTTCAACCCATCAGTAGTAGGCGCCATCAGCAAAGGCTATGGTTGGTCCTTGGGGCCCCAGCCCCAGATCACAGACCATCCTCTGTGCACGGAAGGGGCAGCAGGAAAACATGAGCCAGGCCATGTGGCTCGACCCCCTGCTCTGCCCCCAGAGATCCACTGGGCCCTGGGCAAGTCCCTTGTCTTCTCTCAGCCTCTGCTTTGTCATCTAGAAAATGAAGGAATTGGACAGAAGCTCCGGAAGCTCTGACTCTATGGTTCTAAAGAAAATGAGATGGTGGCAGCGGCAGCTGCTCAGTGCATCTCAGAGACACACCTTTGTGTGTGGGGAGCACAGAGCCAGGCTCCTGTGAAGGCAGAGGCTTAAAGCCAATTAATGTTAGGTCAGGGTTAGTGTTTTTAGGGTACTAAGCAGATTTTCAGGTGGTCCCGCTCACTCAGAATACAAACTATTTATTGTCCTTGGCTGCCTTTCTTCCTCTTGTGAGCTGATGAGACGATGAATGCTGACAGGCTTTATGTCTGATCTTTGGGGTTGCAAGGGAAAGTTAAACAAGAGAACTGGATCAACACAGCATGGTTTCTGCCCACAAGACAGAATCACAGGGTATCCAAGTTGGAACCCTCAGTGCTACCTGGCCCGAGTTCCTTGTTTTATGGCTAGGAGTACTGAGACCTAGAGAAGTTTAGCTTGTGATGGTCAGTCCCACTGCTGGTTAGAGGGAGAGTCTGGATCAGGATCTAGCTGCTTGGGGCACAGTGCTACACTCTCTATGAAGAAAGAAGTGTGCCTACATTCTTGTGTCTGTGGAAATGAAGATTTGAAAGATCATTCTGCTTTCTGGGTAAGCACCTTTGGGTGCTCAGGAACCAACACTTGTTCCACTGGTCCTCAGACAGCGAATGGTGGTGGGTGGGAGGTGGGGAAATCATGCTGACCAAGCAGACCATTTCCCCTGGGGATGGGGAATCAGGGTCAGCAATTCCGGTCTAGGCTGGGCTCTCCTTCAACCTTAGACATAAGCTGTGGCCATCTTCCATGTGCTGTGTGGGCTAATGGGCACAGGGTGGTCTTTGGGGGACGAGTTGGGAGACGGAGAGCACACTCTTTGGCCCCGGAGGCTTGCATGTGCCAGTCCGGTGCCCTCAGAGGCTCTGCTGCCTGCCTGCCTCCAGGTCTGTGTAACACCTGCATCTCAGTCTGACACACCTTTTTTGTGTCCCCCCTTAGCTGGTTTGAACTGACTTAGTGCTTTTTTTTGCCACAAACAATTTAAACTAATGTGGCTCCATTTTATCTTAGGAAAAGAGCTTCTTTAGTTTTTTTTTTCCATTTAGTTGAATGGACATGCTATCATAGAAGTCCAATGTTCTCTCCAGCTCTTTCCAGAAGCCAACCCAACAGCTCTCTCCTTTTCCCCCATCCAGTCAGCTGTGTCAGTTGTGCAGTCTGGGTAGCTTTTCCTTGAAGGACTCTCAAAGCTATCACTCTTATCCATAACTAATATTACTAAATTTTTTAGGACCATATCCCTATATGTTGGTTATTTGCATTAATATTCCAACTGATTGACTGGACTCTCTCTCATTTTCAAGTCGTTTCCCTTCAGATGCAGCTCCTGAAGCTTGCTTTGCTTATGACTTTGCCTAAGTATACAAGTGGCAAGATGTGAGCCACTGAACAGGAGTGCTAGAAAGGGGCTAAAACAGTGTATCACTTTTCTGCTGTTACATAACAAATAACAACACATTTAACAGCTTAAAACATGTATTTATAATCTCACAGTTCTGTGGTTCAGAAGTGCATCCAGCTTGTCTGGGTTCTGAGCCCAGGGTCTCTGGAACTTGAAATCAAGATGTTGGCCAGTCTAGGCTCTTACTTGGCGGCTCTGGGGAGGAATATTCTAAACATTTCTGGTTATTGGCAGGATCCAGTGCCTTGCAGCTGTAGGCCTGAGGTCCCCATTTCTCTGCTGGCTGTCACTCTGCTCCAAGAGGCCCCCCATACTCCTCGCGTGGCTCCTCCAACTTCGAAGCATCATCGGGGCATCCAGCCCTTCTTGTGCTTCAGTCTCTGACTTGCCCTTCTGCCACCAGCTGGAGAACACTGCAATCACAGGCTCAGGAGACTAGGTTAGGCCACCCTTTCTGATTAGTAACCTTAGTCCCCTCTGCAGGGCCACTTCTGTCGTATGATATAGCATAGTCATGGGAGTGGCATCTCCTCGTATTCACAGCCCTAGTGGAGATATCATGCAGAGCTGAGGATTGCTAGAGTCATTCTTAGAGTTCTGCCTCACACAGACAGGGCCATGGCGGGTACTGCTCACCTAAGCAGCTGGGGAGAGATCAGAGCTGTGAATTCAGACACACACATGGACTAAGCATGGCCAATGACTTGGGCCCAAGAGAGGTCAAAGCAGCAGAGGGGCCAGAACTGGAGACAACGGCTAGGTGTGTGTGAGGTGGTAGAGGGGAAGCAGAGGCAGGGAGACGTGCCACAAGGGGGAGGTGGTGGAGAGTTACCTGTCATTATGTAAGGTTTATGAAGAGAGGCCCAGTGGGTCTAGAAAGACTATTTCTTACATTGGAGCAGCCAGAGCCCCAGCAGTCACCCTCCACCGACTATTCCAAGAATGTCCCCATATTCCTCAGTCTGGCATTCATAGCCTTCCCTTTCAGCTCCCACTTACATTCTGGGCTTCTTTCTCACAAATCCTTCTAATACACCTTCGGCAGATGTTCCAGTAGAACTGGTACGTAAGGAAATCAGTAACGCTGTGAAGAGATGGATGCTTGCCCGTTGTTTCCTGTGAGGAGTCACAAGTGGTGCTCTCGGTGAACTGACAGTGATCTGGGTCTGCCTCTGGTCTTCAGCCTCACCCGCTTGGTTCATCAGCTCCTCAGAGGCAGACCCACGTCTCGGCTGGTGCTCAAATGACACTGATTGTATTTGCTGTCTGTTCTCTTGATGTACTGATCTTTGCCTCTTCCCTACTGGCTAATTTCTGTTAGGTCTGAAGTGTTCAGACTCTCAGCTTTGGCTCAGCAGGTACACCTCCCTGAGCCTTTGCAAATGCTCCTCTTTTCCAACAGTTGCAGCAGACTGGTGGGACCTAGTGCAAAAATGAAAATGCAGGGCTCTTGTCCAAAAATGATTAAGAATTTTAAGATGGTGACTGCAGAGCACTGACGCATGCTTGGGGTTCTGTGTTATTGCCAGGTCAATGCTCCACAAGTCACCCTAATTGCAGGCCTCTCTGTTTCTCCACACCCTCACTCCTCTTCATATCCACATAGCAGGTTATCAAAATTGCTTTTAAATGGCAGCTAAGGATCTCTGATGTGCTGGGGTGACATGGGGCTCTTGGAAGTTCTCTAAAACCATAAACATTGAAATAAGTTAAGTCTTTGGCTTAATGCTTGCTAGAAAAGTGATAATAGATGTGCCTGGTACTTTAAGTAGAAAATGACAACTCTGTATAGGAAAAGGCACCCAGACTATGAAATATGGATGACTGATGGGCAAGATTGTGGAAGCAGCAAATAGTAGGGAAGGTGAAGGACCTCTTTTTGGAGCTGCAGTGCTTCTGGGAAAGGAGGACTGAGTGAAAAATGAAAAAATAACCCTTGCCTATCAAACATGAAGGCTTTAGGCTTTCGAGACCTGCTTTTTAAGGTGCCAAAGATATTCTTACAGGCACAGGGTTGGCACTGTGGGACTGGGGTGGAGGACTAGGACAGGGGTGAGGCAGAGGTTCTGTCTTTAAAACCACTGTCTAATGAACTTGGATAATCAGCATGGCTGAATCCTGCCTCCTCATCCTGAACCTGACAGGCTGGTGAGAATTATGAAATGGCTGCTGGCAGATGAATGTGGATTGCCTCCGCCATCTGTCTTCCAAATGATTCTGTAGGTACAGCTATTATTTCAGTCAGACACTGGCAGGCGGGCAATTGTTTACAGTCTCTGTGAAGAATAGTGGCTGTCAAGGGTTGGGGAGTGTTACGATTTCCTGCAGACCCGTTTTCAGCTTGTTGGAGACAGTAAAACCTGGAGGGAATGCAGGGCCTGTGCGAACCAGGGGCTGAGTGGGCCTTCCCTCACCGGCCACTCCACCCCTCTTCCTGCATTTCCCCTCCTTGCTCCCTCCCGCTCCCTCGGCCAGGCTTCCTCTCCACACCTGTGCCTCCTCTTTTCTCCATTATCCTCTTCCTTTCACAAACTACACAAATATCTGGGAAGAAAAGTTGCTCTGCCTCCAGGAGGACTGGAGTAGAGAGAAGGGGGTGTTGAGGTAGAACGTGCCACGAAACCAGACTGAAACCCTGCAAGTTCCACAGAGGCCCGCTCTGGAGCCCCTGCAGCTGTTACCCCGGAGAGGGAGAGACACAGAGAGGGGTTGGAAAACGCAGAGAAGAGATGCCATAAAAAGACATATGGCATTAAATATTGTGGCAATTCTGGCTAATAAGTTAACCGGAAGATTAAAAAAACCAGTTAGAAGACATGGAGTCTCATCAAAGGTAGGAGAGAGCTGGAGCACACTCAATAGTTTCCTTTACTTTGATGTGCTCAATCAGCATTTTAATTTTCATCTCTTTATGGACCAATTTGAGTGACACGATCCAGCCCACACTGGGTTTGCAGGGGCGGATGGATCCGAGGGCTCACGTACAGCGCTTGCCTCCACCCCTGAAGCACCCTCTTGTGAGATTCAGAGCTGAGTGGGGCCCACTGTCTGACGTCCAGTCTGCAGCACGGTGTGGTTTTGCAGGGATAGCACCTTGAGAATCATGCTGAAGCCCTATAAGCCTGGTAAATATGGCAAGAAACCTAGAACTCTCCTTTTCCCCCCTTCGACCTTATTGTATTTTTCTCTCCAGCTCATCCCCCTCTTCCTTTTGCCAGCTCTCCACCCACTACTGCCTTCCTGCTCAAAAGCAATGCTTAAGACAAAACAAAACTAACAAAAACCTTTCTCCTTGGCTGCTTCAGCTGCCAGAGGTGTCATACATTAAAATCGTTGCTTCTCATTAGACAGTGTAATTTATGTTTCCTCCCTTCACCTTTGCCAGGACGAGAATCTGAGGACTTTTATGTCAAGTATTATTTTAATGTCTGTTTTATTCACAATCAACTGAATGTGCTCTCTTCTAGGATTTCAGGGGCATGAACACCTGGAGATCCTTTTTTATTCTGTGTTGAGATTCAAACTCAAAGCTTTTCTTTATGGGATATGGAGTGTCCAGTGCTTCCTGGCTAATGCCCTACTGGTAGAGTGGCCAGGTGTCTTATCATGAAGCCAGGCGATTTTGAGAATAAAAGGAGTCTGTATTCATGATTACATCAAGACAACAGAAAAAAAACCCAGATCATCCTGGACAAACCTGGGCGCACAGCCCCCTGCCTATCATGGAAAGGCTGAAAAGGAGAAGCCTTTCACTGCAAGCAAGGATGATCACTTTCTCTGAATGGCAAATGCCTTGCCTGAGCTTGTCACCCATTTGGCATGCAGTATATTCTGCCACAAAATTTTGTTTTTCTTTTTATGAGTCTGTTCTTGGGTTTTTTTTTTATGGGTCTGTTCTTGGCTTCTGAATTCCTATTCCTATACCCCAGGAGAGATCCAGAAGCTTCAATAAATGCTTGTTGATTATGACCACATTTGGTCTTAGAGGACCTTTTGGTTCTCCCTGGCTTCAGAGGGACACGTCTGCCCCCCACGTCATGCAAGAGTCCTTCTGACAGCTTAACCTTGGGGGTTAATTTGCTATTGCTTCTATAGTATATGTACCTGAATTCACACATATTTGAATAGATCTGTGGGGATGGCATCCTAGGCCCAGCATACAGTGTGACCAGAGGCAATGGCCTCTCAAAGAACTCTAAAGGAGCTGTCATATGTAAAAGTGGGGAAGTTGGGAAGAGGGTTGGGGTTAGATCACGTAAGACTTTGCATGACAGACTGTGGAGCTCAGATTTTATTTTGCAGATAATGAGGATGCCTTATAGGATTCTGAGCAGAAAAGTGACATAAAGGGGGCCTCCCAAAATGGTAGCCAAAGAACCACTACCTACTGATGTGTTTTGTTTGGCTCAAATGGGATGTTTCACATAAAAATGTGTATTCCTGGTTTCTCTTTTTAAAAGTTGAAGATCTGGCAGCATGGGCCTGTTTCCCATATGGTCCCAATGACTGCAGCTGAGTAGCAGCACGCCCCTTTAGGGCATACACTCATGTCCTCTCATTTGCTGCAGGCCACAGCATTCCTTATTGTCTTCTTCAAATCTCTTTCATCTGCTTTATTCCCTCTTTGACCTCTTTTGGCATATGAGTTTGTGGGTCCTAACATAAATGATCAGACCTGTCTTTTTGAAGATTAGTCTGACAGTACTTATAGGCAGGTTTGGCTAGGGGAGGCAGGAAAATGCTATTGCAACCCTTAACCTCTGTCTGGTGCAGCCCTCACTTCATTTTGGGTTGTATTCAATTTATATGTTTGTCTTTTTCATTTGGTAGAAAATAGAACTATTTAAGATTGGGTATGAAAAATCATCATCATAATAATAAAAAATAAAAATTCAAGCTCCCTGCAACAGTTCACATAAAGCACATTGCATACAATAGATTATTGATAAATGTTGACCAATCTGAGTAGTTCAGGTAAACATTGGTGAGGGCTAGAGCTATGTCAATGGCAGTTTTGGAAAAATACATGCTGGCATGGCTATGTATAGATACAGTTAACAAACTTCCACTGCTTGAAGGCATCATATTAATAAAAATATTAACTCTCATAATGGTTTGACAACAAATTTTATTCCTGTATAATCCCATGAGATACACACCATTATTATTCCTGGTTTATAATTGAGGAAAAGGAGAGAAAATCAAGGTGAGCTAAGCTTCAAGCCTGAGTAGGGTGTCAAGAGAAAGAAAACAGGCTTGTTAGGGGAGAAGATGAATTCAGATATGGACCTACTGAGCTATGTGGAAATTTCCAGCAGAAAGTCAGAAATTTAATTCTGGAGTTCAGGAGAAAGGTCAAGCCTAGAGTAATATTATTGCATAAAAGTAAAAAAAAAGTTGTGCAATGAATTCATTGACTTTGCAAAGGTGTGTGAAAAGCTAAGAGGGGCAGGACAGAATTTTTGGAAAAATGTGCTCTTAGTGGCAGGGAGGCAGGCAAGTATGAAGCAAGGAGCTGGAAGACTCCAGTGCTACTGGAGAGAAGTGGGGACTGTGATAGGCACGAGCCTCGGAGAGCAGTCACGGCTGTGTGATGGGGGAGAAAGCAGACGTGTTAAGGCTAGTGGGTCAACACTGCTCATGAAGTTTGTTGTGTGGGGCTGGTGAGAAGGTCATATCTTAATGGGTAGCAAGAGCAAGGAAAAGGTTTCTGTAGACTCCATGATAGAGGAGGCAAATGTGTCCTCTGAGAGAAGGTGAAGTAGAGGGCAAGAGACTAGACAGAAGAAAATGAGGTCATTGTTGATGGAGTAAGGTCCCTGAAGAGGCAGAAGGAGGTGGGGATCAAGGGCTCCAGAGAGGGGCTTTCTGAAACAGGTGGGCAGGTATTAGAGTTGGGAGTGTAAGAGAGGCAAAGGAACTTAGAGAAGGAGGTGGAGGAAATGACATTATTTTAAATGGGATGGTCCTGATCTTAGCAAAGCAGGAAATTAGATCATTTGCCAGACATAGGGACTTGCCAAAAGAGACTTGGGGAGAATGGCGAAGGTCTGGGCAGGTGCCCTGCCAAGTTGCCTGAGATGATATGTCAGGCCAGGTCCAGGGGAAAGAAACCATGCTGGTTATTGGAACAGGAAGAACTTAACATAGATAATTATTAATTAGGAAAAAGAAGTTAACTGCTAAGGGGTCCAGAAGCAGTAGGCACAATGTTCGGAGTCCAGCTTGAGCATCACGAAGCAGGGCAAAAATAAGGGGTGGATTCAGAACTGAGAGACACAAAATTGACAACTGGCATAGGTGAATAAAAGGGTTGCCCCATACAGGGGATAAATAATTGTATAGCTTAGAAAACTGTTATTCCTTTTTTCTTTCCATATTCTGAACTTCAGAGAAAAGGAAAACACTGAAGAGTCAAGGAAAATCCATGATTGCAGAAGCTGGATGAGAGCCGTGGGTGTAGTTAGTACCTGCTGATATCGAGAATGAACAGGAAAATAAACGGCAATATATTTGGGTGAATTGAATCACCCCTGATGACTACTTGCTGCCTCCCAAAGGCTGGAGAAATTTACTGTAACTCAGGAAATTTGCTTGCATGAGGGTGAGCCCAGAAGCAGCGGTCTGAGTGGTAGACACAGTGTGGTGGGGTCCCAAGGCACTGGTGGTTGAAGACCTGCAGAGCACGAACCTGGGATTGGGGCTGAGTCAGAGGGGCAGGTGCAAGCAATTTGAATCTTGAAAAATGCTGATCTGCAAAATTGTGATCTCAATTTATCCTCCCTTTCAACAATACTTGGTTATCAAATGTCATCAAGCTTTTGAATGCTACCTTTTAAAAAATCTGCATTTCTCTAACCATGAGTGAGGCTAACTATCTTTTAATAGGTTTAACTATTTGGCTTTTTTCTGTGAATTCCCATGGGTGGCCTATGTGGGGCTTTAAGTGGAGGAAAGGTGCATTTGTGTAGTAAGAGTGTACTAAGTGTCTGGTAAAATCCTCTGTCCTAGTGCAACCTGGTGAACAAAGGAGACGCGGTTCCTGACCACTGGGTGCTGAATGTGGGCGGGACAGTGAGGAAGACTCAAATATGAGAATACACATTCCAGTAAGTTCCGTGAAAGGCAAGAAGGGATTCTGTGAGAGGGAAAGGCACGGATCTCCTTTGGACACGGTACGTGTGGAGGGTCTTTCTGTGGCGCGTTTAAGTGGAGATCTGCGAGATGAGGAATGACGGGCTGTGGGAAGGGCTGAGTAAAGAAGTGTTATGGCATGAGAGAGCACAGGTGAAGATTTTCAGGCGCAAAGCAACCGGGCACATTCGGAGAACTGAAAGGTGGCCAGCCTGGTGAAAGCAGAGGGAGCAATGAGGTGGGTTTTTTCTCGGTCCTGACGGAACTCGGGATGGATCTCCACAGGCCTAAGCAGACCCAGGCACTGTGTTCGAGGCTGTCTTTTCTTAGATAAGAACCCTACAATGAAATTTCAGGCCAGTGTCTTTTGTGGGTTTGCTTGTACAACTAGGCTTATGGGGACTTTTGGAAGCCATCACCTGTCGCCAGGAAAGATGATGCTTGGATCATTCCTCACAAAGAAGGACGGGTTCCTGGCTCCCCAAAGCAGATTCAGCGCCTTCCCCTGGTTGCCCCTTCCTGTCGCTCATGCTGTGTAAGGACAGTGTCCTTAGAGTGATTGCTGTCCCTCATGTGGCAACCTCGGGCTCCTTCTATCTTTCACCCTCATTCCACCTCCGGGAGGAGGAAGCACAGAGGAAAACAGGAAAGGAGGCGAAGGCCGCCTGCTGGCGGACAGTGGTGCACGCTCCCTCCTCGCTGGGGTTCTCAGGCCCTGTCCGCCAGCACGCAGGGGAGCAGCACGTGCTCAGGGGCAGCCTTCTGTGTGTGTGGGTGGCTCAGCCGCCTTGGAGAATCTGGCGGCGCCCGGAGGAGCAGATAGGAGGCGGCTTAGCCTGGCCCGGCAGTGGGCTTGCTGGGACACAGGCGTGCTTCCCCCCAGGCCTCCCTCCTGCTGTTCCCAGGACGAGGTGGGGCCCCATGAGGCGCCCTGAAAGCACGAGAGAGCTGGCCTCTTGGGTGTCCCCTGGGCAGGACTGCTGCTCCCGCTGCTTGGAGCTGAGTATTGAGTCTTTTCCTGTGTCTGAAGGAACGTCCTTTGGTTATCATCTGTCAGATATCCTGGGATCTGACCTGCAGCCATTCTCTGCAGGCACTGGCTAATGAGCATCCTTTCACTTTTACCAGTGAAATGCCTGAGACTTTTCCAGTTCTGGGGCCCTGTCCCTGTCAGTCTCACATTAGGACAACCTGACACAGTGCTGCCTGGAATGGCCTCTGTCCAGCCTCGGTACGTGCGGAGAGCATGTCTGACCTCCCGACTATCTCTGAAACTGTGTTTTGTTGGCGTTCAGTGAGTCTTCCCTTGTGGCTGGAGACCATTTTCCCCATCACAGTGTTGGAGCTCTCAAGTTCCCAGGGGTCCCGGGGTCTGAGCTGCTGTCAGGCAGACCTGTCTAGCACAGGGCTCTCCCTCAGCCCCCCAGAACGCTCTGAACCTTTTCCCTCGGGGATGGCTGCTAAGCTCAGCGTCTTCTGCCCTGAGGAATTTGGGACTGTCTCTACTGCCTTTGTTCCACTTTCCATGTTGGTAAGTGGTACACTTGGGGTGAGGGGGGAGGACAGTGATGACACAGTGTAGTACTACAGGGTCAGACCTGCAGGGCAAAGGCGGTGGGGGGTTGGTAGAGGAAGCCCTTAGGTGTTGAGGGTGGGGGGACCGAAGCCCCAGGTTTCCTGAGCACTATGTGTTTCCCAGACTCTGACATTCCACAGCTCACTTCACTCACCAGGACTCTAGGAGGCGGGCTGTAGGTGATTTCCCTTTGAAACATGAATTAACTAGATACAGAAAAATTATGTAATTTGCCTGAGGACAAAAAGCTAATCACAAAGTCAGGAATCTCTCTGCTAGGAAGGATTCCAGCTAATTTACTTAAAAAATCTTTTTAACATGGCTTGCAATTTGTTAAACACTAATTCACAGTGCAGTTTTTAGAGCAGAGTTGGGATTTTGGTTGGGCACATCTACTGTTATCATGAGCCAGATCTTGCCTGGACTCTCATTTACAAATGACCTATTTCCCAAGTAATGTTGGGTTTACTTGGACATCATAATTAACAACACTGTGACAGCTATGGGGAAACAGTGTGCCAACACCAGGTTTCCTGGGGCCTTCTTTCCTTCTTTCACCAGAATGCAAAAGATACTGCCAGAAAAGACGTTCTATCACCAGTTTACACTTTAGTGAGGTACTGTTTACTTCCTGTTTCCTCTAAGGGCTATTTCCCCTCTAGGCCCAGGTTTAACTCATGGAGTAAATGGTTCTCTTTAAGTTACTCTCAGTGAATTGATCCAGGGACAGCCTCTTTCTGTGGAGCAGCATCCTTGGAATCACAGGGGTACATCTGTGTACCGACGTGCGGCTTCCTTTTTAGGAAAGAGCATGAATTACTGCCCAAAGGACACATCAAATCATCTCCTGGGTCATAAAACCATTCATTTCCAGTCCCATAGTTGATGACACAGACACTAAGGCCAGTTTCTCTCACTCCTCTGCATATGCATTTAGTCTTTTTGGAAATTTCCTCTAGGAAATGGCCACCACTGGGCCCCTTCAGGCCAGGATCCTCTCCTTTATTCCAGAGCTTGGATATATGAAATGTCAAGGGTTCTATGCCCATAGATCATTGAAATGGCCACAAAGGCACAGATACATCTGCCTGTGTGCCCTGTGGCAACATAGATTTAAGGAAATACATCTGTTTCTTTAGCAGCAGTGCAGTCTGGCAAGCATCACAAACATGTAAGGTTTACTACTTTATTTTGGGTCCATCATAGAGAAGGAGCCAGCCCCAGACTGACACATGGGGAGCCCTTATGTACCAGGCACGGGGCTAAAGGAGTTACATTATTTCATCCAATCCTTACATAACCTGTGAAGCAGGCAAACTCTCCCATTTAAAGCTAAGAAGACAGGCACGGAGAGGCGGCCCACTTTGTAGGACTGGAGCTGGAGTTTGAAGCAGGGCACGCCTTCCTGGGACCATGCTCCTTAGGTGTAATGCAATGCCACCTCCAGTAAGCCACCAGAAGGGGGCGCCCTGCTCATGGTCAAGCCAGTGCATTGTGTTCTGTTATTTTTCCTCCCTGGGTTGTAAGGTGGGGCACAGTTCAAACACTCTTTTTTTCCCACAGTTTCTTTCTGTTCAAATGCTGAGGCTCCTCCGATATTGGAAAGTTTCAGACCAAGGTAAATGTGTCTACTACTATGGGGCACTGTAATTCCAGGTCTAAAAAAGGCCAAATTCCCAAAGGAAGTCACTGTACTGTGAATAAAAAAGCATGTTCAATAGTAGGAACCAGATTTTCCTTACTGAGACAGTAAAAGAAAGGATTGGTTTAAGGAGAACTAACAGAAAGCTTCAGGCTTCAATCACGAAGGACGCGGCATTTTAATTACACAGAGCATTCGGAGCACATGGTCAGAGCGTGTAACAGGAATTTTCTTTAGGAATTGTGAATCATCCAAGCCACGCTTTAAATCTCAGGGCAAAGCTGAGAATTCATGGGCTCATTTTTCTTCTTGCTATGCCATCTGACAATAATCAGAGTGGCAAAGCAATTAGGATACAATGTCTCAGGACAAAGGCTTATATCTAAAGTTGACAAGTGATACCTGGGACTTGCAGGACTGACGATTCCTGTCCAGTCCCTGACACAGTGAAGTATGGATGTGTGATGGGGCTGGGTTCCATTTAAACAGCCGTCCTTGGACTGGTTCAACACGCAAAGACAGGAAAAAAATGTGTGTTCTATTAAAAAATCTTCACTCCCTCTGAATCCTCAGCATTTAAAATGTCTAATGGACAAAATGTAAGAGCAGTGACAATACACCTCAGCAGCCCACTCAGTCTGTTAGGAATGTCCTCTGGGCCTTGTGCAACCAGGGCAACCTGCCCTCACAGCCTACGCCCAGCAGCACCCCGGGGGCTGGGCCACTGAGGCGGACCCTCTGAAGACCTGGGGTGCACGGGACTGTGACTTGTGAGCAGGAAGAAGAAACGGGGCAGAAAACTTTGAGGGCGGGAGGAGGGGTGGGAAGTGAAAACACGACTCAGGAAATCCTGAGGCTTCAGATGAAGCTCAAGGGAGAAGATAAAATGAGGGTCAAGGCAGGAGGTTACACTATAGCAGTAATTGAGCTTAAATACACGTTATATTTAATTTCCTTGACAGCTCTGATTTGCAAGTTTAAACATAATTAAGTATCTGGGGAAGCCAGGTCCCCCACCATCCTGGGCCTGCTGGAGTCCTTCCCTTTTTCTTTGCAAAAGACAAGATGCGCAGGGACACCAGGAAGGCAGATTTCAGAGTAAAATGTGTGCATTCTAAAATCTCCCCAAGTGATGGTGACACAGCCTGCATGAACTGCCCGAAGCTGCTGTAAACCAGCATTTTATGTGTCAGTAATACCTTATGAAGGGTCAGTTACAGCAGGATTTAAGCAAGGTGAGAGCATGGAGTGGAGAGGTGACTGTCCAAAGGATTGGGAGTGAGGTATAAATGAAGATCCATTTGCATTGGGCTGGCTCTGGCTGTCCAAAATAATTTTATATTTCATTCTGGATTTTCAAAAACCAAACCAAAAGAAGGTCCATCTTTTGCCCCATTTTGTTAAAAAAGGACTGGTAGTGCATTTACATCTACAGAAAAAAGGGAGGCTTGCCTTGTGGATGGGATGTGCTCTTTTTCCATGCCTCTTAAGTCTTCACATCTCTTCTGTTCGGACAGTGGTCCACCTGAGGCGCTGACCCTTGGAAATACTGTCATCTACCGAGCCGTGTGCAGAAGGGCAAGAAGGTGCCACACAGTGACTCCTGGGGCATCTAGGAGCACAGTGCACTCCTCTTCATGCCAGCTGTGCTCATGCCTATGTGAATGCTCCAGTGTGTGTCAGGCTACCTCCCAGGCTTGCCCATGCCTGGGGAAGAGGCACGTAGAATGGGTACCAACAGGAAATAAGACTGAAATGTGTGTATTTCTGTTTGAAATTTATTTCTAGTGTTTTTCTCCCCCTTCTCTCTACTGCTGCCCTCAGTCTGCTTGTTGAGGCAGGTGATGATTATGATGTCAAGAGTTTTTCTTGAGCATGTTCTTGTTGACAGCAAGGTGAAGGCACCAATTTTTAAATTTATTTTAAAACACCGTATTGATCCTCCCATAAGATTTGTGAGTTGGTTGTGGGATAATCGCTAAATAAGTTATATTATGGTAAGTTTTATAAATAAGAGTTATATTAAGAAAAATGGCCATCTTTGCAAAGCAATGGGTTTATAATTTGTTCTCAGGAAATTTTAAATGCATTAGTTTAAGGCTGGGTCCTCATCTAGCCAAACCCTCTATCCTTTCTTCTCTGAAAAGCAGAGACTGCGAAGTGGAGACCTTCAGCCTGCAGTCCTCCCAGGAAAAAACTTTACAGTCTTGCCTGCTTTACCAAGTGTCAATGCCAACCCAGAGAGGGCTCCTCTGCCACAGTCGTCACCTGTCACTTCTCTGAGAAACAAATGGGGCAATGAAGTAAGTTGCATTTGCTTTTCCATAAACACAGATCGACATAATTTAAACAAGTCTTCTTCCCATTTAATAGGGCATGAAACTAGTCTGCTGAATGAGGGCATGTGCTGTACGAAGTACTGGAGTTGAGCACATCACTAATATCACAGAAAGGTAACATTTAATTGGCATCATTGCTTTGCCCATGAGAAGAAAAGAGATAACTTAATTTGCTGGAGAGAAGCTCATTCATTGTCTCAGTAAAACTTAGCTCTTTTATTCTTTTTCTTTATGTTTTAAGTTTTTCCATCAGAAGATATGAAAGGAAACTTTATCGTAATGCTAATCCTATTTCTTAGGTGTCATGTAGCACACAAGATCTTCCCATGAGCATCAAGAGTGTGATGCTGCCTGCTGCTTGATAGTGTTTTATAGATTTCACAAATAACTGAGAGAAACAAACTTTCAACACAGAGTTAAAGTATTTAATGACAAAATTAGAGTTTGCTGTACTAGGGAATCATAGAGCAGGTGTTACTTGTCTCTGAAGGAAACAAAAATCATATTTGACACCTTAGAGAACTTCTCAAGAATTGATAACCGTACAACAGACATCAGCAGTGTTACAATTCTAAAAATCAAAAGTGAAACCTATCTTTAATATCCCTTATTTAGGGCATTTGGTAAATATTTTTACATAAATGCACAACCTTTGTTAGCCACCAAAGTAGTATTAAGAGAGATTTCACTGTAATTTTAAGTCTAACACATAATCTTAATTTTTTCAGAGTTTAAAAAATGTTAACTACAGATCCTGTTAAATTTTACAAATACGTTCTTTAATATGAACATAAACCTGAATAACTGTATACTTCCTGTACACAGATATCTAATAATACTAGTGAAGGATACTACAGCTACATTCCATGAACAAGTGATAACACTGGGAAGTTTCTTTTTTTTAATGGGTTGTTGATACTATTTAAGAAGTCCTTCACAGGAATACAGTATCCCAAAAACTCATTGTAAAGTGCAGAAGGAAAATGGGCAGAAATCCAGTGTCTTCTAGCAAGCTCAACCAAATGAATTGGTCCCAAATAGGATGAGTCATTTTAGCAATTTTCTCTAGGTTAGACTGTATTCATATTTCATGTTTTATATTCATATATTGTATTGCAGCACCTTCTACAAAAGGATAGCAAAGAACTTCATGCGTGCATGTCATCACAAGGCTCCTCTGCAAGAGGTCAGGAGGTTGAGGAGGGACAGATATTGCTGTTCTGGCCTCCTTGTGTGGCAGAAGCCTGGGTGGGACTTGCACACAGTGAAGTCAAAGGGCATGGCCAGTCTGGAAGCAAATCAATAGAGGAAGCTATTAACAATTAAGATAGGCTTTCTTCTATTCCAAGCTATTGCCAAACGAGACTTTAGTCTAAAAGGATAAACAGAGAGTGAGAGAAGAGGGTAACATGTGGAATACTTAAGCAGAGTACTATCACAATTCTTCCAGGGAGGAAGAACCTCAAATTTCACAGTATGCTTATGACCTTATCCTTCACCACTGTAGACGGAGCTCCCCAAGCACTGGTACATAGTTGGCAACAAATTTTATTTTTGAGTTTGGCTAATTGTCAGGGAGTTTTAGATTCACACTTTAATTATTTATGCCAACTATCTATCTCTTAAATTAGAATCCAGTTTGGGAAGATGAAAATCTCTGTGTGTATCTGTGTTTTCTGAACTGAGGTCTACAAAGAAAACCCATGTGGAGTGATATTTTGGGCTTCTCTTAGAAATTATAAATGCTCCTAATGGTACTTACCAGGTAATTTTCCTGCTTCTTTAAGCTTTTTAGATATCAAAAGAAAAATACAAAATATAACATATAGAAAACTTAAGATAGTTTACCATATAAATTTTACAGAGAGTTTTTTCTTGAACTGTATCATCTCCCTAAGAGGATTTAGAAATTTGTCTCTGGCAAATTCCATCTCCCTTTTGACATGTACTGCCTGAGATAATGTTTTTCCCCCCAGTAGCCCAGATTTCTGTCTCCCTAGGAATACTTTATCAGGAGAACTTAAGGTATTTAAATCAGCCTAAAAATCCCAAAGTCATCTTATGCTGCTATGTAAGAGGCTACAATACACATGGACTCAGTTGGCTCAATGGGTAGGAACAGAAAGGGGTCCTGAAGATTCAGGCGGCTTACAAATCAGTGCATTGCAGCGGGAGGCTGAGAATGTGTCTGTGACGGGGCAGCTGCCTCCCGGTTCACTGAAGACAAAGCACGGCTTTTTTTTGTTTAGCATTTTAACCCTCTCAGAAACAAACCTCCCAGACAAGAAACTAAAGGCCATTTCCCAAGGCCAATTGTAAGAGCATTTCTAAAACAGGCAAGACTTTGTGAAAATAAAAGAAGGAACAATTTAAATGTAGTATCTTTTCACATTATCATTTTCACAGACTTTTATCTGGACAAATCAATTCTTGATAAAGATTCAAGCTCTTTTCACTATCAGCTGCCCTAGTTTGGGACAATGGTAAGAGACAAATGTCCACGAATGCACAGAGGTTTTTTAAAATAGGCTTTTCCTTAGGTCATTAATCTCAATTTTCTATCCTGCATATAATTCCAAATAATCAGTCTGGAAACAAGTAACAGAAGTATTTAAACTGCAGTTCAGAGAGGAGATTTCTGTCTGTAATTCTGATTTGTTTTTTTTGAATGCTGGTGATGGCTCATGCAAAAGATGACTACATAAAAAGCAAATTGGAGACTACTGTTTGCCCTGATAAATCTAATTGTTTCCCATAATACAAACTTATGTCTCAGGATATAGAATCTGAACCTTCAAATTAACAGTAGCTATGAGACTGAGAGAAATCAATCACTGCCAGACTTTAATTTCCATCTAGGAACAATCTGATGTCAACACATTAAAATGTCTTCCTGCTTCATCTCTGGAAAAAAAAACACATGTTGCCAGTTTAGACCCAGCTCAGTATATCATCTGGTCCAAATTTCATATTCAAACCAACCAACAAATAACAACAAAAAAAAAACATAAAAAACAGGAACACACACACACACACACAAACACACACAGCAGAAAAAAACAGAACGAAAATGCAGCTGATGCTATTGCAGCATTTCTTAGCAAGATCATTAACGAAAGGTACAAACACAACATTTTTTCTTTCATATTAACATTTGAAAAGGAAAAACAAAAAACTGAAATGTCCACATGTTGGAAAAAGAGAAGCAAGCGGTGGTCCTGAATTCTTGTAAAACCTGCTCAACAAACTCTTCCATTTCTCTTCAGAGGGTCACCAGGACAGGCAGTTCTCTCAGCACTTGTGCTTCATGGCCAGCTAGGGAGAGAGAGGGATGACATAAGTGGGGCATTGTTAGCAGTGGGGAGCATATTTGCTCTGCTGCTCCCTCCCCAGATCCACAAACAGAAGCAGCCCAAGATTCTTGCTGCGGCAGATCACCATACCATCCAGCAGCACCCAGCAAATGTACATTTTCCCAGAGCCCAGTGAGCGTGGCCTTTGCTTCCTGTCCTTACAGGAGCTGTGCTGGTGTATGCATTTGAGGGAGTCAGGGCTATGGGGTGTCCTTCATGCAGCTGAAGCAGTTGGTGGAAAAGCCAGGGCGCAGGCAGAACGAGGCACCCACCCTAGAACAGGTGGGAGGTCTCTGGGCTCCCAGGTTCCTAGTTATCCAGGAAAACCAACACTCCTCAAATGTAAGTATTTACTGACATCTCATCAAGTATTAAAAATCGTCAACTGTAGAGAAACAACTGCACTAAGCCACTCAATGTCCAGCCTGGGCACTGACCAAATCCAAAGCACTGGATGGTTAAATTGGTTCTGACTCCAGCTGAACCACAGACAGGATCAGGATCCACTCCTTGATTTGCTACCCCTCCCACTGCTATTTGAGAAATGTGGTTTATAGAAATGTTAGATCCTTATTCTTGGGAACACCCAATACCACTGCATCATTTACTAGCCTCCCCCAAGCCTGCCAGAGCCTATGACGATATATTTAAGGAAATGTAAGCAGGTATAGGAAATAAAATTAAATCTGACTTTGTGTTTCTTAGCTAGATCCTTTCCAAAGGGGCCCATACAATGATGTGAACTGGGAGGCACAGCTGAGACTGAATTGTAATTCTTCTTGTGTCCAGAATCTGATATTAGGGATTAATCCCTAGGATTGAGACTGGGGGTTTGGGGCTGGGTTCTGCAATTTAGAATGTCTCTGAGCAAACAGCAGGTGATTCTCTCCAGGCAGTAACTTGTAGAAAGCTCTGTCATCTGCATTATGACTGGGTTCTTGGCCCTTGAAGAATTAGCAAGGGGCCACCCTCTGATTCTACACAGCAGTGCTGTGCATCCTCCTGGAAGACATCAATGATCTGTTTCTCCAGCATAACCCAGGGCAGTCTGACACTCCATTCCCCCTTCTTGATGTCTTCAACAAAGAAGTTATAACTCTTGTGCTGCCATGTCAGCCAGGCCAGCTGCCAAAGCAGCAAACCCAGGTGGGGTCAGCATGTGATGGAGAGAGCACGACAATGTCTGTGATCCCTGAGTGTGCCCAGGCTGTTGTGCTACATATTGGGGGCTTTGCCAAGAAGGGTGGAGGTGGCTAATAACTCCTGACCTTGAAGAATTTATAGTCCAGGAAAGCCTGGTGAGTGGAAATGGCAGAGCCAGGGCTCTCTCTCAGATCTGTCCCAGTCCCCAGCTACACTGAACCCCTCGGTTGTGTGGCCTCCACTTCTTGCTCTGTCTCTAGCTTTTATACATTATTTGGCAACGCAGACCATTCAAATCAACACAGAACTGGTAAGTGTTGTGCATAATGAATACCAACTGTAAATATTTAATCAGTGCTGTTGTCCTGTTACTCACTGAACTGTTAACCGCCAGCTAATGGTCTTGAGTCAGTTCGCCCACAGTCATTAATCTTCAGCGGCGATGGCCTCACTGGAGGCCTGGTCGCCGTGAAGGTGAGTCTGGAACGGTGCCGCGGGAGCCCCAGCCAGGTGGGGCCGCAGCCAGCTGAGCTTTGCAGAAATGCAGCTAGATCGGACATTTTGCTATTTGGGATATTTTTGTAGAAAGCGGCATCATTTCCTCATTTCCACACTACCTAGTTTTCAAAATTCCCCAGGAGCTGGGAGCTGTAGAACACGGAAGGCAGGGTGCTTTTGCTTCCCTGCTACAGACCTGCCATGTGACCGGAAGTGCTAAAGTCACAACTGCTGTGTGCCTCAGTGTCCTCACATCTATAAATACCATCTCAACACAAATGCTTATGGATCAACTTAGATGTCAGAGCTCCTATGTAGGAGTTTAATGTTTCCTTTTCATATGTTTTATTTTTTTAATATCTCATAGAAAGCTTTCTCTTTCAAAGCTGTGTAGACCACTCCATCTAAATAACAACAATACTAATACATCATGACTCATACGGGGGGGATTCTTCAAGAGGCCTGGACTGGCTCAGAGACCCAGAGGAAGCAGGTGACTGTAGTAGGGACAGAGGCAGCATTCCCTGCTAGTGAGGGAAATGCCACTTACCACTCCCTCCTCCACAAACGGGAGCTTGTGCAAAACGGCAGGCCACTGTCCCTTTCTGCGATAAATGTCACCTGAAGATGCCTCAGTGTCAGTGCCTCTCTGTCCCACTGGCTTGCGGCCTGGGCTGGGCATCAAAGTGCTGTGCACACAGCCGTAGGGTGCTTTTCGGGGTAGGGGAAAGTGAACAGATCTGTTCTGTGGCTGAGTTGCACTTTCCTCAGAACTGAAACTGTGCCAAGCCCACAGCTCAGGAAAGAACCACATTTCCTCAAGCCAGGCTTACTGGAGCTGGGGGGAATGGGGTGTAAGAGCAGTTTCCATCTGCTCCACAGGAGCAAAGCTCCATTTGCACCCGAGCTTGATGGCAGGGTTGCGCAAAGGTGACCCACTTACTCATGTACCTGGGTCATTTCAAGAATCCGGGAAAAAGTTAGAAAGCCTGGAATCCTTTTTCCTGCATTCTAGAAAGGTGTGCCATTACCCTCAGGCTGGGGTTGCATGCCTTCAGTCAGCCAGAGAGTGTGGAAGAACTGTTGCCTGGAATTGTCTCTGCTCAGCGTGCAAGTATATGCACTGTGCCTTGACTTGTAAACACAGTCCACTCTCTGTGAACCAACACAGCCATGTTTGTCTGGGGAGGGGTTGTGGTGGTGTGGAAGGCCTGGGTTCTAGCCCTGAACTCTGTTTACCAGCAGGCCTGGCAGGGGCTTTGCCAGAGAAAGGGCATCTTCATGGCCAGCCCACTTCAGTGGGTTCAGATGAGGAGTCCTAGTCCTCAGGAAAGCAGCCACACCTTATCTAAGGAGGTCGGTCTCTTCGTTAGGAATACTGCCAATGCTGGTGATTCATAAGCGCACATCCCATTTTTAGGAAACTGTGTCTGCCTTTGACAAGGTCTCTCTCACATTCCCTCAGACGCACCAACAGACACTAGCAGCCCTGCCCCTTCCCCCTTAGAACACCTACCAAGGGGAAACCAAAATAAGGGCAGACTGCCCCCACCTTGTCCATTTCTGTTGAAAATATGTACCTGGCTGGCACCAACCTTCCCAGTGGTCAAAGCCATGTTCCTTTGCTGGAGGCCTAAATGAGCTCCTGTTTCTAGGGCTGCTCCATGTTTGGAAAGTATCAGCATTTAGCAGGAGGCCTTCGCACCCGACTTTGGAGGACACAAAATCTCCACCTCCAGTCCCTCCTACACCTGGGTTGGGATCCTCAATCACTGTTCTCTACCCTGCCCAGTGCTCATTATGGGACTGAACAGGGCAGGCTCAGCAGAATCGTTTTTATGGAAATGATTATAATATTAATTTAGATTTATATGTACCAGGCACTATGATGATTTATTTGTAGGTGTGAATTTATTCAATTTTCTCAACACCCTAGGAATTAGTTACTGTTATTAGTTAGCCCTATTTGCTGATGAGGAAATGGTGGCTTAGAGAAATTACGCACTTGCCTAAGGTCACTGAGATGGTAAATTAAATACCATGTTAAGTACCACATCACCCTGCCTTCCCAACTACCCAGCAAACTCGGCTGCAGTTTCAGGGAAACGGGCAACCAGGGCCATCTGGTTAGGTTATCCAACTCAGTGTTTGCACAGCCTCCCCTGAGGGGCACGCCTAATGGACGACCCCCGGGTTTTGTCTACTTCACCTTAGGAAGACCTATTACACAGACTTCCTTGGTAACCTGGTTCATGGTTTAGTCATTAACCTAACCTCTTGTTTTAGCAGAATGTTATCAGTGTGCTGTTGAATGCTCTATCCTGTGTGGCTCAGACACGAAGGAGAATTGCCTGCATTACCTGCCTGCCCAGATGGAAGACAATTTAAAAATTATTCCTTAGGCTGCTCTTCCCCTCAGTCAACACTTTAAGTGTTTCTCAAGACATCCACTGCCCATCACCCATTTGAATCACTCACGTTGTTGTTATAAATGAAGCTGGGGTCGGGGGTGGTAATTCTAGCATTTCCATTTCATCATTATTTCTGTATCATGAAAGCCGGAGGAGGGAAGGGATGAGGGGAACCTTAAATCTGAGCTCGCTCCCTCTACAACGACCACAGCCAGCATGGCGCTGGCCACCAGTCGGGCTGCCTGCCAGATCTGGCCAGTTCTCCTCCAGGGAGCCCCGACCGGGCCCGAGGCAGCAAGTGCAGCAAGACCCTGTCCAACAGAGAACTGATGACACAGCGAGACAGGTCTGCAGCGGGGATGCGGGAAGGGAAGGCAGGAAGCATGCGTTTGGATCGGGATCCACTGCTGGGCCAGCGTGAGCCTCTGGAGGGGCCAGCTTGGCTCAGCTGGGGAGGTTTTTCTAGTTACTTTTCAGGTTGTCCATTCTTGTTTCCTCAGAGGAAGTGGGCTTTTTTGTTAAAACAAACTAATTTTTTCCCCCAAAGGTCACCTGAAAAGCGTATCTGAAGGGCCAGATCATGAGTCTGAGGTGCCAACAGTTATCAGCAGAAATTGTTTCTGGAAACCTAAATTTGAATCACCAGCCAGAAAAGAACTGCCCTTTGATCCGAAGCATAGGAACAGTAATAAATCCTCTTTATCACCTGACCAACAGGGCCTCTCTTTCCTTTGCTGTGTGACTGCCTCCAATAGCTGGCTGCCAATAAAAATTCCCCCTTCCCGCCCTGAAAGGCGCCTTCTGAGCGAGTGGGTGTGCTGTGTTCACCCACGGTTACCTGGAAACACTCCTCTCTGCCTGTCTGGAGGCAGGTGGGAGATGAGCAGGCAGCTCCCAGAGTCAGCGTAGCCTCAGAGGCCCGAGGCCCCTCGAGGAGGTGAGAGGAGCTCTGAGGGACCAGAGTTTGCTTTTCGTATGGTGGAGAGATAAGAACTCAGGATGCTGGGCTCACGACTGGGAAAGGAGGGCAAGGAAAAGCAAGCATGAGCGGCCCGAAGTCCTTTTTCAAGCACTGGCCCAGAGAGGAGGGATATTCTTAGCCCTGACCCTCCCCCCACCCCTTTCCATCCTGTTCCCTGAAACTTGAGCCCTAAACTTCTGAGCAGAAACTAAAGATGGTCCCCACTGCCCAAAGATGCAAGGACAGAGACAGGAATAAAGACACCAGAAAGGAGAAACAGGTCCAAGAAGAGATCTTTAACGGCTCTGGTACTTACTAAGTAGCAGATAGAAATTGTATAAAAGGGCCAATTTCTTTTATTTTGTATTTCTCATCATGGGAAACACACTGAAATAAAGTCCTTGGCACTGAATTTCCCTGACAACCCAGAGCCAAGACCTCTGCCCTTTGGCAGGACCCACCTTGTGTGCAGTTTCCGCAAACTGCTGGGCGCTGTTTTTCATGTCCTCCGTCTTCTCCTCCGCCCGGCCTAACCTCTCCCCGCGCTCATTCAAGGCCTGGCTCGCTTTCTGGACGGCGCTGGTCACGCTGTCGGCCGCTGAATGGAGGATGCTGTTTCCTGAGGAAGCACAGCAAGAGCATCAGAAGCTGCCCAGCCGCTTTACAGGCACAGACCCCTGCTGGGTGCGAGCACCCTGCCCGAGTGAGGCGGCTCACTGTAGAAAGGTCTTGAGCGTCTAGGAAATGAGTCAATGTTTCTTCTGATTTGGTCCAACTGATGCCCTTGTAGAAAGAAAACCCACTGACTGCAGGACTTGGGCAAATGCTAAAGGCCCATCTCACACCTCCCTCGCCGCACAGCACCCATGTCCATTCCAGCAGCATTCAGTTTGGGGAGGCCCAAAGGACACGGTCCATCTGGATTTCAGACTTGGCTTAACAAAGGTAAAAGGAAATCCTGACAAGCTCATAGGTTTGGGCAGCTTAATGAGAGTATCTCGATCTTCTGTGCCTTTCCTCTTGACTGCGGTTTGGGTATGTAACCACCAGAGAACCAGGGGCACAAGATTTTCCCAGACACAATGCCTTGTATTCCTTTCTACTGTTCCCTCTACCCCTATATGTATGCCATCGGCCTCAAAACTCAGAGGAGATGGACTGGCTCCCAGCGTTGGATCCGATCCATGGCTTGGTTGGTTGGGCCACCTCGCCTCTCATTTCTAGTGTATGAAATGTGGGGCCTCAGCACTGCACTTAGCCAGCAGGCAGAGAACAGTGACAGAAACCGGCCCTTGAAGAAACTTAGTACTCCCAGATTCAGCAGTGATGATGTGAGAAAGCTGAAATCCATCACATTTCAAAGGGTTATATCCCTGACAACCCATTTGCCAGGCCTGGAAAACAGAATTCAACAGTGAAGAACTGGCAGATGCATAACCCACTGAGAACTAGCAACTTTCAGTTAAAACCAAAGGAAATTTATTGCTGCGTTTTGTTACATTGAGTGGAAGATAGTTAATGGCATTTTTATGTACAGTTTTATGTCTTTTAATACATTTATTACATCATTTAACTGTACTTGGGATAGATACATCTAACTACAGACAGCTTTTAATAGAAATGTAACTTCCTCTGGTCTCAGCTGCAAAGGCTTGCTAATTTTTTCTCTGTGGGAACCATCTCTGGTTTGTAGAGAAGGACCTCAGACAAAGAAAGTACCTGGCCCAGAGGAAACATTTTGTAAATTGTTACCCATTTTTCTTCTGTAGAGGTAGATTTCAAGAGCTTTCACCATGTACTAAGGGGAGGAGAATGGGATTAATTTAGCATAACTCAGTTGCATCAAGTACTATGTGAGCCAAGGTAAATCAGCCCAGATTAATAGGTACCAGAGGAGAGGAGGCTCTGGAGAGACCTGGCTGAATAGAAGGTCTGGGTCTTCAGGACAAAGACAGGAGGAGAAATCCTGGGCCCTCCTTGCTTTCACACCATACTCATGACTATGATGATAGCCTATCACTACTGCCTAACATCTGAATTACATTTTGAAATCATAAAGCACCTTCACAAATATCTCATTTGGCTGCCCAAAAGTGCTACTGAGAAGACAGAGACTAGTTGAGGTTAAGTGGCTTACACATTATTGTGTCACCAGGGAAGTGACATGGCAGCACTGGAAGCTGGTTTCCAATGACTTTTCCTTATTCTGTACTTTCTTCTTTGCAGACAGTGTTGGTCGTGGGAAGCATTCACTATGTCAGAATTGTGAGCAGAAAAGCATAGATGGGGTTTGAAAGCTTCTTTTCCAAGGTAACGCCTGGCTGTTTCTGTACTCAGGGCGATGCTCTTGGTGAATGAAGAGTTATTGCCCATACTGCACTGCCGTCAGGTGCTCTCAGGAAGGACGAGGCTGACCAGGTGGGATGGAGACACAGGAAAGGGCTGGAAGGTGCAGGGGCAGGGAGGGCACAAGGAAATCTCCCATTCCGCTTCCTTCAACGTGCCCACGGCTGAGCCACCAGAGGCTGGGGAAAAGATGGGGCAGGGAATCTGTGACTTTGCAGCCAGGAATAGCTGCCTTTAACCAAAGAAATTTTACAATTGCTGTCATAGAATTAAGAACCAGGACTTCTCTTCTTTCTGCAATGGAATTGACCCTCATGATGTCCTCCAAATTAGACACATTTGTGTTTCTGGAATGAACCAGCTATGTGTCAGCCATATAGCTGACATGACTTCTTTAAAGTTAATGTTGTATTGACATGTTAGGGAACACTGTGTCCAGCTTTATATGATATGGTTTAACCAACAATCATTACAACTAAAAGAGAACCAAATGCTGTCTCCACTATTCAAAAATGATACTGCTGAGCACTATCGACAGAGAACCACCTTCAGTTATTTTCAGGCATGAGGATGAATGTGAACAAATCTCATTGCCTCAGTTGAAAGGACTTCTGTTTTCAATTCTCCCCATATTTCAGGCACAGTCAAGTCCAATCACCTTTATCAAACTTCAGGTCAATTCTGTTTTCTCCTTCCTCTCAACTTGAGAAGAACTGTCTGTATCTTTCTTGGACGCCTAGTGACAGCCATGGGCGATTCCTCTGCCTCATCTCTGCGCCGCACATGCCATGGCTTCCCAGCTGGATCATAAATTCCCTGAGGGTACCGTTTCGCTCTGCTGACCTTTCCTAAATCTTGAGTCTTTCTCCTCTTGACATGGGTCTCCTGCCTGCTTGCTTTCCTCTGAGATCCTCTTGCTGGTGCTGTAATTCCAGCACTCTGCACGTTGGCCCTCTTCTCTTTCTCATTCTGCAGACTCCCTGGGACAGTTTTACTCAGCTCATGGTTTTAAGGTCCAAAGTTTTATCTTTCCTCAGGTTGTGCTGCTGAGCTCCAGATCTGTGTTTTCTTCCTGGTCAAATCCATGTGAGTGACCCAGTCATCTTGACTTCATATGTCTAAACCTATCTCCATTAGCTTTCTCTTCACATTTGTTTTTCCTCTGGGGTCTTCTGCTCAGCAAACGGCCCACTATCTGCCCAGCCCCTTAATTCAGCAATCTGGGTCTAGTCCAGACTCTTTCCTCACTTTTACCCCCCACAACCAGAGCTCATGCCTATCCAGCTTCTACCCTCCACCCTCTTTACCATTTTTGTTGTCTGTTGATCCAGTCCCTTTCGCTCTCGGAATTACAGCAACATTCTGTCTGTCTCCACACTTCACTGGCCCATCCTCCACATTTGAGTAGTAAACCTTTTAAGAGGCTAATCTGTTACCACCTCCCCACTGCTTCCAAGATAAAATTGAGACTTCTGCCCTCTGTCTCTCTCAGAACCCCGTCCCTTTCCCCTCCTAGCCAGCATTCTCTAATCCCACGCTTTGCCCAGTTACCTAAATTCTCACAAATGTGTCATGTTTCTTTTACCTTTATGCCTCCATACTTGCTTCTCCCTCTGCCTGTAACTGCTTGAAATCCTTCCCGTCTCAGCCTTCCCACTCCAGACCCCTTTCCTAGGAAGACTTGCCATGTCCAGTCCACCCTCCACCCTGATTGCCCCAGACACATGCATGCTCTTGTATCTACTTCAAATGGTGCATTTATTTTCCTGGATTTATAGTGTGGGTTCCTTGGGGGCAGAGACTGTGCTTGGCTCACTTCTTTATTCCCAACCCATAGCACACGGGAAATGTTGCCTTGGAGGCAGGAAGTACATATCCTCCCTCTTATGCTTTCTTCATGACTTAACAGAGGGTCGGACACCTAACTGATGGTGTTACATGATCTAACTAGGTCCTGACATTCTAAATATGCCAAACAGCTAAAGGTTTAGTCTGTGCCTAATGAAGTTAACTATCTCATCTAAAGATTGTGCCAGGACTTTGATAATTAAATTGACAACAAAATGCAAAAAGGGGAATGCTTTTGATATAGTAAAAGTAAAAGGGGAGTTTATAAAAAAAATTTGTTGTTATAAGCCTTAAACAATTCACTGTAAGGTATAAAAATAACAAGTCAAATAGTTGAATAAATCCAATGCAAAAATAACAGTTGCCTTAGAACACCTTCTGTGTTCTAGGCACTTAACTAAAGTTTGCTCCTAGCAACCACCTATGTGATAGGCATCCATAATCCCATTTTTACAGATGGGAGCACTAATGTACAGAGAAGGGGTTCACAGTGTGCCAAGGATCACACAGTAATTGAATAGCTGAGCCAGGTTTGAATCCAGGAGCCCGGCTCCAGAGCCAGTTCTCTTACTTACTGTGCTATGCTGGCTCTCATGGGAATTTTCTTGTACTGAGATTAATGACACAGCCTGCATTAACCATATAGAATAAAGACCTAATGTGTTTCTTAAAATTCCAGTATAAATCAAAACATCCTGTTATTACTGTAAGTCAAAAAAACTTATTGTAGAAAATTCAGAATACACATTACTATAAAAAGGCAATAATATCATGTAATATTCAATTACTTAGAGATAACCACAATTTACATTTATGGTACATTTTATTCTAGTAATTTTTCCGTATATGCTTTTCTAAAACAATGGGTGAGGTCATACTGTATATATTTATTTCTATGCCCTATTGTGGGTACCTTCCCATGTCCTGAAAAGTTCTTTGAAAATACTGTTTAGAATAGCTGCATAATACTATTGTAATCTATTCAGTTATTTCCCTTTTAGATATTGGGTTGTGTTTTCAAAGGTTTTAGTTTTTAAAATGAGGCTGCAGTTACTTCCTGCATTGACACATACACACAATCTTTGCTCACATCTGATAATTCCTAGAAATGAAACTGCTGATTCAAAGGACAATACATATTTTAGAGGCTCTTGATGCATATTGAAAATTGCTTCCCTGAAAGATTCATTCAACCCTTAAAACTATTCATCTGAGTGCATACTCTGCACGAGGCACTGTTTGACACAGTGAACAGAATGATTTTGAGGGAGTTATTTAACTTACCTCATCTTCAATGTCCTCATCTGTAAAATGAGGATTATGCCATCCACCTCATGTGGCTGTAGTGGAAGTGAAGATAAAGATGTATACAAAGCGTTTATAGATGCTCAATGGATATCTGTCCCTCATATCTCTAAGACTGTATCTGCTCTCTAGGAATTTTGGAAAAATGGAACAATCCCACCCAGTTCCATTGCACATTTTCTCTTCTCTCTTCTCTTGGGTCTAAGTGTCTTGAGGCTCACAGAAAATACTTCTTACATATCTTCTTATACCTGCTCAGTGTGTTGCTCATACTCATTAAATCAAGGCATGCTTTGTAAATAGGATGCCTAACTCAAAAGTTGGGGTGCATCATATTATGCTAAGTCTGGAACTAAAATAGTCTCCTAAGGCAGGTAAAACAGTAATTCTCTCTAAATAGACAGGAAGCATATTAATACTCAAATTTATTCAAGCAGTCTGAGAAAAGGCTGGCAACCACAGCAAATAAAGTCAACTACCTTTTGAATTACAGTCTCTGGAGAGTAGAGCAGAGACCAGTCTTACTTCATCGATGCTGCATTCACATCAGTTCCACTCGATATGTGCTTTTAAAAATATATGAAGTGATTGGAAGATTTTACTGAGATAAAGCTATAACTTGAGAGCAACTTTAGATAAAGCTGTAACATCATATTCAATCACTGTTTGGAGACACAATTAAAAGGCATTTAAATGTACAGGAAAATGAGGGAAAATAAGGTATATTGAAAAGTGACAATAGAAGAGAAGGAAGAGGAGGAAAGATTTAAAAAAACCCACAAAACACTCCAATGGCTCAAATATCAACATAATTTAATTATATTGTCTTAAACTTCAGGTTGTATCTTGGTAATCAAAATTCCTAATTCCAGATTTAGTAAAGAAGCAGTTTAAATTGAATTTTGAGCAGCTACTTCCTATATCAAATACATGTATAGATATTTCAAATGTAAAATACTTATTTTGTTTAGAAAAAAGCAGGAAAATCATCTAGGAAATAAATAATCAGTAAATATATGCTAGTCTATACTCTGTGCTGAGTAAATATGCTCATTCCAGAGCAATCTTTTAAAACTGAAATCTGGTAATAGTTTTGCTGGACCTAGTTCTATTCTATAATCAATTTAACCACTTATGAATAACTTTACAAAAAGTCCCATTTACCCAAACTAACTTAAAGGAAAACCACTTATGGAAAAAAAAAAATAATGGATTTGGATTCTAATGCAATAAACACAAAAACTGGCAGGGAAACCTATTATATTAAATCTGTTATTAGGCCAGTAATGTCAGTAACTGTGTTCAGAGTGTTGAATAATACTTTACTCTTTAAGTAAAAAATCCCTAGTCTATTATTTTTTTATTGATCAGATACCTGTTGATTATCTTTTATTTATATTGTGATTTTCCTAGTTCTTTGTCTGATGGATGATTTCAATTGTATCCTAGTTTGAGTATTATATTATGGGATTCAACGTTTTATTTAAATATTTTTCCAGCAGGCAGTCACCTTGTTTAGGTTTCCCTTAGTTTATTCTTGTCTAGGTATTAATTTTTTAGCAAGTCTTTATTCATAGGTAGACATAAGGTACACTTAAGTCTGGTCCAGTATAAATGCATTCAAATTAATTTTACTGGATACAAATATAAGGGATTCACCCAAGATATTTTTTCTTTCCTTTTTCTACTTCCAATCTTCATTGCTCAGTGTCTCTACCACTAGAGGACATATTAGCAAAAGAAAAGAAAGTCACATGGGAACTTGGTTGCCTGACCACACTGCCCCTTCTCAGTCTTACAGCAGCTCTGAACCACATATACACTATCCCTGCTTCCTGGGATGAGCGAGCACCTCCACCCCCACAGGTACTAATTCAGTTGCATGGTAATCATGATGCTTCCAAGGAGGTTCTGCTTAGGACTGTGATTTGCACTGAACATTTTATAAATGAATAATAATTTAAATAATGATGATATTAACTTCTACAAACAGAATGATTAAATGCAAAGGCCTACCCAGTGAAACAAGTTGGTTTTTAATTCACAGGCTCCGTTAATTATCTGTGAACTTGGGTACATTAGCAAGCTCATTCTATACTACATTGACTAATCAATACTAATCACACATCTGCATTTCAATGTTGGATAACCTCTACAATCTCTTTTAAGATGGAGATTCTTCCAGAAGGTTAAATTTCATTCGTATTTTTGTGGCAACAATTCATCAGATACATTCTGTTGCAAATCCAGGTTATGTTATGTCAAATCTTTCCAGAAGGAAGAGTTGTTAACCCATGCTGGGCTCAGATGCAAGGTGGAGATTATTTTTTGTTTTTGACGATTATTTTTTAAATAAAAATTGTATATATGTCAGGTGTACAATTTGATGATTTGATAAACATGTGCACAGTGAAATGATTACTACAATCAAAGCTAACATACCCATCTTCTCATGCAGCTATAATTTTTTTCTTTCTTTTCATTTTTTTTTTTTTGTGTGTGTGGTGAGAGCATCTGAAATCTACTAGCAAATTTCCGGGATTCAATATAGTATTATTAACTATAGTCAAAATGCTATGCATTAGATTTCTAGACTTACTCACCCTACATAACTTCAATGCTGTACCCTTGGACCAATATCTCCCCATTTCCCCCGCCTCTCTGCCTGTGGTAGCAAGACAAAGAAAGAAAAAAACTTCATGATCTCACGTATATATGGAATCTAAAAAAGTGGAATATATGGAAACTGAGAGCTGACCCCAAAGCTCTAAGTCAGCATTTCCCAAAGTGGTTCTGTGGTTTAAAAGAGTGCTACATAGAAAACTAAATTATATGGTAAAATGGCTTTGTGAAATGCCGATCTAGCTGGCTCCTTTATCGCAGAACTTTGGAAAAACCTTTCATACGCTAATGTAAATTAAGAATCAAAAGGAGGTAGGGGTGGGAGCAGAAGAGATCTGCTAGCAGAATTTTGCAAACATTTACTCTTAGAGTCTTTTAGCATAGATTATTTCAGCAGGGTAGATTTCTGCAGAATCTGCCTTAGGAAAGGCTATAATAACTGTACTGACTTCTAAGTTAAAGGAGGAAAAATAAGTAAATCTAGGCTGTCCTCATTAGTTTAGTAATAGACGGACAAGTCATGTAATTACATTAAAAGGCTTGCTTTATTGAGGAAGCAGAACAGATATAGCATGCTGAGCAGCAGTTCCAGAATTATCTTTTGTCTCAAGTTGGTGGCTAATTTCAGGGACCATGAAACTTGTTTGTTGTCTGCAGCTGGATGACAATAAATGGACTTAATGCTCAGGAATGCTTTGTAAACCCATAAACTCAAAAGCCTACTTGAAGGAGACCTTGGAGTTAATCTATTGCTGGAGTTACCAAAGGGAGAAGAATGGCCCATTCTATCTGGCAAATCTCTTCTGCTGGAGATGTTAAGGTGACTTAGTGGGACCTTGGCCTGTTTCCAAGTCACGGGCATGGCCCATGGCCAGGGACTCAGGAGAAAGCCCAAAGCCCCATCTCTGTCTTACAGATGGCTCTGAGGTCATCCACAGTCTCTTCTCAGTTCATGGCCTGGTAATTCCAATGCAAGGGTCAAACACTGAGGATTTTATTCATATCCCTTTAAACACTTACAGTCAAGGTAGGTAGAGAAATTCATCAGTCCTTTAGTATTGTTCATTTAAACTTTGTCCTTATGAACATGTTTTTACAAGAGTCAAAGAACATTGGGAACATGAATTTAACAACAGTTCTTTTGGTTCTGTTTTGTTCAGAATATCAGGCTCTCAGGAGAGTTCTTGAAATGCAACTTCAAAGAGAGAATCCTTGTTCTGAGGTTAAGAACCTAAAGTAGCTCAAAATTTGGTAAAACAGATTTTGTTGCATCTTTGGTAGGTATGGCAATAAACCAGCTATGATTCATAGCTCTCTGCTTTTACTACACTTGGAAGCTAGTGACTTTTACTTTAATAACTACAATTTCAAGTAATTGATTTATACAATTTGAAAATCCCCTACAATGCTATTGGCTAAAACTAATTCTGTTCAACGTGTTGGAGCCTGCTACTTACTGAGTGACCTTGAGCAGATAACTCACTCCTCTGTGCTTCAGGCTGTTTCCACATCTTTTTCCTCATGAGGATTGCTCTAGTATCTACCTCATAATGTTGTTTTGGGGAATAAATGAGGTAATGTACAGTGGGTCACCTAGAACAGTGTCTGGCACACAGTGGACACTCAACATCAGTGAAAATATAAACTTCAGTTAGCTGGCATTAAAGAGCTTTCCTGCGAAGCCTCCCATGTTAGCTCATCTTCCTTTCTGTAACGTCTTGCCCATGAACATTCATTCTTGAAGGGAGAGTCTGCCCATTACTACCTCTCACACTTCCCAATCAGTTGAACTTGCAGTGAAATCCACTCTACTAACATCGTTCTCTTGAACTCACCAGGGACCTATCAAGGTCATTGCCTCTCGTAAGCGTCCTCTACTTGGCCACTGGACTACAAGTTGATGACTCTTTTTCAAAGCTGCTCTTTCCCTGGGCTTCAGTAATATACTGTTTCTTAATTCCCCGTCACTTTGATGATCAGTTTCATTTCTTTCTTGGTTAGGGGTATGTGGTCAGAAGGTTCTGGTTTTGAGTCTGCCTCTGCCAAATACTAGCATTCTGACTTCAGATAAATTACTTAATCACTATGAGCCTATGTTTTCTCATTGGCATAATGCGATAAAAACAGTACCTATTTTTTTACCTATTTTTTGTAGACTTTGCTGTGAAAGTTAAATACAACATACAGTTAGCATAGTATTAATAATGGAGCCTGAGCTCAATATACAATGTGTTAGTAGTAATATCTGATTTGTTCAGCACATTTTTTGCCAAATAAATACAGTAAAGACATTGTCTATATTTGGGTGCTTCTCAAATTTGACCTTAATATTAACCCACTCGTTCTTTTCCCACCCTCTGTCTGACCTCCTCCTCCTGCCGTCACCATGTTAGTGGTTCTTTTGTTCACACACTATCCAATGCTCAATTCACCTTTAACTCTAACCTCTCTGTCACACCCCACACCCGGGTGTTTATGCGGCCATGGCTTCTATCTCGACACAGGCTCTTCGCCAGCCCTCCACCCTACTTCTGTCCCATGCCAGGTCTTACCAGCCCGTGACAACAGCAGGGGTGGTTGTCCCGCCAGCACCCTCTTTGCGTGTTGCCAGCCTGACCATGCTCCTTCCTGGTTTCAGTCCTTCGTGAGCTCACCCGTAATACAACACAATCAACTAAAGAGGGTCTTCTTAATCTAGTGCCAGCTACTCACTTCCACCCTCCTTCAGACTCCAGTCTTTATTTACTGCCTCATTGTTTCTTGACAGATTTTAGGAGATCATTGAGGTTTTATCAGTTTCTCACTATAGTAGAGCATATAGTAGGTGAATTCGAAAAAAATCAATGTGAACAAAGAGCTTACCAAGGGACACTGTGTCCAGTTCTGTCCCTAAGGGTGTCCAAGCATTAGCAATTGCACTTTTCTTTTTTTGCAACATTAGCACTCAAGTGAAAACCTAGCACTTGGGTTTTGGTGTCTAACGCTATTTTCTGCTGGAAGAAAGCAAAGTTCTTTGGAAAGCACTGGATTCCATGCCTTGGGGCAAGAAAAACTCATATATACTATTGCCAGACAACAAGGTTACCATCAGAGGCAGTGAGGGTGGTGCTAAAGGAAAAAGAAGCCGTTTTAAAGCAGATCCTACTGGACAAGTTGTGATATTCAGAACATCAGTAGTGCAAAAGTTTTATAGAAGTTGATAATTATAATAATTTTATATAACTTTATGGAAGCCATAACTTGTTAATGTAAATATAAAATGCACACAATTGAAATATAAAACAAGGTTGACTCTAATAGGATGCTTAATTAATTTTATTGATTTTAACAAGTAAGAAGTATTAAAATGCTTGAGTACTTTGTTTCTTCCAAGTATTTATATATAAAAGTATGATTTGTTTCTATCTGGGTGAGTAGCAATGGGTAAATATAGGAAATTCTGAGTAAGCCAAAGAGTTTCAGGAAGAGTAGAAATTGTTCCACAGAGGACTGATGAGCATCAGTGGTCAAATATAACCGCTCCATAGAAAGAGTGGCAATGATGCATTCATTGTCAAGTATTGAATGCTTTCTCCTCTTTAGAAACTTGGCTGGCTATCTGTTCAGACTACATTGTACTTGCTATGGAACAAACCTCTAGATAACATGATAAATTATGTTAAGATATTAATAAGGCAACTGCATATTTCCTATAATGTTAACATACCAGATCAGTGTATAATAATGACATGGTGAAGGATCATATAATTCTGGCCAAGCAAAGAAAAGAATATACCATTATGGGAGAAAACTTATCAGGTTGAAAACACTGGGCTCCTATAAAAACCATGGGCTTAAACAGTGCTACTGATGTGAAACATAATGTTCAACTATAAAAGGGGACCCAGAAAGATATCCAGGGACTAAGGTTTGAATCACTTTGGGATAAGGAACCAGGCCTGTGCCCCCACCAAAAGCCAACTGTTTGACAATCCAATTGATCTGACTTCTGAAATCCGAAAATAAATATTTCAATTAAATCGGGAAGATCTATGAACAAGTTAAGAAATAATGGAGATATAAATTAAACCCATTGTGTTGCTGGTTCATAGCAGATTTATATATAATATTCTCTTAAATATTGTGAATGTTATTTTTGCATATGTTTTATCTGTTTAAAGTATCTAAAGTGTGCAATATAATCAGTCCTATTAAGCTGTAATTGAAGCTTAAATTGTTTAAGGGAATTTAATGGACTAAGTTTGGTAAACAGTGTTCTTAAATGAGTTTAAGAAATTTGATTTTCCAAGTTTTTAGGAGAAATATTTAACAAAGAGAAATAAATTGATAATAAAATAAAAATAAAAGTGTTTCCTCTATACACAAAATCCCATCCATCTTCAAGGATTAGAACATCCTTAAAAACATACCGTCTCTTCCTTCCTAATTACAACCCTTAAATAGATTTTGTGCCTCATATCAAATTTACTGAGTATCATAATTCTTCCAAGTGGTAAAGATACCTCAAGACAAATGCTGGGCATAGAAGCTACAGGGCATAAATATGCAAAGAAATAAAAAGCTAACCTTTTCAAACAATATGGCTTCTCTCTCACTTACCAACTTTACATTTCCCTGTATGGCCCCGGAAGATGACTGGTTAGCCAGAGACGGGTAAGATTCCTCAAGGGAGGAACAACCTAAGACAGGCACAGTCGCAGGGGGGTCATCAGGTGAGAAATTGGGGATCAACAGAGGTGAGGCTTAGAACCTCACCCCCCCTGTTCTGAGAGAAATCTTCTGCATACGTGGATGTTTTATTGCCCTTGTCTAGCTCGGATTAACACATAGTCTACAGGCACACACCTGATCATCTACATTTGCTCTCTTACAACACTAAACTATGTTTTCTACCTTTATCTTGTATCTACCTACCACTTCAGCATTTTATTAAAAATAATAATAATAAAGAGAGAAATGTGGTATCCACATATAAATCAAGTATAAAAATCAAATGAGTATTCATATTTGAACTGACTGTTTATAGTTCATAATGCATGAGCAAAACCGAAAGTTTCTGTGATAACTGCCCTTGTACTGTTCACCATGTAACTTATTCACTATGTAAGAATTTGTTCTCCATGTAAGAACTTGTTTGTTATGCTTCAGAAGATTGGAAACTGATGAAAATTAGGCTTGGGGTGGATAATGATTATGCATTGAGCATTGACTCCCCTATACAGAATTTTATTGTTGTTAACAACCATTTGATCAATAAATATGAGAGATGCCCTCACAAAAAAAAAAAAAAAAGTACACACTTCCAATTGTAAAATAAATAAGTAACTGGGATGTAATGTATAGCATAAGGAATATAGTCAGGATATTGTAACAGCTTGGTAGGGTGATAGCTGGAACCTAGAATTATGTGTATAAATGTTTTATCACTGTGTTGTACACTTGAAACTAATGTAATGTAATACTGTGCGTCAACTACCCTTCAATAAAAAATAATTATCTAAAAAAAAAACAACAAAAAAAAACATACCGTCTCTTCTGCCTCTGAGCCTCTGTAAAATCTGGTTATTCAGCCTGTGGTGACCTTTCCTCCCTTGGCCAACTAGTATTTCGTATTCAACATATGTCACTCCACCTTTTCCAAATTTCTCTGCTGGTTAGTTTATTCATTGAGATGCTTTTAAATCACCTGTCTTTTTGCCACAGGCACAACCCAGACTGGGAACACAGCCACAGGGGAAGCAGATGCCCCCTCACCCCTGCCCAGTCCTCACCCCATGCCAGGCAAGGAGCTTACAGTCTAGAAACAAGAGCCAGATTATGTATACACTAAGAAAATATATATGTAGATGTACTTGTAACATCCATGTGTACACACACATACACACACACAAGTAAACAATTGCCAGGCTGTTAACAAACAATGTGCCACGATACTGAATTCAAAGGGAGGAGGATTAACTTAGAATCAGTGAGGAAGACCTGTCTGAAGAGATAATGTTTAACCTGTGATGTGAAGAGACAACTTGGGCAAAGTCCATGTGCAAAGGCTTGAAAGGGAAAAAAAATGGTGTGTCCTAGGAACTGAAAGAAGATGGTGCGGCTATAGAAGAGGAAAGTGGTTTGAGAAGAGACTAGAGGGAGGAGCAGGAGCCAGATAATGTAGGGGCTGGCAGACCATGGAAATGAGATAGATATTAAGTGCAGCTGGAAGCCACTGCAGGCTTTTAAAATGAGTGTAACCTGGACTGAGATAATTTTTGAAATTCTTACTCTGGCTGCAGTTCAGGAACAGGAACAAGAAAGAAAAGAACGAACAGTGAAGAAGCTATTGGGGTATTTCAGATAAGAGATGATGGTGACCTGTTCTAGAGTGTCAGTGAAGATGAAAGAAGTGGAAAGACTGAAGATATATACTAATAAGGAAGCTACAAGAGTGCCAAGATAATTCAATGCGGACAGAACAGTCTTTTCAACAAATGGTACTGGGACAGTTAGATATCTCCATGTGAAACAATGGAGTTGGACTCTACCTCATACCATATACAAATTTAACTCAAAATGGATCAAACTCTTAAACATAAGAGCTAAACTATAAAACCTTTAGAGAAAATATAGGCATAAATTTTCATGACCTTAGATTAAGCAATGTTTTTCTTAGATATGATACCAAAAGCCCAAGCAAACAAAAGAGTAGATAAATTAAACTTCATCAAAATTAGAGAGAGTTGTGCTCACCCCTCCATTCTTCCCTAGCACTTTATTCGTGCCTTTATTCCTATACTTAACACGTTGTTATAATTACTGGTTTGAGTGTGTGTTTAGCCAATTAAGCTGTGAATTTCTTAAATTTCCTTGACTTTCTCCTTTCCATTTGTATACTTGATGCCAAGGAGAGTTCCAGACCCATATACCACATGCATTATATGGTTGGTACTACTGTAAAAGAAAAAACAAAAACACATTTTTATAAATAGGAAATAAGAATATAAAGGGTGGAAAATACAGAGGAAGCTCACCAGGGAGAAAGAGCTCACCAAGGCTAATTTATTCACATGATATGGGAAATTAGATGATCTTGGAATAAGACAATGAAGATTGTTTTGAGGCTCTAGGAATAAAGAATGAGGCCTGAGGTTTAATATCCTTTACATTAAGCAAAAATGAATTTGCTGTGCTCTGACTTAAGAAAATACATGTGCCACATTTAGGATGTGTCCAGTCCAAACTGGTTCTTAGAGATATTTTACTTCAAACTAATTCAAATTGTGTCTCAAGCCTGTTGTCATGAAATGATCATGCTTTTTGGGAATTCAACATGACTTGCTCATGTAAAACAAGCAACCACTTTGTTGTTTTACATTGGAAAGCAACTTAGGGATCTAGTTCCTTGGAGAGGAAAGTGTGGCCAGAGTGGTAAGTGAAAGGTTTTGCTTGAGGTCACATCCCAGGTAATAGCACAGCTGGCCTGAGAAGCCATATCTGCTGACTCTGAACTCAGGGAGGTTTTCAACTTACTCATGGTCTTCAGCTCTTAAGAGAAATGCACGTGGAAGCTGAGAATTTGGAGGCAGATTTCCTTAAGACAATCCACACTCATGTCCCATTTGGAAAGCATTGCCTTATCTTATAGAGAACTTCACTCCAGGGAGCACATATACATGCATCAATTAGTGATTTCAATATACAACACTACCCAGTTTGGATTTCATAATCATACAGAAAGGGAAAAACCATATACTTATAGGAAAAGTATGTACATACTGTAAGGCTGGAAGCACTGATGGGAGGAGCAAGCACGTCAGACACTGATGACGAGCCACAGTCCCCGGCTGCTGCCCCCTCCCACATCAGACACTGATGACGTGCCAAAGTCCCTGGCTGCTGCCCCCTCCCAACCTGAAAAATGTGCCTTGGGTTAGCCAATCCTCGCGCTGCTGTAAATTTAAGCTCTGCCACCCCCTATCTTCTTACTTAAGTGCGAATTCCCCAGCCTCCATTTCTGTAGACTCGGAAATCTCACCTGGGTATTTGCATTCAAATAAACTACCTGGCCCTTTGTTGCCTCTCTTCGCCTGCTTATTTTGGCTAGAAATTTTCTTACATTTGGTGCCAAGACCCGGGAAGGAGCATGAGCGCGGGGCCCTGACCAGCCACCGGCAGCCCCACCCCCTCCTTCCCCAATCCAGGACCTCAGCCTGCTCTCCACTGCATGGACTATTTTCTGGTGAGTCCCTCAGTTTCCCCTGGTCTGTTTCCCTTCCTAACTCCGTTTCAACTGGTCCATTAGAAATTGTATGTACATCCAGGTCTGGGCATTCAGCCCATCCATTGTGAGTATCTGGGATACCCTCCCCTGGTTGGGGAGACGTCCCTCACCCAGGCTCCCAGGATGTCTCCCCTGACTTGGCGCGCTTGGGACACTGGGCACTCCTCTCAGGGGGATTAGTTGGGAAGTGGCGCAGACATGGGGAATCAGCCCTCAAAAGCAGAGGCTCAGATCCAGTTGCAGTGTCTCATTTCTAATCTGGCTACTCTATGTTTGTCCCGAGAAGTTCGCAAACGGAAGTTAGTCTTCCTTTGCTCTGAGGCCGGGCCTCAGTATCCCTTGGACAATCAATCTCGCTGGCCCCCTGAGGGAACTTTCAATTTTGGTCTCCTCACCGACTTAACTAATTATTGCCACCGGAGCAGAAAGTGGTGTGAAATCCCATATGTGCAGCCCTTTTGGACTTTGTGCACCCACCCAGATCTATGTGTTAAGTGTACTCCTTCCCAAGTTTTGTTAGCCCAGGCCTCCATCAAGGACCGCGATCTCTACCACTACTATTACTGGGAGGCTCTTCTCTGACAGACTCAGTGGAAGATCTCAGCTACCCCCCTTCCTGCTCCTCCAGGCCCACAGTGGGCACCAGCTCCCTTCCTCATTGTTCATGTCCTCCATCTTGTTCTCCTTCTCTTCTGGCCTCTCCTCCACCTTGTTCCCCTTCTCTTCCATTCATGCCACCATTTTGCTCCACAGGTGCCAACTCCACTTCAGATAAAACTTCCCCATATCCTAGTCTCCTGCCTTCAAGTTCTGCACTGATTCCCAGGTTGTATCCCCCACTACCAAGGTTGCCTCCTCCATCCCCTCCTTCAAACCCGCTGCCATCTTACTCGCCGCAGCTGGCACCCAAATGGTCTAGCCCTCCTGTAACTTGCTCTAAGTCACAGCGGTCTCAAGCTCACGTGATAGCTCCTCTGAGAGAGGTAGCAGGAGCTGAAGGAGTAGTGCAGGTTCATGTTCCCTTTTCCCTGGCAGACTTGTCCCAAGTAGAACAGCGATTGGGGTCCTTTTCCTCCAACCCCGTAATATTCGTTAAACAGTTTAAATATCTCACTCGAGCTTACAAACTCACCTGGCACGATGTACATGTAGTCCTCCAATCCACTCTAACCCTGGAGGAATATGACCATGTCACGTCAGCGGCACAGCACTGTGCCAATGAGGCCCATGCCACAGATGAGCAGGAACCTATGGGCAGAGAATCTATTCCTCTACAAGAACCCCAATGGGATTATAATTCTCCCGAGGGTGAAACATGCCGGGATCGCATGGTTCGCTACTTATTGGCAGGTATGAACTCAACCACCCAAAAAGCTATCAATTATGACAAGCTTAGAGAAATTACCCAGAAACCTGATGAAAACCCATCAGAATTCCTCAAGCTCCTGAAAGAAACTCTGGGAGCTTTTACTAAGATTGACCCGGACTCAGCGTTAGGTTCCTCTCTCCTGGCCATGCATTTTATAACTCAGTCGGCTCCCGACATCAGGCGCAAGCTTCAAAAGGCTGAAGATGGTCCCCAAACCTCTCTAGGAGACCTGGTAGATATGGCATTTAAAGTTTTTCATGCCCAAGAGGACAAGAGCAAGAGGAGGTCAGCTGCCCGAATGGCAGAACAGACTCGCACCATAACAGCTGCTCTGCGGCTGGCTCATGGAGATTGTTGGGGTGTCCCTGAAGATCGACTTGAACCTCCAGGCCCTTGCTTTCAGTGTGGTGAAGAAGGGCACTGGGCACAGAAGTGCCCCAACCCATGCAAACCGACCAAACTGTGCCCCAACTGTGGTAAGCGAGGTCATTGGAAAGTAGACTGTCCACTAGGGGGTGGTCCTCTCCCCGTGGCAGAGCCCCACGGGGGGCAGATGCCCTCGAAGGACTACCCTTCAGACCTGCTGGGCATCCTTGAAGATTGAAGACGCCTGGACTCGGACACCCCGATCACCCTTGCTGAGCCCAGGGCTAAGCTGTGGGTAGCGGGTAAGCCCATCTTCTTCTTGGTGGACATGGGGGCTACCTACTCTGTTCTCCCCTCCTTTAAAGAGCTTTTATACCCTGCCAAGGTCTCCATAGTTGGGGTCATGGGAACCTCTTCCAAGCCTTTAGAGATGGGCCCAATAGCCTGCACCTTTCAAAGAATCCTGTTTACCCATTCCTTTCTAGTCATGCCTTCCTATCCTACCCCTCTGTTAGGACGGGATTTGCTCTATAAGTTAGGAGCCTCTATTTCCCTCCCACCTTTTAAATGCTTACAGGACACCAGAAACTCCCTCATTGCTTTACTCGGTGAAGGAGAGTTAGATGACGGAGACCTGAGTCTCCCAACTCCCTGGACTTCTGTCAATCCAGTTGTGTGGGACATCTCCACCCCCATGGTGGCAACCCACCACACCCCAGTTTTAATATGCCTTAAAGACCCATCCCGCTTCCCTTCTCGGCCTCAATTTCCTATTTTGCAGGCTCACCGAAGGGGACTACAGCCTATTGTTAATCGTCTACTCTCACAAGGGCTTTTATTACTGACTAACTCTCCATGCAATACTCCCATCTTGCCAGTGAAAAAGCCTTCTGGAGCGTATCGCCTTGTTCAGGACCTCCGAATAATTAACGAGGCTGCTATTCCCTTACACCCAGTAGTGACTAACCCATATACTCTTCTGTCTCAGGTCCCATCCGGTACCTCTCATTTTACTGTACTAGACCTTAAAGATTCCTTTTTCACTATATCTCTCCACTCAGAATCGCAGCCGCTATTTACCTTCACGTGAGAAGACCCTGACACCTGTCGATCTAGACAACTGACCTGGACAGTTCTACCTCAAGGTTTTAGAGATAGGCCCCCATCTTTTTGGACAGGCCCTGGTGGAGGACTTCTCATGACATTCAGTGGGTGAGAGTACCCTCCTCCAATACGTAGATGATCTTTTACTTTGCAGTCCCTCAAAAGAAGCCTCAGTTCTAGATACCACATCCCTTCTTAATTTTCTGGCAGACATGGGATACAGAATATCCCCTGCCAAAGCACAGCTATCTGTACCCCAAGTTACACAGCTCGGGCTAACTCTAACACCCACCACTAAAGCCCTAACGGCAGACCGAGCAGCTGTGATTAAAGCTCACTTGCCACCTACTTCAGGAGCCAAGATACTATCCTTTCTAGGATTAGTGGGGTTTTTCAGACACTGGGTGCCTAACTTTGCCCTTCTGGCCAGACCGCTCTATGTGGTTGCTACAGAGACTCCTACTGGGCCGCTAATTTCACCCACTGAAGTAGCTTCTGCTTTCAATCAGTTGCAGAATGCGTTGCTCTCATCCCCCCCGTTAATGCTTCCCTGACTTAACTAAGTCCTTTACCCTATATACAGCAGAGAGGGCAGGAGTGGCCACCGGAGTGCTGGTACAGCCAGTGGGACTGGGGTGCTGTCCCATTGCCTTTCTCTCCAAATAGTTGGATACCACCTCCACAGGGTGGCAGCCTTGCCTCTGAGCCCTGGTAGCTATGGGAAGTCTGGCCAAAGAAGCCCTGAAATTAACGCTCCAACAGCCCATTACTGTGTATTTCCCACACCGGTTACAAGATCTTTTGAGTCATAAATCCCTGGCCTCCTTGAGTCCTTCAAGAGTACAAGAATTCCACCTCCTGTTCATTGAACATCCACAGGTAACCCTATAAGTCTCTCCACCCCTTAACCTAGCCTCCTTGCTTCCCATCAGCAATCAGGCATATCAGCCCACTCATTCCTGTGTAGAGATTGTAGAGGCTCTTAGGAAATCTAGAGAGGGCCTACAAGATGTGCCCCTCGAAAACCCTGACTTGACCTTTTTTGTGGATGGAAGCTTGGTGAAGGGGAGTGATGGGGTGCGAAGAGCAGCCTATGCAGTGGTGACTCTGTCGCAAGTGATAGAAGCAAACCTACTCCCATCTGGGACCACCTCCCAGAAAGCCGAATTAGTGGCTCTTACCCGGGCGTTATAGCTGGCAGCCAGGAAGGGGGCCACAATGTATACTGACTCTAAATATGCCTTCCTAATTATACACACTCATGCTGCGATTTGGAAAGAAAAGGGGCTTCCTTACCACCAAGGGAACCCCAATCATTAATGGCAGGGCTATCAGCCGCCTGCTACAGGCCCTACAGGACCCCAAGGAAGTGGCCATCATGCATTGTGAAGGACATCAGACTGGAAACGATCCAGTAACCAGAGGTAATGCGTTGGCAGATGCCATGGCCCGACAGTTAATATTGGGTCTAGCCTACCCTCTGTGCTGTTTCTTTCCTCCTCTCTACTGCCCCAATACCCCGATGACAAATGGCGACTGCTCCTACATCAAGAGGGGGTGTTAGGAGATCAGAGATGGATATTTGTCTTGGGGGACAAATCGCCCTCCCCCAAGCCCAAGGCAGAGATATCATATGCAAAATTCATCAGTTCCTACATATTAGGCCGGAGGCCATGCACCGGTTTCTCTCCCCCATATTTGTCCCTTATGGTCTCCGCAAGGCCATAAATCAGGTGCACCAAACATGCACTACTTGTCATTGTGTCTCGTCTCAAGGTGTTCTGAAAACCCGGATGGCCCTCCACCAGATGAGAGGAACAATCCCGGGACAAGATTGGCAGGTCGATTTCTCCCACATGCCTAAGCATAAAAAGCTCTGGTATTTACTAGTTCTGGTTGATACCTTTTCAGGGTGGATTGAAGCCTTCCCCACCAGCCAAGAAACAGACTCAGTAGTGGCACAGACATTGGTGGTGCATATCATCCCCCGTTTTGGCCTGCCTGCCTTGCTACAGTCGGACAATGGGCCTGCTTTCATCTCTTGGGTCACTCAAATAATAGCTGAGGCTCTCAACATCACCTGGAACCTCCATATACCCTATCACCCCCAATCGTCAGGTAAAGTTGAAAGGGCTAATGGTATCCTAAAAGACCAACTAACTAAGCTGTCTCTAGAGGTAAAGCTCTCGTGGCCCGATCTTCTCCCCATCGCTCTCCCTTGACTGCTTGCTGCCCCCCGGGAACCTGTTGGGCTAAGCGCATTTGAGCTAATGTATGGCAGGCCCTTCTTACTGAACACAAGCCTGTCTGCTGCCTCTCCTCCTTTAGCCTCCTACCTTCCTTATTTTTCACTGTTGAGACATCTTCTCAGAGAACACACAGACCAGCTCCTACCCCAGCCCATGTCATCCGATAACCCAGAGGATGCAGATCTCCTTCAGCCAGGAGATGAGGTACTTCTAAAAGAACTCCAGCCTCGATCACTCCAGCCACGCTGGACAGGACCATACACTGTAATCCTCACAACCCCCACTGCTGCCAAACTATCAGGACACCCTGCGTGGTACCATATTTCCCGACTAAAAAGAGCCCCCCTTCCCAATGATGTTTGGCAAGCAGAACAAGTTGGACCTCTATGGATCCAACTCCGAAGGGCTCCTTGTCCTACTCTTCCTCCTACATAGTGGAGTAGCCTCACCCTCTCCCATCTTGTATCGATTTGAAGCCACCCAGCAATACACCATAAAAAATGGGCGAGTAGAAGAGACAATTGGGACAGCCTTTTGTGAAGTTGACAATTGTCAGCCCATAATTGCCCTCCCTCTTAACTGAGTTTGGTGCCCTGATGGAGAGACACCTACCCACATGGCCCTCTGCTTCACCTTTCAGCAAACAGGAAAGTGCAGAACACAGTGGCTCAAAGAAAATTTTGGGTGCCCCTGGGCCTCCTGTGTCATGAATTGGATGGTAGAAGGCTGCCCGGGCAATAGCCGCTATATGCTTACTTTTCAAAGCTGGGCACCCTGGGCAAAGAGGTATTTAAACATCAAGGACCCCTTACATAATCGCTGGAATGAGGGCATTACAGGAGGTGTTTATTTAAATAATTTTCAAGCATACCCCTGCCAGACTATCACGATTTGCCGATACCTAGAAGTAAGTGCCCCCAAACATCTCGAAGAAGTACAACAGGCCATTTAAACCCAAGAAATCCACCTACAAACTCACATACAACAAAAGGCTAAGACCCTTCCCTTTTCTTGGTTAAGTCTCCTGCAAGAGGGGCTAGACTTATTCCGACACACCCTCCCCAATACATCCTTAACACAATGCTTCCTCTGCACTTGCCTTATAGAAACCCCTGTGGTGGCAGTTCAGTTACCACCAAGAGAGAGCCTACCCTGCCCTCTAAGCCCTCCCTCAAAGCCCAAACTTATTGGTGAGGTACTGTTATTCGAAACACCTGAAGCAAATGTGACCTAGAGACATCACTATAAGCAGCCTTCCTTTCTCTGCTCCTCACCAGGCACTTTCCTGTGGTGCAATGGAACCTTATACGAAACCAACTTTGCAAATGCTTCTTGCCTGCTGGTCACCCTAGTCCCTAGGCTGACCCTGCACGGGGGAGCTGAGTTCACCAACTACTGAGCCTCAGAATCCCATCACAAGAGAGCAGTCCTCCTGCCTTTAGTGGCGGGGATCTCCCTCACTTCCTCCATTCTAGCCATGGGAGTGAGTGCTGGTGCCCTGGGTTACAGTATTACGGCCCTAGAAAAACTAGAATGACGGCTCGAGGTAGCTGTCCAGGCATCTGCGCATCTCTGGCATCCCTCCAGAGGCAAGTCACCTCCTTGGCCCAAGTAACCCTCCAAAACTGCTGCGCTTTAGACCTCCTTACTGCAGAGAAGGGAGGGACCTGTCTATTCCTCCAGGAACAGTGTTGTTACTATATCAATGAGTCGGGACTCATAGAGCAGAATGTTCACAAACTACAAGAACTAAAAAAAGGAACTCCAAGGAACCGGCATATCAAGTAATAATCCATACAGCTGGTTTCAATCCCCTATTATGGCCTGGTTAGTGCCTCTCTTAGGCCCTGTTGCAGCAATCTGTTTCATACTCCTTATTGGTCCATGTGTTTTTAAGTTCCTTCCACAGCGCATAGCAGAAATGACACACATAAAAATCAATCAACTGTTGCTGCACAAGTACTCGCCCCTCCCGACTGAGCCTCTGGCCGTCAACCAATCTTAAACCCCCCCATGTCACCCCCCCTCCAACCAGAAGTAGCCAGATCGAGTCAGCGCCCATTATAACCAAAAGGCTGAAATGTAAGGCTGGAAGCACTGATGGGAGGAGCGAGCACGTCGGACACTGATGACGAGTCAAAGTCCCCAGCTGTTGCCCCCTCCCAACCTGAAAAATGTGCCTTGGGCTAGCCAATCCTTGCGCCGCTGTAAATCTAAGCTCTGCCTCCCCCTACCTTCTTTAAAAACTTGCTGCCTGTCTACTTACGTGCGAATTCCCCAGCCTCCATTTCTATAGACTGGGGAAATCTCACCTGGGTATTTGCATTCAAATAAACTACCTGGCCCTTTGTTGCCTCTCTTTGCCTGCTTATTTTGGCTAGAATTTATCTTACACATACCACCAGGGATATCTTACGGGGTCACTTTATGTGGTCTAAAAGAACTGAAGAATCGTGAAGAAATCTTCAGTTACTGAGTGCTCTTCTGTCTGATGGTTCAGCCCTTAAACCGGCAATGTGGCTAGCGTCAGACAATGCATGGAAACCTCTTATCTTGAGCAGGAGAAATGAGACACATGAACTTCAACAGAAAAAGATAATATTGCTGCTAAATTTCAGTTGAAATAGACTGAGTAAAACAAAAATCACCTGCTACAGTCACCAAGGTCACTTTACTACTGGATTAGGTCATTATTCCTATTATTTTGCAGATAGTAAAGAGAATCAAGTCAGTCTGCAGCTTTGACCTATTTTCTCTTATGATATCAGCATCTGAAAATTTTGAGTCTTGCACCAGTTATGCTTCAGACATTGTCATCAATGGCAACACAATTGAGCATACAGTTCATTGAACTATAGCTTCTGTTTCTGACACTGTACCGTACTGGCCCCCATGTGAGTTTGAGAGTCATTGAATTTCTTGTTCTACTTTGGTGAATGCAAGACAAAGAATCTCACCTCAAAGATTGGGAATATGGTAATAAACGAGTAGCTATGCTAACATGTGTCAAACACAATTTCTGACCAGCTGATAGCTGTAGGGAATTTTTACCATTTCTCTGATAGCATACTTAATTTTGAAATTGACATGAGATTTCAATGGGTTTCATGGTTATTCATTAGTCATTCTATGGTCCTAATGTATTTTGTTTGATTACTAATGAATTCCTGTGATGCATATTACTTCCTAAGAAGGATAAACTAAAAGCTCCTGCCAACTGGTCATTAAAATCCACTACAATTATCACCAACTGAATCAAATTACTGCCAATTATGTAGAGGAGTTAATCCACACTGCATCATTTTAAACACAAACATTTTCAATGCATATTAACAAAACACAAACTGAAGTTAGGAATGCACAACCAACTATAGACCTGGATGGATGTCTATCATTAAAGTTACAACCCATTTCCATTTGTACTATTATTAGGGACCATCATTTGCTAAGTGCCTGCTATGTGCCAGGAACTGTGCTAAATGCTTTATATCTATTATCCTCCTAATCTTTTTTTTTCTTTCCTGTGAGGGGGCCTTAGGCCCCTGTGGACATGGTTAGACGTGGGATGCAGGGTATTAAGTCGGGACAGTAGGAAGTGGTAAGGGCTGAGTAAGCAGAAAGGGCCAGCCCTGAGCTGGCTGCCTGTGGTCCCTCAGTGTGGGGGACTCAGGAGCCATCATAAGAACAAGAGCCAAAGTCTTGGGGTTCGCCCAAGTATCCAGAGGTTGTCCCCACTAGTGATTCCCCTCAGGAAAGGACAGTTTGTGTGAGCCATATCCTCCTAATCTTAATGGCTACCCTTTAAGAGTACTATTTTTCCCCTCTTAAAACTGATGAAACTCAGAAAGTCACCTATGATTATACTGCTAGTCAGTGATAGAATCTTGATTAGAATTCAAGTCTGGATGACTCCAAGATCACTATTCTTTTTACTACCATGAGGGCTTCTAAAGTTTCTGAAGGGTACACCTTGTGAGATGAAATTGTAATGTACTAAGAGTGGATTTTCATTTTCTCCAGCCTTACGAGGTTACACTTACACCTAGGATATGAACACCGCATTCACATGCTGTTTTCCTCTCAGCTACAATTCCTGCTCCAGAGCGCCAGTACTGATTCCCAGAGGCTGAATGAGGTATTCTGTGTACACTTCCCATGGCATCCTTGACATTTCTCTAATGAAACATTTATAATAATGCACCACAATTGTTGGTCTATTTATTTGTGCACCTCATTGAATTAGAAGCTTTTTGATCACAGGGGTAGCCCTTCTGCTTTTTGGTATCTCCAGACATGATGTTTATCATCTACTAGGTGCTTAATACATGCTTGTTGAATGGACAGTGAATTGATAAAGAATGGAAGATGGTTTTGTTTTTATAAAGATGTTATGAGGTTACTACTTATGCCTGAATCCCTCTTTTCATTGGCATTCATCTTGGATTGTGCTAATCAACACACAGAAAGGATTAACTTCTAGGCATACTGAAATAAAATTCCAATTATACAGCATTTTCTAAGTTGGTTTTTTTTTTCTGTCACATATACACATGTACAAAATACAAATTCAGGATATTTGACTAATATGGAAAAACTTACTTTCAATAAAAACAGCACTCTTTTCAAATTGTTGTTATGGTTCTGGCGAGAAAAAGATGTCACACAAAGTGAGTGAAAACCAAAACAGATTTTGCCTCTTCATGTGTTTACTCTATTTAGAATCTGAAGGGAGACATGTTTTTCACACCTCCTCTGTTTAAATACCACACTTTTAAAAAGGATTAAGCATTGAAAATCCAATTTAGAAGAAAAAACTTCTAGTATATATTTCATCCCTACCCAGCAGACAGGTTAAAATGTTAATAGCATCACATCTAAAAGATATAAATATTTCTGTCAATTTAAAAATATTTTGTATTTTACTCTTTGTGTTTTCCAAGTGGCATTAGAGCCATTTACAATCTTTGTTCTGGGAAGGATCCTTATATATTGAGAATGAATATTCCTTATTCTTTAAAGGTATGTGACTCTTACATACATGAGTAATACAGACGCTAATGCTCCTTGAATTGATAAGATGGACAGAGCACACAGTGCTGAAGAAGTAAGAATGATATGGCTGGGGTGGAGCTAATGAAAGGAAGTAAGGTGGCTATGATTAGACTACTGCAAATATTCCAGGCAAAGTTGATAAGGGTCTGAGCTGTAGTGGTAAAGGGAATGAACAAGTGGAGTTTTAAGAGACACAGAGGGAGTAATGGGTAAAGGAGAAGGGCTAATTTAAGATGACTGGTTTTCAGACAATGTGGCATGGATTTCTAAAGGGAAAAAGACTCTTTGGGTTGATCACTTAGTAAAGATCAAGTTTAAGTTACCTGACCTGAAATTATGAATTTCAAAAAGTGCTTCTCAAGAGTCTTCCTCTACATGATACCAATAAAGGGTTTGGTAGAGGTAATGAAAGGCATTCACAAACTTGTTTTGTTTTCCTCCTTCCTGGATACGTAGAAACTATCTACTTCCCAGGCTTCCTTGCAGCTAGCTTGGTAGCATGGCCAGTGGGCTGTGAGCAGAAGCAGTGAGTGTCACTTCTGGATTAAGGTAATGAGAAGCCTCTATGGAATTTGACTCTGGAAGGTGCTTATGGAAATGCTGGATCAACAACACAGGCAAACTGGATCTTGAGTCATCACTTAGAAGCTGCCCTAGAAAGGAACTGAATTCATATACTTTGTTGTAGTGAAATATAATGTCTAATTTGTTAAGCTACTGTGATTCTGAGGTATGTTTGTTATTGTGACATTCCTGAATGTCCCTTCTGTAAAAGGGGTGATGTTCACATCTGCAACACTTCTCAGTAGAGTACCCAGATTTAGAAGACCTCCTTGAAAATGTTTTATTTAACTGAAACAAATCGAGTCAATGATACTTGTGAGGGTGGAAGGAGTACAATTCATAAATGCATTTTATGAGCATGTACTGAATGAAATTAGCCATTTAAAGATTTCTAAAATATAATTTTAGAAGAAAAAGTAGACAGATGATCTTAGTTAGCTCAGGCTACTGTATTAAAAATATCATAAACTGGGTGGCTTGAACAATAGAAACTTATTTCTCATAGTTCGGAAGGCTGTGAAACCTGAGATTAGGGTGCCAGCCTGGTTGGGTTCTGGTGAAAATTCTCTCCTTGGGCTGCAGATGGCCATTTTCCAGCTATGTCCTCACATGGCAGAGAGCAGAGAGGAAGCAAGCTCTCTTCTGATATGGGTACTAATCCCATCACGAAGGCTCTACTCTCAGGACCTACTTACCTCTAAAAGGCCCCATCCTCCAATTCCATCCCATTGGGCATGGAGGTTTCAACATATGAATTATGGGGGGCCACAAACACGTAGTCCATAGTATTATCTAGTTAAAAATACACTGTTTTAGTTTTTAGTAAGATTTTTTTTCTCACTTCTATACTATAGGAACAAAGAAGTAGGTGCTATTGAAAATTAAGCATTAACAAACAATTTTGTGGTTTAAAATATAAAAAAAGATTTTATAGATACACTAGTATAAATATTTTTATTAAGTTCTCATTTTTGGCTTTGAACTTGTAAATGTAGTTACTTTGAGTAGCAATATCTACAGTGTTATTTTCTCTCTTGTGCAGTGGTGCAAACACCCATTTTCTACTTGCCTTCTTATTAAAAGTGCATCCATGGCTAAGTTAAAAGGAAAACATGACAGTAAGATAAGAAATATTGTACTGTGCAAGTAAGACCATGTAATACCATCACCACAACTATTTGGGGGACTAGACACAGTAGCAGAGAATGTCATTGTCACTCCGCTTTTCTCGCCACTCGAGAAAACCAGCAGCCATAACCTTGCTCACTCTTTCGTGAGAGATACCTTTGAATGTGTGCATGAAATCATACTCAAACTTTATGAATTTTAATAAGGTTATTGGCAATATGCCTTGAATGCTTGTACTATCAGATTCAGTACAGAAAGGAACTTTGTTAGTATAAAATATTTAATTTTACACCCAAGTCCTGGTCAAAATACTAAAGACAAAAGACATTTGAAAACTCACAACTCAGAAGTGAAAATTAATAACCAGTCCAAAGGGTATCTGTTAATTGACACATTAAAATTTCCTTACGTTAGTTCTTACAATATGGAAAAAGAGTAGGGTGGACATATGGATGAAGGGATGAAAGTTAACATGTGAAAAAGGAAGATGAATGGATAAATATTTTTCCTAATTCCTTAAATCTGCAGAAAAAAATTCTAGCTTCAAGCAAAATCTTACATGAGTCTAATTAAGCACTTTTACTGAAGGATGAGGCTATAATTAAAGCTTTACCTTATATGGCTTACAAACTTGCAGCTGCAAGCTGAATGTTTTAACATATCATCATATTGGCATTAGTTTGACAAAATGTAGTAATCACTTCCTTTTGTGGACTAGAAGACATCAAGACCATACATATTTTAATTCTTATGTTATCTGGTAAAGACATAATTATTAGAGGTTACAGGAAATATGTGGCATTGCAATTTTTTCTATTCCCCCTTTTTAAGGTAATTGAATGCTTTGCTTATTTTGAATAAATGTAACTTGACACAAATGATCTAAAACAAGGAGTTGAAACAGCAGGGAAGAGGGAAGAAAATAGGACAAATTCCTAGGCTCTTTGAACATAGAAACATTTAGTATTTTTTATAATTATATATAATATAAAAACATTTAGTATTTTCATAATTTTTATACTTTACTACATACAGCAAAATGTACAAATCTTAGTGTATAGCTTGATGAGTTCTGACATGTATACACTCATGTAACCATTACCCAGATCAAGATACCAAATATTCTTTTTGATGTTTTATCCCCTCCCTTATTTCTCTCATCCCCCTATCTCTCTCCCTTACGGTAACCACCAGTCTGTTCTCTGTAGTTGAGTCTATTTCAGTTTTGTTTGTTCATTTGTTTTGTTTTTCACATGTCACATATAAGTGAAATCATATGGTATTTTTTTTCTGACAAAAATTTACTGTTCCCAAAGATGAAAAGTGGACTGAGAACTATACAAACCAGAGGTCTGGCCACCAGAGCTTTATAAACTTAAATAATTAAAAAAATTTAAATGAAAAATATTTAAACTCACGTTCCTATAAGAACCTAGACTACCTTTTTTTCTCAGTGTATGTTCAGGAATAAATGTATATCCACCATTTGAAATCTGGTATTTTATCACCAGCTAACTGCACTTTCAAATGGCATAATCAGTTAAGTTCTCCCACACATGCACTTTGGTCAGAAGCAAGAAGATAAAGCAGCAGAAGGTTGTTCTGTGCCTTTGGGAGTGATAGGCAGGAGGAACTGAGTGAGCAGGTTGGAAGTGTCAGTACCAGGACTTTGGGGCTGAATCCAAATAGAGCCCCAGCCAGCACAGTCACCCAGAGCTCTCCTATGTGGGACTTATGCTCCTTGCAGCAAGAGTCAGGACAGAACTTATTTGTAAAATTAAATAAAAAAGCAACAAATGAGTAGGAAACATAATACTGCTATTAATCAAAGAGGCTACTAGGCTACTGCTCTAACATAACTAGCTGTAGATAAGCATCTTTATTTTGGACTTTCCCCCCAGAAGTGAGGTCTGTGGGAAAGTCTGGGTCATCTCAGACTGCAAGTGTTAGAGATGTACTGGTGAGCTGTGGGTGGCTGGAAACAGGAGCTAGAAAAGAAGAGCAACAGCTAATGATCTCTTGGGGGTTGGCAATAAAAAAGAATCTTTTCCTTTTTGTTAGATTCTGATCAAAGATTTGGATTCAGTTCCTAACCAAGAGCTTTACTGGCTTTTAACTGAGCATCAAACATATTTTTCATAGTCTGTACTTGTGGAATTGAGCAGGATGTCTGCAAAATTGGTGACTTTGGTTCCTGGGAGAAGCTGGAAGATTTGCTGTGCTTCCAGGTTCCTCCTTACCACTTAGATGGCACATAACACCCATTGAGCCCCAGAATTCCTGAAAGGAGAGACCATAACGCTCAAAGGTGGCATCCGTTCTTTTGCCTTTACTCTCTGGCAAATGGCTACCAAAGAGGTGCCTTACTCAGGGAAGCATGAGGATGGACTCTACACTGTAGTGCCCTATGATCTTTGTCCGTCTGTTTCTGCAGCTGTCTTCACTGATTCCATCCCTGGGAGATGACTTAAGATCCATCTGATGCTGCTGGGGGTTGGGGTTGGGGGTAATGTTTGGCAGTAGCCAAGTGAAGAACTTCTCCTGGTTGACCTTGACTCTTTACAAGCTGAATTTAGCTGACCAACCTGTATCAAGATAAGCTTTTGTCTTTGTTTCTGTCCATTTTTAAAGAAGTGAAGATGTGGTGAAAAACATATTTCCAAGATGGATATTTATAAAATAAAGTTACTAAAAACTCAAAAAAAAAAAAAAAAAAGAAATGACAGTATACTCAAGGGCCCTTCCATGTCCTATTATTAAGCACCTAGTGTTTAATTCCTCTTAGAGGTGTACTGAGGGGGCTGAGGAAGTTTGAGCCTGAATACCGATATGCATGGACAACTCAAATGGCCTCTTTTATTTAAGTCCTACTATTTCCTTCCCATTTTAAAATTTCCAAGGTTTAAATAGTGATGTTTTCTATAGGCTCAGATTGGAAAAGTCAGTCTGTTTAAAGAAAATGAAGCAAAACATCTAAACCATTGAAGAAGAAGAGAGAAAGCCCAGATCATCCAAGTCTAAAGGGCCTTGAAAATGAAGGTTGGAAACATTACAGGGATCTCACCATTCAACTGGGAACTTGGCCAATCAACTTCACAGGGCTTGAGATCTGTGATTATGAGTAAAAGTTGCATTGTCTGTCCCTGTCTGCCTTTTTTCTGTTCTGTTCTCTAATTTTAGGCATGTTGGTCTTGACAGGATCCCTTGACAAAAAGATCAGCAGCAAGTCCTAAGTCTGACATTTCCCACACCAAGAGAAAGGAAACCTATTACCATCTTCTAGTAGGTTAATAACTTTTATGTAATCACAAAACCACTATGGGGGACTGGGGATATATATCACTATAATTTCTTTCTATTCAATTATACTTTAAAATTTCAAAGTACACTAATACCTATTATTAAATGTATCTAAAAATGCTGTTTCTGATTTGGTAAAGGCTTACTGAAAATTATTATACTAGGGCAGAAGTTAGCAAACTTTCTGTAAAAGGGACAAATAGTAAACATTTTAGGCTTTTTGAGCCTTAATGTCTCTGGTGCAACTATTCAGCCCTGCTGTGGTAGTGTGAAAGCAGCCATAGGTAATATGTAAATGAATGGGAGTGGTTGCATTTCAAAAAAATTCATTTATAAAAACAGGCTGGATTTAGGGGGAATTACGCTCCCCAACTTCAAGCTCTTCTACAAAGCCACAGTAATCAAGACAATTTGGTACTGGCACAAGAACAGACCCATAGACAAATGGAACAGACTAGAGAGCCCCGATATAAACCCAACCATATATGGTCAATTAATATATGATAAAGGAGCCATGGACATACAGTGGGGAAATGACAGTCTCTTCAACAGATGGTGCTGGCAAAACTGGACAGCTACATGTAGGAGAATGAAACTGGATTACTGTTTAACCCCATACACAAAAGTAAACTCGAAATAGATTAAAGACTTGAATGTAAGTCATGAAACCACAAAACTCTTAGAAGACAACATAGGCAAACATCTCCTGAATATAAGCATGAGTAACTTCTAGCTGAATGCATCTCCTCGAGAAAGGGAAACAAAGGCAAAAATGAACTCATGGGATTACATCAAACTAAAAAGTTTTTGTACGGCAAAGGACACCATCAACAAAACAAAAAGGCACCCTACAGTATGGGAGAATATATTTATAAATCACATATCTGACAAGGGGTTAACATCCAAAATATATAAAGAACTTATGCACCTCAACACCCAAAAAGCAAATAACCTGATTAACAAATGGGCAGAGGATATGAAGAGACAGTTCTCTAAAGAAGAAATTCAGATGGCCAACAGGCACATAAGAAGATGCTCCGCATCACTAATCATCAGGGAAATGCAAATTAAAACCACAATGAGATATCACCTCACACCAGTAAGGATGGCCAGCATCGAAAAGACTAAGAACAACAAATGCTGGTGAGGATGCAGAGAAAGGGGAACCCTCCTACACTGCTGGTGGGAATGTAAGCTAGTTCAACTATTGTGGAAAACAATATGGAGGTTCCTCAAAAAACTAAAAATAGAAATACCATTTGACCCCGAAATCCCACTCCTTGGAATATACCCAAAGAATACAACTTCTCAGATTCAAAAAGACATATGCACCCCCATGTTTATCGCAGCACTTTTTACAATAGCCAAGATATGGAAGCAACCTAAGTGTCCATCAGTAGATGAATGGATAAAGAAGATGTGGTACATATATACAATGGAATATTATTCTGCCTTAAGAAAGAAACAAATCCTACCATTTGCAACAACATGGATGGAGCTCGAGGACATTATGCTCAGTGAAATAAGCCAGGCGGAGAAAGACAAATGCCAAATGATTTCCTTCATTTGTGTAGTATAACAAGCAAAACTGAAGGAACAAAATGGCAGCAGACTTGCAGACTCCAAGAATGAACTAGTGGTTATCAAAGGGGAGGGGTGTGGGAGGGCAGGTGGGGAGAGAGTGAGAAGGGGACTGAGGGGTATTATGCTTACTACACATGATGGGGGATCATGGGGAGAACAGTGTATCACAGAGAAGGGACATAGTGGATCTCTGGCAACTTGCTGCACTGATGGACAGTGAGTGCATTGGGGTATGGGTGGGGACTTGATAATATGGGTAAATGTAGTAACCACATTGTTTTTTCATGCGAAACCTTCATAAGAGTGTGTATCAATCATACCTTAATAAAAAGAAAAAAAAAAACAGGCTGGATTTGGCCTGGGGCCTGGACTTCTGCTCTAGAGTCATACCTACAAATGGCCAGTACCAGCACACAAGCAATTTAATTCAACACATGGTGTTGCTCTACCTAATAAATAATCATGGTCAAAAGAGAACTTTGTTCATGATCTAAGTGAATCAAAACTTGCAATAGATGATCTAGCAATAGGATATTATACCCTATGAAAAAAAGAAAAAGAAATCAGTCCAAAGTTTGGTTCTATGTTTAAAGAATCACATTTCCTGAGAAGGTGACTGCCCTTAAAAATTTAAGAAGTATGGCAACCTTATCTATGGGAAGAACTATTAACCTATTTCACAAAAATAAAGCAGGCTTAAGAAGGTTATGAATAGTGTAAGGACACACACATAGTAAGTGACGGACCCACTTATGCCGGTTGTGTTGGAATTACCATTTTGAAAACAAGGTGATCACTTTCTGAGCAGCTATTTGCAGGAGGTTCACATTACTGAGGCCAGAACAGGACCACATTCTAGGCTAGCAGGCAGCAGGCATTCTTTTTATGATGCATGGCTATGTATGTGACAGGGGCCTTTTATGCCTTTTACTTTATTTAAATGAGATCTGTACCACAGGGTTATGTAGAATTGTTTCTTTCCTCCCCCATCACAGACTGATTCTTGCGAATATGGCTTTGACTGTGATTCCTTGTTCAGCTCTTTCCTTGCTTGTCCAAGGCATCATGCCAAACTGAGTCCATCAAATTCCAGAGCTTTCCTGGCATCTGCTCATCATTTTGAAGAAGGGATTATTGGCATACACTTTGGATCATTTCATTCTGCTGGCTTTATGCTTTGTCTGAAACAGCTATGAGAACTCTCTCTTGGGATCTACATTGACCTTTACTGTGTTGGTCAGCCCTTCCCCAGACAAAGGAGCTTGTAATTAGAGATAGCCACTCATCTCATCAGAGAGTTTGCATGCTTATGTTTTCTATTTGATATTGCATAATGTTCAAGAGAAGAGAGGATAATCCTTTTTTATTCCATCATTTTAGAACCAGAAGTCTAACAGATACAACCATGATTTTTTTCCCTATCAGTCAAATTAATTCAGTAATTCTATCATTTGTAGAACAGACTTCAGCATGGATTATCTATCCCCTAACACACAGCATATATTCCTTGTTAATTATGACTAGAATTTTAGTTCCAACTTTTTAAAGGGGTCATCCAAAATAATTTAAAAATAATCATTAGGCAATTAAGTTTGGCAATATATTTTTACCATATTGGTGGTTTCTTTTGTCTTGTATATCATCCTTCTTCCCTTTGTGTTCACTTTCCTTCATGTCAAAGTACAACATTTAGTAGTTCTTTCAGCAAGTGTTGCGAGGCAACATTTTTTGTTTTTGCTTCTCTGAAAATATGTTTTTCTCTTACTTCCATATTATAGACTAGCTGGGTATGGAATTCTAGATTGACAGTTATTTCTGGAAATTAATTTGTTGACTTCTGGCATCTCTTGTTGCTGATGACAAGCCATCAGTTTGCCTTTCACTATAGGAAATTTTTTCATTTTTAGTATCTTTTAAGATATTCTATTTTTCATCAATGCTTTGTTGCTTAATTATGTTTTTATCTAGCTACAGCTTTGTTTACTTTCTGAGTGTGTAACTTTGTGGTATTCCAAATTTGAGTCTTCAATTTTTGGAAAATTTTTAGCCATTATCTTTTGGAAAATTGCCTTTCCACCATTCCTATACCCTCTTCTTTAGAAACTCTTATGAGATAAATGGTAGAGCCATTCTTCTATTTTCCATGTATAACTGCTCCTTTATATTCTTCATCTCTCTGTATTGTATTATGCATGAATTTCTCAGATCTTCCAATTTACTATATCTGTCTTTTTGCCCCATCTAGAATTTATTCTATCAATTGAGTATACTTCAAAGACTATATTTTTTCACTTCCAAAATTAATTTCTTTCCCACTACTTCATCTTTTCATGGTTTTGGTTTTGTTTTGTAACATTTTATTCTTTTTCTAACTTTTTATCTTTTGAGTACCATAAACATACTTATTTTAAAGTCATTCTCAAACTGGCTGTTATTTTTATTTCATTTAAAATGAATTCAACTCCCAACTGCTTTTTGTTTTTGTTTTCTTATATAGCATAGAATTTTAGTGTGTTAATTCTTCTTAAGTGGGAAATTTCAATTTCTTCCACTTCTCCCTCCCACCTTGGCCCTTTCTTCCTCTGTCAAATTTTGTTATTTCTTGTATTGGCCCCTGAGGCAACCAGGACTTAAAGTGATGGTCTGAGGCTCCTGTCCTGGCATTATTCTGCTTATTGCAGAGCCAATCCTAAGTTAGTTAGTAGGTGGTTCCAGGTCTTGGGTGGGAGACTATGTCTCCTTTCTTTTGCCTCCCCAGGAATGCCAATTCTCATGAGCCACTGCCCCAGGGAGCAGTTGGTCACAGCTTATTTTTAGGCCTCTTGCTTGGACAGAGAAGCCTTGGTTCCAAGCAGTGAATGTGGCTCTGGTCTCCTGCTTTGCATGGGGTACTTCAAGTCACTGTTATAGCACAGATTTCAAACTACCTCTTTGTAGATCTGTAGTCTAGTAGGCAAGAAGCTTCATTCCTACTAACTGCTTTGTGATTCTGTTATGTTTTGGGTTTATGCACATAGTTATCTTTTTCTGAAAGTGTCTATTTCTTTTTAATTTCCTCTATTTTATATGTGGTGGTGAAGGAGCCTCAAAATGTGAATTTACTATGTCAAATTGCTCCAATATCCCATTTTTGAAACATTAATTTTTATCAATATAATAATCTAAAATTTCCACTATGTTTAGCAGTAATAATACTTATTTTTTCCTTTGTTTCACCAGCAAAGGAAAAGATGATTATGTCTCACTGACAGATTCTTATTTATCTAAGCTTGACTAGTTGAAAGTCAATGGCCCCAAATGATAAGTTTACAAAGAAGAAAAAAAGGCTTGAGAAGTAGCAGTGGTTCAGTGGTCCTACTATGATCTGTATTAGAACTTAAAACTGCAGTTTTTTTCAGAGAGAAATCCAGCTATTTGTGCATGCATTTACTCAGCTTTTAAAGGGAATAAGTTGAGAAGAATATAGATCCAAAAGAGGGGAGCCATAATTTTGGAATTATTTCCTTAATCATTAAACAAAGCTTTACCACATTCCTCCAAGTCTTTTAGTTACCGAAGGAAGATTTACACATATTGTTTTGAAGGCTGCTTTACCTAGGACTCCATCTTAATTACCCATCCATGTTGCTGGCCTATGAATGTTTATTATGCACAAGAATGAATATAAATGTACCACACTTTATGTAGTATACAAATTTTTAAAAATTTACATATATCTTAGATTTTAACAAATCAAGTTGTATTTTCCTTTTGAAGTATAATATAATTGCAAAGATATGTTCCTAGAAGAAAATATGATCTGAGACATGGTAAGAAAGTGTAGCATTAAGAGAGTGAACTTAAACACTTAACTGGATGATAACTTAATAGTGATAAAGCAACAAATGCCATAATTCAAGTGTTATATTGAAAAAAAAATTGCTGAATGTCAAGAACTATACTAATTGCTGATGAAATGAGAATTGAACTCAAATTTTGTTACAGGAACACTCAAAGATAGCTGCTTTGAAGAATATCTCTACTTTCCTTTCTTTAATGGGGAAGGTGGAAAGAATAGATTTTAGAGATAGACTTAGGTTTAATTCTTGATTTTGTTTTATTATCTATGTGACTTTGGGCAAGTAACCTCTTTGAGACACAGTAAAACAGGGATAACCATAATTACTTTGCAGGTGTAATGGGAACTAAGAAAACTGCCTGGCATATAATAGGACCTCAATATGATGATCATCAGTGTTATCGTCACTAGTTGGCTTTTTTCCCTGGAAGATAAGAAAAATGCAAATACAAATACATATGACTGCACCTCTTTTATGGGGATATAAGGGATGTTTTGAAAGCCATTCTCTTTAAATCTCCACACTCTCCTCTGTGTCTGACAGGAATTCAGATTCCATACTAATTTCCCTTACCAGGATGGAAAGCAGGACAACAAGAAAGCAGAATTAAAAGAAAACATTAATTATAACATAATATGATTATTAAGTATAGCAGTTACCACTACATTCCATAATACTCTCTATGCAGCATACAAATGTTTCATACACATGACACATTAAGACAACCCTATGGAGTAAGCATTCTCATTCTGTTTAAGGAGGAAGTCAAGCTTACAGTTTAAGTAACATGTCCACAAATGGTAAGTGACAGACCAGAAACTTAAACCTGGATCTTTGAATTCAAGCCTTTTTTTTTCCTTCAGTGTGTATCATTCCATACCAGAAAGATAAGGTTTAAGAAAAACACAACACAGGGAAGGAAGCACACACCCTAAGCAATTCAGAAAACTGATGAATTGACATGGTGATTGCCTTTCAGGTGCTCATGTTGAATCACTTCTAAATACATGATGAATTAAAGAGAGGAATCCAACCAGCTTTTGTGAACTTGCCTGTGATGAGTATGATTAAATAAACATGACCTAGTCAAAGCTGAAAAAGGAACTGTCAGTCTCTCAGGAGAACCACCACCAAGTCATTTACAAGGAGGGCATTAGGATCATTTTCTGATGAGGCAGTAAGGGAAATATCAAGGAAAACGGTGATTTTAAACAAACTTCATCATCAAAAGTTTTAGCTACTAAAATGTCCTAGAAATTGGTAAAGAACTGTGTAATTATTAAGACAAAACAAATTCTTCAAGCAGAGAGAAAGGGCCAAGGTACAAGTATCCCAGCTGGTAAAGTGAGAAACTTCTCGGCAATGCAGTGCATGGCAACCCCTTTCATCCACTGAAGTACCGGATCTTCATAAAAAGCTTCTAAATGTAAATGTCTTAAATTATAATAGATTATTAGTACAGTATATAGTTTATAGTTAGTATTTATCTTATGAAAGAAATTAATTGTAGGATAATATTACATAATAGTATATATTATAGTGTTTAGAGTTGTTTACAGTTCTAAAGATTGTTTAGAATTCCAGTATTTCCCTAAGTGAATCTGATTGAGAACATTCTGGTCAGTATCACCTTTATGTCTTCTATAACAGAGAGAATGAATCAGGGCAGAATATAATGGGTAAAAGGCAGGGGAATTCCATGATTCACATGTAATAGGGATACTGCACGAGATCTAATCTCCTTTCATACTATTATATATGAATCTCTTCTTCCAAATCCCATCTCAAAGATTTCTACGTACTAATTCCTGGAACCTGTGAATATATTACCTTGCATGATAAAAGGAACTTTGTAGATATGATTAAGCTGAGGATCTTCAGATGGGAAGCTTATCCTGAATTGTCTGGGTGGACTCAGTGTAATCACCAGGGTCCTTATAAGAGGGAGGCAGGAGGGTCAGAGCCAGAGAGAGATTTGAAGATGTTATGCCCCCATCCACGGAATACAAGCATCCACTAGAAGGTGGGAAAGGCAAGGAAATCCTTTGCTGGGACCTCCAGAAGGAACATAGCCATGATGACCTACCCATTCTAGACTTCTGATTTCCAGAACTCTAAGATAATAAATTTGTGTTATCTTAAACCAATAGGTTTGTGGCCATTTGCTGTACTATCAGTAGGAAACTAATACAGATGACCAACAAGGTAAACTTATTGTGGCTAGAAAAATTAAAATACACATTAACCCTGAGGTGAACATTTGCTTTTAATCATGTAGGTCTTTAAAAAAATAACATACTCTACCTTATTGGAGTTTAAAAGTCTTAAAGAACCTAAAAGAAAATACACAAGGATGGTACACTGACACCATAAAACAACTGCAAAAGTGTTCTTCCTCCCTTTTCCCTGTCGTCTAAAAATACCAACATTCCTAAAACCCAACCATCTGTACAAGCTTTTGGCTTTTGTCACAGATGTGTGAATCTACTCTGACCTTGTGGAAAAACTTTTTTTTGTACATCTCAACCTCTTATAATGGGAACTGGGAAGAAGATCAATAAAATCAACTGTGAAAATAAGGCCCATAGGATAGACTGAAACACTGATAGAAGGCATCAGGTATAACAGTACAAATAATCACAAGCAGATTAGATCTTGTGCAATATTTATATGCGAATCATGGAATGCCCCCGTCCATCATAGTCTGTCCTCTTTAATTCTCCTGTTACAAGGGGCATAAAGGTGATCCTGACCAGAATGTTCACAATCAGGTTCAGTAAGGGAGATATTGATTCTTCCTGACAGTTCTTTTCTATGGGGCATAGTATTATGAGTAATGATGACAATTACATTTAGATTTTCTTGAAGTATAAATAATCAGTTTCTGCTTAGACATCTAAATTAAAAAATTATCTTTCTTTCTTTCTTTTTTTTTTTTTAAAGAAAAGAGTAGTTTAATAAAGCAAAGTACACACTCAAGGAGGGAGTGCAGGTGTGCTCCAGAGGTGAGCAGCCAAAATATTCCTTCTTACTACTGCCTTTTTGGCAGAACTACTAAATTACGTAAAGGAAAAACAAATAGCTGCTTTCTCACTAATAGTCTAATAGTAACTATGAAGTCTAAAAAGCACAACACACACACACACACACACACACACACACGCAGGCTTGCCATCTCACAATTTAACCATTCAAAAACTGGACAAAATAGGCTAATAGACTTGTCTTCATTCTTCTTTTTTCCCAGAACATGAATTTCTACCTGATACAATGATATACTTATTTTCTTGCCTTCCTGCCATTCCTATATTGTTGTTGAAATGTTTATGCTTCATGTGCTTTCACAGTCAGAAAATACTGACACAAATATTCTCCCCCTTTCACAGGTCTGACCCACTGAACGGTTCATGGAACCTATAGCATCATCCCTTTTGGGTACTATATACTCGTAGAGAGCTAGAATGGAACGGAACTGAACAGATCAACCAATGAACAGCTAAACCAGGGTTACTTTCTGTGCACACCTGCTTGACAGTGAGGGAGGGATGGTGTGATGTATAAAGGTGAGCCACAGCTTGAAGGAAAGCCATAGGGTTTCTCAAGGGATCCTCAATAGCTTCCATTGCTAAGAAAATCATTAGACAGGTCAGGGAGGAGGGCAAATTTTTAAAGTGGCAGCTTCCTGTTACACTTCTTTATTCTTTTTGCTCTTGAGACCATAGAGATTATTACTTTTCCTCCATAAATGGGAAACTTTGTTCTGCTTGGTGCCCCCAAGAGTCCATGGCAGGCTCTTTTCATTGTTCCTGACAGTAAAGTAAAGTAACTCACAAAACCAAGCCAAAGACATTCAGACTCAGGATTGAGCTTTCTTTTCTGAGCAAAATAACCAGGAATCTTGTATTTGATTTCAAAAGTGCTTTAGTGGAATTTCTATTCTTGCTAGTAACTATAATTTTTCCTTTTCAGCATGTAGAAAAGCCACCATAAGACATGGATCTTCTAAGTCCTTCTAATAGCCATTTTTAAAGCAGTCTGTCTTAAATTTTTCTGTTTGTATCTTTGAATGGTTAATCTAACATATGCCTTCGAGATCTCCATCTTAAATTATCTTAAAGTTCTAATAATTGTGTGGTCATCATAAAGTTTGTCTACAAAACTATAAACTTATTTTGTTTTCCATTTTTGTTATGGTGGCTAGAAACTGGGAGGGTGGATGCCCATGAGGTTGCCTGATAAAATATATTTGAGTATCAGTATACTTTTAATTTTAGATATGCAATGGATAACTTTTAGTATAAGTATGTCCCAAATATTGAATGGGTCATACTTAAACTAAAAAATTATCCACTTTCTAATCTGAAATTCAACTTTTATTGAACATCTTCTATTTTTGCTTCCTAAATCTGGCAAATCTAATGCCCTTGCTTCTTGCAGGACACCTAACGAATGCAGCCCTGGGTAAGCATATTGCAAACAGAAGGGTGAGGAATGTTTGATCATAAATCTGAAGTGTCCAGCTAAATCTGAAGTCTCCAACTTCAGAATTATATCAGCATTCAAATCTCAAATAACTACTTATGGTAAATCTACTGACTTAGTCTTACTTCAACGATCAGAAACAAGCTGCCATTTTTAGAAGCTTAGGATTTAATGTGGGAAAAAAAAAGCCATGTCATTTACTTCTTCATAAAAGGTTTTACAAATCTCATATTCCTGGGTAGTTTCTCAGGCACCTTGCACAAGTTCCTTACATCTATTTCAGGTGACTCATAGGACTGTGGCCCTCAGCCTCGAAGCTTACATTCTGAACTGCTGTCTGAAAGGTGTATGCTCTCACTGGTTTCCCAGAAGTGGGGATGAATTTGACAAAGCACTAAGGGACCATTTTTAGAACCAGTTACTGTTCTTGGGAATTCACAGCTTCTCTTCACTACGACTCCATGGAATTTTTAGTTGTTGATGTTTCCATATTATAGCAACTTTTAAATGCCAGCTGATGATGGAGTTTTTATTGGTCTATAAGAACTAAGAAAAATAAAGACAATATAGTAAGTTTTTCATAAAGGTAAATGTTTCCAGTCTAAGGAATATCCCTTTATTTCTAGAGATGGTGTCCTTTTTATCTTTTAGTGTTAAACTTTGAGAAATTATGATGCTATAGGATATGAAGATTTAAAAAATGTCCTGACATAGAAAATTGGTTGGCAAACTTATGTCTCCCAAATTCTCGAAAAAATTATACTTGTCTGCAAATCTGAAAGTTTGGGCATCATGCAGCACATGTTTTCTATTTGTTTCAGAAGTACCACTTAATGTCTAACAATATTAAACAATTTTACTTCTTACTTATGTACCTCCATTTTTGGCCATGGAAAGAGAATTGTACTCAAAGAAATACTTTAGCTGAAGATAATGTTGGTGGAAAAGAGTACTTCTACTCTCTTACAAAGTTCAGAAAACATGTTTTAGGTTTTTTTCTTTCCTACGAGAAAATCTGAATCCTGTGCCTGATCTCTGGTACAGTGTCACTCAGTGTATTTTAAACATCGTTTTAGTAAGTCAGCAGGAACACGTGAACTCTGTCAATGTCAAACACAGTCTGCAACACATTCAGCATTCTGTAAACCACAGCAAACACCTCAGCATTCCAGATACTTGGAAGGTCTAGAACACAGCTCAGCTCACTTCCACTTGGAACAAAGAAAGTATTTTTTTTGGCAATTTTTATGGTGAACACAGATTAGGAAAGCTCAAGAATATATTCTTGCTTTTTTCATAAAAAGGGCTTTTGATAAATATCCTGGATGAAATTATGTAATATTATGAATGCAATGTAATTGCATGCATATTACAGTTTTCAAAGGTTTTTTTGATAGGATAGTCAGACATGTACTGGCACTTTGCAAAAATCCCATTTGATTGAATTTTTCACAATTCACTGTATACCGTCCCTTCAAGGTACACATTACTATCCATGACACAGAATAGCACACAGAGGCTGAACACAAGTTAAATAGCTCAGAGTAAGTTACAGAGCAAATGAGTGATGCCATCAAAGGCAGGGGTAAGTGAATTCAGTCTGTGTTCTTTTCACTATATTGAATTGTGTAGTTATAGCTTCTGGTTGATTCTGAATGCAGAAATGGTTCTCATATATTGCAGATTATTTAACCATGGGATAGACAAGATGTTTATGATCCATGTCAAACTAATAAATGGTACCTTGGAAGTACCCTTACATTGCCTTGGTTTGGTTTAAGATTTTGGTGGAGAGATATGATTTAAAAATGGTTAGTGCACGAAGTCAATCCTGGCTCAGGATGGCTAACCATAACCTACCAGCTGTTTCACAGTATGCATCAATGTAGCTCACAGCCAATGTGCATTGAGGAGGATAAAAGCACATCTGTGACCCAGTTTTTCTTTAGTTACTAGTCATTTGTCTCATGCACTGAATTGGATGGAACCTCAGGAAGTAGTCCTTGGTTACTTCAATTTTCTCACTTAAAACAAAAGCATCTGCTTTTGATTCACCTCCTGGGAACAAGATGTAGTTGAATGGCTGACTCAGAAAAAATGAGAAAACACTAAGCCACCCAACACAATGACTGGTCATGTTGTCCTAAATTTAAAAAAGACTTAGATCCAGAAACATCTCAGAGTTTCTGTTACAATGTCCTGCTCCGAATAGTGCCTGCCTAGATGGTTAAGTTGGTAGTTCATGTAACTCTGTAAACACCAAACTTGTTTGATGCACTAGTTAAACTGGTGGGATCCCAATAACCAAAACAAAAAGTTCCCCTTGCTGGTTTTTCCTAATTGTATGATTTAAATATTTGTGCTATTATTTTTACTGATGCTTTTTTTGGGGGGTTTCTCTTCTTAATTTCTTATTCCTGGCAAAAAGTCTTTAATGAAATATCATACTAGGAAAAGATGGTGTTAGTTGCAGTGAAGAGGTTGGGGTGATGGAAGATGGAGGAAAAGTCTGTGTGTGTACATGATTGATATAATTAACAGTCATTTATAGAGAACTCTTAACCAGAAGTTTTAATTTGATCCTCTTAAGTATCTTGTTACATTGGTGTAACTTCCTCATCTGCTTGGCTGGATCAAGAGAAAAAGGAAGACTGATTATTAAGGGAACTTGGAAGTCAGTCTCCAATGAATGGACGGGGATGAGCAGACCTTGACTGAAGCACTAGCTCTCTCTTATTATATAAAAGCATTGTGGCTCTTGGGCAAAACTAATAAATCATTTTCATTGTTTGTACCATGATGGAGGATAAGTGAAGTTTGTTATTTTTTATTTCTTCAAGGGCAACAAAAACAGTCACCACAGGAACTACAGCATGCATTCCTTTTGATTTAAAGAACTATAAGAAACCCCTCACAGCTCCTTCCCAAGTGCGTCAGCTAAGCAGCCTAGCCTTCTCCTCTGCTCCGCTTAGATGCACAGGCGTCCAGAAGCAGCAGTATAGTGGTTTTAACACAATTTAACTCAGTATGTGAATTATAATCTCGTGTGTGTGTGTGCACCAAATATATTAAAGTTTGAGCAGTAGGGGAAAAATCACACATGAATTTATTCTTGAGAAATAAGCAGCTCACTGTAATGAACCCCTGGTCAAAGCATGTGTAAGACTTTGAGGTTCACATTCCACAAGGTCATTATTCATTGACAGAAACATTAAAATACAAGGAAGAAATATAAAAAATTATGGCAAATGCTATTGATTCCCCTAAAGCAGTACACTAATATATTGGGATTAAAAATGACCATATCAATCACCATTTTACCCCCCATAGGAACCATGCCTTGATGCATGTGTGTGCTCTTTTTATAATTTATTTGTTACCTCTCCTTATGCATGACCATGCCTGGGACACTCACAAGGTAAAATATTCACACACCTCACCCAGGGATGACCTTGCACTGTTTGGAAGAAAAGTACAATACAAAGTCACACTTTGAATCCTGACATTCTATTCCACCCCAGGGGACTCCAGAGGAAAGCCATTTAGGTTTCCTTCAGCATACCAATCAGCAGGGCAAATAAGGGCCAGTCTCTGTGAAGGAGACATCAGAGGCAACTGTGTCCCTGGGATGCTAACAGGGCTCAGAAGTCTGGGCTTTATAGTATCATCTAAAGGGCAGGGCGTAGACGGGCAGTGCTTAAGAAATACCCTTGGATGATGATGAAAATACATGGCACTTCAAAATAGCCTGCTTTGTGGAAAAGCAATCTGCTACATTTCAAATTCAATACAGCTAACATTCAAATGCAACTGTGTGGCTTAACTGTTGCAGTAAGAGAGCTCATTTCATCCTGCCTCTGCCTGTCTGGCAACTTGTTAACCATCCTTTAAAATGAAGCTCAGCCATCAAAGTGGAGCCAGCGCACTGTCTATGGGTTTACATCTGTTGTCCCTCCCTGCTCTACCCTGAAAGGTAGGTAAAGTTGGTGAAGGTGCCTTCTTTGCTGTTGGATCTCCACAGCCAGCTCCGTACTTGACAGGCAGATGGTGCTGAGGAAATGCTTGTGGAATCCATGAGGAACAGTGTGCAACTGGACCATAAAAAATATGGGTGGGACCCACTGAAGGATAACCCATATAAAACAGATGGAAGAGGAAGAGGTAATTGAATGAGTTAGCCAAGGATGTTTGGGTTTAGAGTTCATGAAAAATGACAGGACATGCTTCAGTTTATACTGAGCCATGCCATGAAGAATAAATCATTTCTTTTTCCTGCAAGTAATTCACACTTATTGAAACTTACTGAAAAAAAAAAAAACAGGTTTGCAAAGAATCTACAGCACAAAGAAGTTGCTAATACCACTCATGATTTCCACAGCCCACAGAATCAGGCATAAGAATACTAGGCCAACAGTAATCACTACAACAGGTTAATTAATGTAAGTCAAATATCAATGGGAGCCATGTGGGATTTGCTCACATTTTACTAAGAATAAGGAAGAGAGTGAAACAACAAAGTTCTCTACTGGGGCCTTAACTTAAATGGCATACCCATTATCTAAATTGATGCTACTATTTGGGGTGGACCATGTTTCCTGGAAATGAATTAGTTGAAAGCCAGTCTCCATAGTCTAAAGTTCTATACATGTGATGAACTCCTTAGAGGCATCTTTGAAGTACAAATGTGCTTTCACACATATAACAGTATAGCATCATCTCTGCTTTCAATAAACAGAGACAAAAAAGCCACCATCTCAGAAGAAGAAAATACGACCTGTATGAATCTGGGACCTCACTTTCAGGCCCCCTGCCATTCATGATGCCATGTCACAATTCAATGCCATGTCACCAGACTGGCTCTGTGCCTCTGCTTCAATCTGATTGAATCTAGGTTGCTTGGCAGCCTCAGGACCCAGCAGCTAAATGAATGAGTTTGTATTTTTGAAATGCGACTGACCGCTAATGAACTGAAAGAGAGGTGGAGGGGAAGTGAGGAGTGCCTAAGGCTTGAGGACTTTTCTCCAGCTTACAGGTCCTCCAAACACCCAGGGAAGAGAATATGGCTGCAAAGATGCCGACAGGCAGTGAAGAACCAACTCTTGCCCCCTCCACACTTGCTCAGAGCATCCTGCCCTCCTGCACTCTGAGGCCTTCACCCAGCCCCGTGGACTGTACATGCACTGTCTGGATCCTGTAACCAGCATCAGAAGATCAAAGCTTCCCAGTCTGGCCTCTGAAGATAAGGAGATACCATGTTTGGAGGAGAGATTTCAAGCATACCAAAGAATCTTTTTCTGTGTAATTCACTTTCCCCAAGGGAAGAAGAAAAACATGTTCAAATGGGATATGTAAAATAAATACAAGAGAAGAATGTATGGATTTTTAATATTTAAAGGGTAATCCTGTTTGAACTGGTATTAAAGAAAGTGGATAAGTGGGAGTCAGGCAAACTTGCTTTCAGTCCTCTGACCTTCATAAAGTTGTTCAAAATTACTGGCCCTCAGTTTTCCTAATGACAGGGTTGAACCAGATGCAGAGTACCTGAGAGGCCTGGTGAGCAGCAGAGGGCCATCACCTTCCCCATTTTTTAAAACAGTTCATGTCTTTAATATACTTAAGTTAAGATGAACAAAAATAAACAAAAAGTCAGGTGGTTTTAAAGGTCCTGATGACTCCATCATTTGTAGGACAAAAATAAAAACAACAACAAGCTTAAGAATTATTATCTTAATTATATACCTGTGATAAAGCTAGGAAAAAAGTTAAAACTGCTTACAATCTCTGGCCCTCTCCTTCTACCTCCCTTTTTGAATACCTGGGAATGTGCTAGCTAAAATATTTCCAGAAATTCCTAGATAATTACAGGGAGCTTGATTCATACCCAAGACAACATCAGTGGTGTTCTTTGAAGTGTGGCAATCGGCGACCGGCGGCCCCAAGGAAGATGCTTGTAGAGTAGAGGGCCTGTGTTTGCCTCCTATCTCTGCTGCTTACTAGTATGACCCTTGGCAAGCTACTTCATAATCTCTTTGATCCTATTTCCTTCTCTGAAAAATGGAGATAATAAATTGTATTTGCCATAAAACGAAATGAGATAACACGTGTAAAGACCCTGGTGGGGGTCAGCCCACCAACACCAACATTAGTTCTCTCAAGGAACAGAATCTATCACATTGCACATGACAGAGAACAACTGTGTCTAGGACTTGTGGTGTGTACTATAAGGACAGATCAAAAGATACTGTGAAATTTGAAACAGTTCTTATCTGAAGATGGGGTTCTCCAAAAGTGAAAGGGGTCCAAATGTAGGGACCTAAGAACTACACACTTTTCAAGTCTCTGAACTGTGGTAACCAGGCAGAAAGGAAGACTAAGCAGTAGATAATTAACGAGGGCGTATGATACAATGTTATCAAGGATAAGCAACTGTTTAAGTAAGACAGGCTGCACTCAGTAAGGACATATGTACTGCCAACAAATTACAAGGAGCTTAATTCAAACTTTTTTGCTTTCTTAGGAATCAAGGACCAGCCAATATTTAATCACGTTAAATGTGTTGATTCATAGATTTAGAAGTAATTAACCTATACAATAAAGCTGTAATTTATAACTTAGGAACTATAGATTCTCAAAATGATAGAACTAAAAGGGATTTTAGATATTGTCTAGCCTAACTTGCACCTGTTACACCAGGAAAGCTGACATGTAAGAAAGTAAGAGATACACCTACCGTCCAAAAGGCAGAGCCAATTCTGGCACTTGGTTTCATTAACTTGCTCTTTTTCTTACTACAGGGAATCAACCTGTAAGTCATTAGCTCTATCCAATATCCATCCCAACGATTTAACACTGAATATGTGGATTCCTGTCTCAGCTCTGCATAGCTTGGGGTTTGTAGGGCCCTGGAAGACATCTGAGGGGCTGGGTCAACGACTGACAGCAGTAGCTGGGTGAGAACACTGTGCACGCAGGTCTGAGGACATTTGAGAAGAGCACGGACAATGGCTGTTATGGACCTGCAAGTCTGGGATTGCGGTAGTGGAATTAGGGTCTATTAAGAAACCACATACAGAATGATTCTCCATATCCAGGTGTCATACCCACTATCGCAGTGACTATCGCATAGTAGGTACTCAGTCCTTACCTGTTATGTAATGATTCATCAGGAGTGAATGAATAAATGAAAGGCCCAGTTCTGAGAGGAGAAGTGAGAGTTTAGGAGGCAAAAAAGAAGAGGCACTGACTGGTGCAGGAGTCCCTGGGAGAAGAGGAAGTGAAGGGAGTCACTAAAGCTTCCCCAACCTCCGCGTGAAGGACGCAGCTTGTTTCCCTTGCAAGGACGACGGAGTGAGTCTGTGGCCCTCTTGTTCTGCCTCCCGTTTCCATCCTGAGGAAGCACAGTCGCTCCCATGGCACTGCTTCTGCTTCTGGCCACTCTGCTTTCAGCCGGAGCATGGAGAAGTGGACTGCTCAAGGGAGGCTACCTCCAAGGGCAACAGAACACTCAAATCCATAATGGCATGTTATTTTTATGGAGAGTCTGCTAAGTGCTTGCCATGCAAGCTACTGACCACACTGACACTGCTGGGGAAACATCTCATAATAGGAACTTAAGATCGAGAAACAAAACTGAATGCTAAGAGAGTGGATTCTAAGGTATTAGTTCTAAGACAGCAGAAAATCCTATGTAATGAGGAATGAAGGAAAGCTGGGATTTCTTGGTCAATCTTCCATTCACTGAGAAGTGCATCCATCTGTGGTTATAAGTCCAGTGCGCTTTGACCTTCTGCCAGGTCTGCTGAGACCAGACTTTCAAAGCAGGATTCATTTGGAAAGCATTGGTGGCACAGACATGATAAAAAGCTACATCTCATTGTATTTCTAAACAGTAAAAGGATAGGGTCTGATCCACCCTTTCCTTTCAACATCTATGTCTAGTAGTTTTCACTTTTATACCATAGGATGTGGCCACTTGGAAGAAAATAGGCACCACCCGTCACCTCTTATATTCTTCCAGGACTAAATAGAGAAGCTACAATAAAAGATATTGTAAAAAAATATCCTGCGTCAGTGTCTACAAAAGACCTTTAAAGGTTCTTCTGATGTAACCAACTTCCTATTTAGTAGGCATAACAACATCTCAGAGGACAACAATGAAGTATTGCACGGTGTCTTCCCCATATGACATCTAGCAGACTAAGAGCAAAACGATAGTGTGTACCTCAATTGCTAGGAAAGAATAATGGATCCACCCCATGTTCATGTGGAAGATATACAGCCCAAGGAGAAGATGTAATGTCTCTAACGTGACCTTCATTGGACATTTGATTAAGATAAAGTCGTTGTATTAAAAAAAAAATCTTCCAAAAACCAGAACAAGTTAGTAAAGAGATCAATGATATAAACACTCTTTCTCAACTCACAGAGTGATTGGCAAGGTTTTTAAAAATATTTTTAGCACAGTTTTAATTTCCTGAAAAGAAACGTATTGAACATGCTCTGTTTCTCATTAAACTGCAAGTGCAGGCACCGATTCCTCAAGGCTGGCTTAGAGCACTCATCCCAACTTGGCTCTGAGCACCATTCAAGGAACAAATGGGAGGCTCCTTGCTATTTGAGAGAGACAGTAAATAAGAATTTTTATATTGATAATTATAAAATATCTTGAGAAATACAGGAAAAAGCAACCCAGAAAACAGTGTTCTGTAATTCAAGTAGAAAATGGTAGTAAAGAAACCAAACTGGAAGGTTTTTCTCATAAAAGGACAGGTCTGTTCTCATAGGACAAATACTCTCAGCTATATGGCTAATTGTTCTAGAAAGATCAGCTGTTGAACAGCACAAAAACCTACCCTGAGTCTACATTAGCATACAACCAACTCCCTAGCATGGTTCTTATGCTGTCCAGCTTTCAGCACCTTGATTTTTTTGTCTGTAATTATTCAGTGGAACACCTAACATTTTATGTGAAGGTGGAGTCTCAGGAGATTGGATGACTGAAGCCACACAGATGCCCACTCACCTCCCATGACTTTGGACTGGCAGTTGATAAACTCTGGCTTCCTGTCTGTGAGGTACCTCTGGCAGGTATGATGGAGGATCTGGAAGAAGGTGCATTTTTCTGAGGCTGTGCTGGCTACCCACTGGTCAAAGGCATTTTCGAACAACAAATCAAACTCTGCAGAATCCTGGAATAGACAGTGAAATAATTACTGATGTCAATCAATAAAATCTACTGCTTCCAGCCTATACCCCAACAAAAGACTCATACAGGCTAAAATACCTTTCAAAACTTTGATTCTAATAATAAGGCTCATCTTTATTCTCATCCAGGTGTATGGAGAGTCCACCTTCCTCTGTTTGTCAGGCAAACTCCAAATGTTACAATATTTATAGGTGTCCCTTGAGAGCTAGTGTCACAGACATTCCTATAGCCTACTACACAAACTTGTGTCAGAATTCAGAACACATATTGTCTGAATTCTACATATTATCTGGAAAACAATTCTGTCAGGTTCTCAGCACTGAATCACATTAATCTTGCCCCTAACTTTTGGCTGGAAAAGATTCCCCCTCTTATTTTTAGCATATGGTTGCAATATAATTTTATTTTTTCTCATTATTGATAAATAAATGTTTCTCATATTAAATCCAGTAGAATCCTAATACATACTTTTTAAAGTTGCCATTCATTTATTTATTTTGGGGGTAAATAAACCTCATCACTGGTGGCATTAGGCGATACATGAAGCTTTGATGAACATCAGTTTTTCATACTGATAACCATGGACATGCTATTTGAACTCTGCTCTTTGCACTTTGCTGATAAACATGTTACTGGAGCCAGCACTCCTTCAATATATTTCCCCTTAGGTTCCCATATCAAATGTGATGAAAAGATTTACAATTACCCATGAGAAGGGCACATAGATCAGAAAGTCTTAGTCACATAACTGAAATAGGGAAACAGCTTTGTTACAAATGACTCAGACAACCACCACAACTGCCAAGGTCAACGTGAGCACCTTCGTGTGAAGAGAATGCCTTCGCTCAGCCCCGGACAGTTCACTCACCCGATTAGGATCGATGCCGTTAACCTGGCGAAGCTGCTCCAGCATCCACTGTGATCTCCGCACAAAGGACGTGGAGCCTTCAAACTGTTTGACCTTTGTGATGGATGCCTGTGTGGGCTTCTTGTTTGTCACTGCCAAGAAAAGAATGTGTGCCTTTGGTGAGACATGAACCTCAAAGAAATAGGATTTATAAGCTCCACTCTCAAGCAATTACAATATAATTACAATTGTAAGGACTGCTTCTTTTTTTATCTCCATTCAAACTGCACACTACTTAACCTTGTAACACAAAGTTCCTATAATGGAGGCTAAAAGTGTGGAGGGACAAACTGCAGGGAAAGAAGCAGACAGGCTGAAAGGCATTTGGGGGGAAAGGCTGAATTTTAAAGGAAGTAGAGAGAACTGGATCTCCTAGGGAACTGCAAAGCATATATCTGATTCTTTAGTCCAGTGTTTATATTTTAGGCTTAAGTGATAAGGAGAAATACCTCATTCAAAAAAAAAGAACTGTTTGGCTTTAAAATATAGTCCAGTTTATATCTAGTTTGCATGTGATTATGACTGTATCTGAACTTCTGGGCACCCCACCTCCCTATATGAATTCCTGAGGTCACCAGGCCCAGGACAGTCCCTCCTCCCAGTCTTAGTCCATTCTTACCTCACCCTCTTCACTGCTAAGGATGGACAGTGTCACCCCTCAGAGGTCAAAGCCCCAGCCCCAGGAGAGAGTCACTTCTGGATATTTCATTGTCTGCTTGTTTCATGACTTAGAGCCTCAAGGGTAGGGAGACAGATAATTAAGTGTTTTGAGCCCTGGCTGTGGGACTGTAAGGTCTAATAGAAACGATGCTGCTAAGGGAGCTAGGAAGGTAGAAAGCACTACTTATAATGAATACAACCCTAATAAAACTGTGCATCAGTGGCACATTCTTTCTTTGTTTCAAATAACCTCACAGGTCCTCTATTTTCAAATAACTTGAAGGTGTTCTAAAGATGGTACAAGGAATCCTACAGGGATGAAGGACAGAAAGCAGCAATCCAGTCATGGCTGACAGTAAGAAGACCCTCCCTTCCTGCACACTAGAATTTATTGCAGTCTCAATGTTTGGGGACATTAAAGCAGGAAAACAGGGACCAAGAGGGGAATGAAATGTGGGCACCCCGCCTTTAGGTCTGGTGAGAACCCCATGGTCCAAGACTGAAGACTGCTTTTATGACCTCAGTACATCTTCTCCCTTTGCACCGAAGCAGAATTTAGCAAACGTTTTTAAACTTTTCAAATAATGCTTAGATTTATTACCCATTTATTCGGTTATATTTGGCAAAAAACTGAACATTTCACACCAATTACATACTTTCAATGTTTAAAAAGTCATCATCCCCTTAACACCCGAGATCAGAGGAAGTTTTATTCACAGAGGTGTTTTGTTCACAAATGTCTTGTCTGGCCTACAGCTCTGCATATAAGCCTATGAAGTCCTGTTAGGAATAACCATTCCCTTAACAAAATTCAGGAAATATTACCAATCTACCCAGGGCTCTATCCATTGAATTTACTTCATTTATTTTGTGTACCTTCTATGACACAAAAGGGAGATATAATAGATTTCTCCAACAATCATGCACTGCTCTTGCGTTTTAATGTTAAAGGAAACGACGCACCTGGAATATATGCAGGTCCCAAAATGCTCTTGAAAGATTAAAGAATGCTTTTCAATAACAGGAAAACATGAGTTCCTGTATTAGACATACCCACTCCCCAGCCCCCACCCCCAAACACACATGGAGGATTTCCTCCTTTGTTTATGTAAATCACACAACATTTAGGTATCCTGAGAAACAAGAAGGTTTTCCTTCTAACTTTAAAGTTGGTATGATCTCCTCTTTTTTCTTCTGGCCCACTTATTTCTAGGTAGTTTATGGCATTATAAAAGCCCAAACACCATGCAGGATCACTGTAATTACTGGCATGTTTGAGACTGACATTTTAGGAAGGCAAGTTCCATTGGAAGTTTGTCACTGAAAAGAGAAGGGCAGGAACCCCACCCACATTAACAGATGCCCCACGGAGTTATTCAACAGCAATTGCACTGCAGAAAAGCCATTTCTAACAGAGCAGTTACAATTCCACTCATTCCTGCCTTGTTCCCCCATTAGTTAATTCCTTGCCCAGTTCTTGGAATCTGGGTAGTTTTCCTGGGCACCAAGCCTGGTTTGGTTTAATTTTTGTTTATTGTTATTATCTCCAACATCCTAGTTTCTATTTTAAAGCAGGTGCCTTAAAATTGTATTATTATATACACATTATATAGAGTTAAATAGACTTTCCCCTTCTAAAATCAAAACATTTACACAAACACACCATTGCTAGACTTTCTGAGTTCTGTGCTTAAAGGAGACATGTTTTAGTCTCTTCCTTGTTTTGGTGTTTTCAGGGTCCATAGCTGATTAAAAATAAGCCAGTCAAATTCTAGATGTCTAGTGAAAAGCAGTAATGTACCTTCTTCCAAAGGAAAGCTAATTGATAGCATAGCATAGCTTGGAAAATGTAACCAAATGACCTGGATCAGTAATATCATAGTGCTGTATGTCCAACTACCCCATAAAAAAGAGTCCATGTTCATTAATCTGTATAACTTTAAAGGCCAGATAACCAGGGCATTTCTGTTATCTCTTCAACATTCATGAGGAAAAGGTAACAGGCATTTACGGAGGTAGGGTGAGCACGATATTCCCAGGTAATACTACAGGCCACCCAGAATCAGCCTGGTCCCTTGGTTCTCCACTCCAATCACACATCAGAATCACCCTGGGACTTTTATCACCCATGCACCAAACTGTGAATCAGAATTTCCGGGGGTGTGGCCCTGGTATCCACATTTAAAATCTCCCCAGGTGGTTCTAAGACACGCTGACTGCCAAGACCACAGATTTTGTGTATTTACTCATTTAATAAATATTTATGGAACATTCATTAGCTGGTGGACACAGAAGTAAGATCTGTGGGCAATTCAAAGATTTGAAATGTAGCTTTAAATTAGGAACTTGGGTAGGAGGGGTGGAAAGATGCTAAACAGTATTAAAGCATAATAGGGTAAATGACATAGGAGTCATCTCAGGGGAGGAAGGGGGATATAAGGACCGAGCTAGAGTCAGGACAAGTCTGGGAGGCTCCACAAAGCAGCCGTATTTTGGATATACCATTAGCCCTCACCTGGAATTCTGTGATTCTCCCCAAACGTGCTTCTCTGACCAGCTTGGCCATTCAAATGTTAAATACAGAAGACCAAACCATCTTTTAAAAACACCAGAATGACATCTCAAAGCATTTGGAATAACACCCAAGCTCCTCACCATGACTTGCAGAGCCCCAGAGGTCTGGTCCTTGAGGGTCTCTCCATTCTCAGCTGATTCCAATCTCCTTTTTGTCCACCAGGCTCCAGCCTCCTTTTGCTCTTGGGAAATAACCAACTTGTCCTTCTCTTTGCAAATGCTGTTCCCTACAAAGAAATACTACCTTCCCTGTTTTTTATGGCTGCCTCTTGTTCACTACTCCATTTTCGACTTACATGTCAACTCCACAGAAGAAAACCTTGTTATCATTTTATCCAAGTAGGTTTCCCCACCATGTTATTTCTTTCATTCAGCTATGCTCATTGCAAAACAGGCTCTTTTCAAACATGGATAAAATATTCAACATTTACTTCTCTGACATTTTTGTGCAGAATAATAAAAATCAGATTGCTATCATATCCATCTAGACCTGAAATATGTAAGGTGTGGATAAATCCCCACACAGATCTTCCAAGCTACCTCCTACCAGTATGTGATGTAGGAGCCTCAATTTGACATAATAACAAATGAGTTTTCCACAGCATTTAAAAATTTTAAAAATCTTTCTAAAATACAGCTTCTGGTTTTCTCTTCTACTTGGCTACATGTCTGTGAAGGAGGCAGGGTGATTGCTAGTTCCCACATTACACTTACAGACAAGGAAACAGGCATAGAAAGCACTGACTAGGCCAAAGTAACACTCTGAGTGAATGGGACAACTGTAGCTTACACACAGAACTTACGGTCCACGGCTCCTGCCACCATAGATTTCGCTGTAATGTCAAATGCCACATTTTAATGGCTGTGAGATACTCATTAAGTAAGGATTCAATCATTTTATTCTAAAAAGGATGCCTAGTGTTATGATTTTGACAATATCTTGAACTGTTATTTCCTTAATATTTCCCTTTAACTAAATTAATTTTTTTACTAAATAAGTTAATGAAAGACAAAATGTATTAAAACCATAAATGGATACATAGCTCTGCCTACATTAAATAAAAAGTAATGTTAAAAAATAGAATTAAAACAGAAATGCTATTAATTTCAAATTGGAGAGTTGTCAGTGGAGACCTAAGCATCTGAGATCTACTCTTTGGTAAAACTGTGATAAACAAATATAGATAGGTGTCCAGCACTATCACAACATAGATGTTCCCTAAATATAATCACAAAGCTTAACTGGAAATGGGTTCTTTGAGACCACAGCTCCATGTACATTGGGACTCACTTGATAAGTCAAATTCTGGAGTTATCCAAGCAAAACACTCCTTTTTCACTCATTTCCACTCCTGAACCTATTGCTTTCTATGGTGGTATTAGAAGAAGACAGAAGTACAGGGCCAACCAAATTCAGGTCCTATTGCTACCAGCTCTGATAAAAAGAGTATCATTTTCATGGCTGCATGCTTACTCTTCAGCCTTCATGTAGACCTGATCTACATCTCAGCTGTAGTTAAGAAGAAGTAATAGCAACTATTACATGGAGAATATCACTATCATCATTACTCAAGTGTCACTACATCTCTATCTCATGAGCTAATGGCTTAACAAGGTCTTTTAAAAAATGGTCACTCTCTGAAACATTGTGCAACAATAAGACATTTAGCTATTGTCAAAGAGTGGATACAACGAATCCTGCTTTTGTCCAATCAGAAAATTTTATTTAATTAAAAACCAATAAGGCAGCCAAGAGCAGAGCTCTTTCTTAGATGGAAACTGGTCTCGCAGCAAGTCAGGCATTGGTGGGAGGGGACAAAGACTGCCGAGGAAAGGAAAGACAGGCATGCAAGCTCCTTGCCTGCAGTGCAGAACAGCAGGGGAGTGCATACTCTGTGGTGATTAAGAGGCTAATCCTCCATTTCAGGGTACAATGGTTGAGAGACCACTTTTTTTAAGGGTCACATTCTTTCCCCTACAGTCTCATTATTTGCATCATTTCTCAATTCATTCCAAACAGGTAAACCAATTTTGCCTAAGGTACAAAATATCTAGTCTCAATCTGAAAATCTTATTTTAAAAGAAACAAATGATCAACAGATAAACCACATTATTATTTACCACTTCTACCTATATCTTTTACCATCTCATTTTTCATAGTTATTTTTGTGTATTTACTAACATTAGCCGAAACATTTCTTTTACACATTAAACTTAAATTGAATCATCTTATAACTTTATGAAGTCATTTCTATTAAAATAAAGGTGCTGTTAACAGGATACACATTCTTCTCAAGTGCACATGGAACATTGTCAAGAATAGATCATATGCTAGGCCACAAAAAGAACCTCAGTAAATTCAAAAAGATTGAAATTGTACCAACCAGCTTCTCAGATCACAAAGGTATGAAACTAGAAATAAATTACACAAAGAAAATGAAAAAGCCCACAAATACATGGAGGCTTAATAACATGCTCCTAAATAATCAATGGATCAATGACCAAATAAAAGCAGAGATGAAGCAATATATGAAGACAAATGACAACAATTATTCAACAACACAAAATCTGTGGGATGCAGTGAAGGCCATGATAAGAGGGAAATATATTGCAATACAGGCCTACCTCAGGAAAGAAGAACAATCCCAAATGAACAGTCTAAATTCACAATTAATGAAATTAGAAAATGAAGAACAAATGAGGCCCAAAGTCAGTAGAAGGGGGACATAATAAAGATTAAAGCAGAAATAAATAAAATTGAGGAGAATAAAACAATAGAATGAATCAATGAAAGCAGGAGCTGGTTCTTCAAGAAAATAAACAAAATAGATAAACCCCTAGCCAGACTTATCAAGAAAAAAAGAGAGTCTACACACATAAACAGAATCAGAAATGAGAAAGGAAAAATCACTACAGACACCACAGAAATACAAAGAATTATGAGAGAATACTATGAAAAATTATATGCTAACAAACTGGATAACCTAGAAGAAATGGACAACTTTCTAGAAAAATATAACCTTCTAAGGCTGACTCAGGAAGAAACAGAAAATCTTAATAGACCAATTACCAGCAAAGAAATTAAACTGGTAATCAAAAAACTACCTAAGAACAAAACCAGATGGTTTCACTACTGAATTTTATCAAACATTAAGTGAAGACCTAATACCCATCCTCCTTAAAGTTTTCCAAAAGTAGAAGAGAAGGGAATACTCCCAAAATCATTCTACGAGGCTAACATCACTCTAATACCAAAACCAGGCAAAGACACCACAAAAAAGAAAATTACAGACCAATATCCCTGATGAACATAGATGCAAAAATACTCAACAAAATATTAGCAAACCGAATTAAAAAATATATCAAAAGGATCATACACCATGATCAAGTGGGATTCATCCCAGGGATGCAAGGATGGTACAACATTAGAAAATCCATCAACATCATCCACCACATCAACAAAAAGAAGGACAAAAACCACATGATCATTTCCATAGATGCTGAAAAAGCATTTGACAAAATTCAACATCCATTCATGATAAAAACTCTCAACAAAATGGGTACAGAGGGCAAGTACCTCAACATAATAAAGGCCATCTATGATAAACCCACAGCCAACATTATACTTAACAGTGAGAAGCTGAAAGCTTTTCCTTTAAGATCGGGAACAAGACAAGGATACCCGCTCTCCCAGCTTTTATTCAACATAGTTCTGGAGGTCCTAGCCATGGCAATCAGAAAACACAAAGAAATAAAAGGCATCCAGATTGGCAAAGAACAAGTCAAACTGTCTCTTTTTGCAGATGACATGATATTGTACATAAAAAACCCCAAAGAATCCACTCCAAAACTACTAGATCTAATATCTGAATTTGGCAAAGTGGCAGGATACAAAATTAATACACAGAAATCTGTTGCATTCCTATACAGTAATGATGAACTAGCAGAAAGAGAAATCAGGAAAACAATTTCATTCACAATTGCATCAAAAAGAATAAAATACCTAGGAATAAACCTAACCAAGGAAGTGAAAGATCTATACCCTGAAAACTATAAGACACTCTTAAGACAAATTAAAGAGGACACTAATAAATGGAAATTCATCTTATGCTCTTGGCTAGGGAGAATTAATATTGTCAAAATGGCCATCCATCCTAAAGCAATCTACAGATTCAATGAAATCCCTATCAAAATACCTACAGCATTCTTCAATGAACTAGAGAAAATAGTTCTAAAATTCATATGGAATGACAAAAGACCCTGAATAGCCAAAGCAATCCTGAGAAGGAAGAATAAAGCAGGGGGAATTATGCTCCCTGTCTTCAAGCTGTCCTACAAAGCCACAGTAATCAAGACAATTTGGTACTGGCACAAGAACAGATCCATAGACCAGTGGAACAGAATAAAGAGCCCAGATATAAACCCATGCATATATGGTCAATTAATATACGACAAAGGAGACATGGACATACAATGGGGAAATGATGGCCTCTTCAACAGCTGTTGTTGGCAAAACTGGACAGCTACATGTAAGAGAATGAAACTGGATTATTGTCTCACCCCATACACAAAAGTAAACTCAAAATGGATCAAAGACCTGAGTGTAAGTAATGAAACCATAAAACTCTTGGAAAAAACATAGGCAAAACTCTCTTGGACATAAACATAAGCAACTTCTTCATGAACATATCTCCCTGGGCAAGGGAAACAAAAGCAAAAATGAACAAGTGGAACTATAGCAAACTAAAAAGCTTCTGTACAGCAAAGGACACCATCAGTAGAACAAAAAGACATCCTACAGTATGAGAGAATTCATATAATTCATACACCTGATAAGGGGTTGACATCCAAATTATATAGAGGCTCACACACCTCAACAAACAAAAAGCAAATAAGCCAATTAAAAAATGGGCAGAGGAGCTGAACAGACACTTCTCTAAAGAAGAAATTCAGATGGCCAACAAGCACATGAAAAGATGCTCCACATCGCTAATCATCGGAGAAATGCAAATTAAAACCACAATGAGATATCATCTCACACCAGTTAGGATGGCCACCATCCAAAAGACAAACAACAACAAATGTTGGCGAGGATGTGGAGAAAGGGGAACCCTTCTACACTGCTGGTGGGAATGCAAATTAGTTCAACCTTTGTGGAAAGCAGTATGGAGGTTCCTCAGAAAACTAAAAATAGAAATACCATTTGACCCAGGAATTCCATTCCTAGGAATTTACCCTAAGGATGTAGCACTCCAGTTTGAAAAACACAGATGCACCCCTATGTTTATCGCAGCACTATTTACAATAGCCAAAAAATGGAAGCAAGCTAAGTGTCCATCAGTAGATGAATGGATAAAGAAGAGGTGGTACATATACACAATGGAATATTATTCAGCCATAAGAAGAAAACAAATTCTACCATTTGCAACATGGATGGAGCTAGAGGGTATTATGCTCAGTGAAATAAGCCAGGTGGAGAAAGACAAGTATCAGATGATTTCACTCATCTGTGGAGCATAAGAACAAAGGAAAAACTGAAGGAACAAAACAGTAGCAGACTCACAGAACCCAAGAATGGATTAACAGTTACCAAAGGGAAAGGGACTGGGGAGGATGGGTGGGAAGGGAGGGATAAGAGGGAAAAAGGGGCATTACAATTAGCACACATAATGTAGCAGGTGGGGGGACACGGGAAAGGCAGTAATATACAGAGAGACAAGTGATGTTTCTATAGCATCTTACTATGCTGATGGACAGTGACTGTAATGGGGTATGTAGGGGGGACTTGATAATAGGGGGAGTCTAGTAACCATAATGTTGTTCAAGTAATTGTACATTAACGATATCCAAAAAAAAAAAAAAAGGTGCTCAAAAACAAACCATGCCTGTGATGTAGCTTGACGCCGAGGCCAGGTGGCCAAAATGCCCAGTGTGCCCACACATCTCGGATGTCTCAGAATCTCATCATGCTGGGTCATCTCGTGATCTTACAGCTAAGTGAAAGTCAGCATTTGGTGGTATGCCTTAGTTCTCTGCTCTGCTGGAGTCTAATGGCCAGACATTTTGATTTCAACAAGACTTTAGAAAAAAAAAAAATTTGGAGCAAGGAATAAAAGTGATGCACCACAGAATCTAATCAGGTTCGCTCTTTGGCTGTGACAGAGGTGACTGACAGGAAGTAAAAAAAACCCTGAAAGTGGTTCAGGAAGTAAAAGCAAGACTGGGCATGATTTTTAGGTGCTGACGTGAAGAAATGGGCTAACAGGCTAAGGTGAGAAATCGTTGTTTGGATCTGGTTTCCTTACTGCTCTTCCAAAACTCTAATGTATGAAAGTTCTTGGTGGATTTCACAGTACCTATGGAGAATTAAATAGCAGGTCTGAGGTGATATAAGATATCCAGTAAGATGTCTGAATGTTTACAAATCTTAGAGGATTTGTAATGTCAAATACTACATTTTTTGATTGTTATGTCAAATACTTTTAGAATGGGGGAAACCTCATCACTGCTATAGTTAGTGGGAAATAGGGCATGGGGCACTCTGCGCAGGGTTGATATTTGCTTCTCACAGTACTTCTCAGAGTGTGTTATCATTTAGGACATAGTAAATGTTTAGACTCTACTGCTCCAGCCAGCCCGATTCCTGAAATGGCCAAGTTTGTCCTTGGGCCCCCATTTCTCTCTTCCCTATCTTAGGTACTGGGGGCTCTCTGGCCAGCTTCCGGCCAGGACACAAATGGGCCTGAAAGTGTATTCTTGAATCTGCATGTTTTTAGGAAGTTTTTAATCCATGTAAACAATAGCCACAACAAACATGGAGGCATTTCAGTCATGAGCACTAAGCCAGTGGGGAAGAATATAGGATGCCCTTCAACAGTTCCTGCTCCCCTAACTATTAAGGGGCAGGGGAGTGGAGAAGCACTGCATAGGGCTGTGCTGTCTGGTTTTTAAAGGCAGACTTCCTTTATCTACAGAAGTGTTAATCACAAAAAAAGAAGATTTCCATGCAAAAGATTCCTTATTTGGTATCACTAGTTCTAGGCCTATACCTACAGCACACTCTCATGTCCATATTGGAGGAGGAAGTGGGGGTGGAGGAGGAGATTCAAAGTCTAGGAAATTTCTTCAAAGGGCTACTGTAAAAGGAACTATTTGTATGGGAAACTTCTTGTACAAAAGTTTGGGTAAGTCCTTCAGTAGGAGGAGGATAAGAATCAAGAATTTCTTAGGAAAGATGCTTTTGATATGAAGGTATAGTACCACATGAAGAGCAGCTAAAACTCCAAATTAATAAAGCAAGCAAACCCTACATCAGCTTTGCTTGAAGTACTACTTGGTTTTAATATTGCCAAATAACCAACAAGGAGACAGCATTACTTTTGGACCACACAACTTCAATATCAATATTTAGTGGTATTTCTAAAACCTAGTCTTTTCTAATTTAATTTTCTTTATCCTGTTCCTGTTCATAACTTTATTTATTTCTTTTTTGTATTAAGGTATCATTGATATACACTCTTACAAAGGCTTCACATGAAAAACAATGTGGTTACTACATTTACCCATATTATCGAGTCTCCCCCATATCCTATTGAAGTCATTGTCCATCAGTGTAGTAAGATGCCACAGAGTCACTACTTGTCTTTTCTGTGCCATAGTGTCTTCCCCCGACACACCATGTGTACTAATCATAATACCCCTCAATCCCCTTCTCCCTCCCTCCCCACCCGCCCTCCCCACCTCTCCCCCTTGGTAACCACTAGTCCCTTCTTGGAGTCTGTGAGTCAGCTGTTGTTTTGTTCCTTCAGTTTTGCTTCCTTGTTATACTCCACAAATGAGGGAAATCATTTGGTAATTGTCTTTCTCTGCCTGACTTATTTCACTGAGCATAATATTCTCTAGCTCCATTCATGTTGTTGCAAATGGTAGGATTTGTTTCTTATGGCTGAATAGTATTCCACTGTGTGTATGCACCACCTCTTCTTTACCCATTCATCTACTTATGGACACTTAGGTTGCTTCCATATCTTGACTATTGTAAATAGTGCTGCGATAAACATAGGGGTGAATATGTCTTTTTGAATCTGAGAAGTTGTTTTCTTTGGGTAAGTTCCTAAGAGTGGAATTCCTGGGTCAAATGGTAATTCTACTTTTAGTTTTTTGAGGAACCTCCATACTGCTTCCCACAATGGTTGAACTAGCTTACATTCCCACCAGCAGTGTAGGAGGGATCCCCTTTCTCTGCATCCTTTCCAGCATTTGTTGTTCTTAGTCTTTTCTATGTTGGCCATCCTAACTGGTGTGAGGTGATATCTCGTTGTGGTTTTAATTTGCATTTCCCTGATAATTAGTGATATGGAGCATCTTTTCATGCGACTGTTGGCCATCTGAATTTTTTCTTTGGAGAAGTGTCTGTTCATATACTCTGCCCATTTTTTTAACAGGGTTATTTGCTTTTTTGATGTTGAGGCATGTGAGTTCTTTATATATTTTGGATGTTAACCCCTTGTCTGATATGTTGTTTACAAATATATTCTCCCATACTGTTGGATGCCTTTTTGTTCTACTGATGGTGTCCTTTGCTGTACAGAAACTTTTTATCTTGATGTAGTCCCATTTGTTCATTTTTGCTTTTGTTTCCCTTGCCTGAGGAGATGCATTCAGGAAGAAGTTGCTCATTTTTATATTCAAGAGATTTTTGCCTATGCTCTTCTAAGAGTTTTATGGTTTCATGACTTACATTCAGGTCTTTGATTCATTTTGAGTTTACTCATAGCTTTATTTCTTAACTGTAAAAATATGCATGTTTTTATTTTGAAAGGGAATTCACTTTTCAAGTCAATGATGGGTTCAGGCACACCACAGGTAGTCTTGGGCTGCTAAATCTTTAGCCTGGAATTCAGAGGCTGAATCCCCAGGTTTGAGTTCCCCACTGCAAGAGAAGTTCTGCTCTCTCCTGACCAGCACCACCATGTGCTGTTTATTATAAACTGATGGACAAAGTGCCAGCTGACTCACGCATGCCTCAGCGAGTGAGTGAGTTAGTGAGTGACCCCTCAACAAAAGGAGGGACGGTTCCCACAGAAACCATGAGCAAACCAAAATGTCATTTCAGGTCCAGTTGTTCTGTTTCAAGATCAAGCTACAGTTTTAAGGGATGTGAACTATTTTCTTACTAGAAGACAGGGGTATCCTGAGAGCTAAGGAGAGTAGAAAAATGCTAAAAACCAAGAAATTATAAAGTATGAGGAGATTAGAGGAGATAAATTTTGGGATTAAAAGCTCTTAAAAAGCTCTTTTCCTGCAATTCATTTTCTAGCAGCATCTCCCTTAAGCAATTCTGTTTGTTTCAACCTCTCTGAAACACAATTTCAGGTTTGAGGTTCAGCAGCCCAAGGTTTCCCATTGTGCTTGATTTTTTGCTTCCTTAGACTTTTCCCCATAGACTTGAGGAGAAAACCAATTTGCATGCACTTTGGGTAAAGGGCAAAGATATAATGAATTATAAAGCTTGTTTAATATTAGTTATTGCAAATTCTTCCTTTATATGGGAAGCATAGCATGTCTAATTGATGTAGTGTACCCGAAACAAACAGGCCCAGGCCAAGGATGGAAGTGCTCAGAGCTGTGAGACCTGTGATGGCTTATGAAAGAGAGTAAGCCCAACACCAAAACCCATAATGTGCAAGGGGGACAGCAGAAGGGGTTAACGACAGTCATAAGGTCGTCTTCTGTTCTTATTTCCTTAATTCTAGAAACAGATGTAAACATCATTTTTGATCTATTCTTAGGAGAGATTTACAAAGAGAGGATCTAAAGACAAAGGCATCAAAGCAGCAGCTATACCTGACTCAAGGATGATTAAATTGCTCCACCACAAGCTCGAAGACTGGGCATAAAAACTTGAAAAAGAGATTCCTCTAATGTTATGCTTTCGTTTAACATTATCCATTAGGGACTGAAAAGTATAGGCCAAGCAGCAACTCTCTCAGGGGAAATGTCCTACTGGGTAGAAATCCAATACATATTTTACCTGGGAGATTGGCTAAAACGCATTCTTAGAGCACAAATATCCCTGACAGTGAGGAGATGAAGCATTTCTGCAGCCTCTGCTTTCTTGTCCCTCAGCAGCCGTGAAGAAGGACACTCACTCACACCAGTGAGAGGGGAGGGCCTGGTGCTATCCTCCCTGACACTGTGCACCCCACTGCTGAGCATAATCTTTTGATATAAAGATTTAATCTAAAAGCACCACAGAAGGATGTTATGTGGATAGGGGTCACCTTCAATGTGAGAAAAGTAGTCCCCCCAAAATGAGACTAAAACTTGAAGGAGGCAGAGCAACAGAGAATCTTCTAAATCTACTACAAATATAATATCACAAGGTTTTTGGAAAACTCAAAGCTATTATTACCAAGCAAACATATGCTGTCAAATACAATTATGACTATCAGTCAAGGAAACACATCTATCTTCTCTTTCTGCTTTGCTCCTTCTTCATCATCACCACCACTTACTTAGTACGTTTAATGATATATTTTAAATGAGGGTAGACATCACTGAAGTTCTAAAAAAAGTGAATGCTGTCACTAAAAACTTGTCACCTTCACTCTTTACTGTGTTAAATAAGCTGGGGAATAAAAATCTAGCAACATGTTCTAGGCAAAAGGAATATCAATTACATTAGTGAAAATCATCTATAATTAAAATTAGTCGAATTTATTTTGGTAAACTCTAGGCAATAACTAGTAGAGCTAAAGATGCATATACTCTATGACCCAGAAATTCCAATCCTGTGTCTACACAACAGAAACGAGGGCTACATCCATTCTGCTGCCTGAAGCAAGCAAAAATGAACAAAATATATGGAACAAAAAAATGACAGTGACCCCTGAGTGATGGGAAATGAGGTGATCCCTGTGATTGCCACAGTTTACTGATTTGAGCATCTTCCAGGCTGTGGTGCAAGGGGAGGAATCTAGATAGGGACTGGCAGACTCCCTGAGTGAGAGCCAGAGCTGAAACTTTGAGGGATGGTGGAGAGGTTCATTATTTTGATTCTGGTGATGATTTCAATGTAAAAACTTATCAGACTGTACTATTCAAATGTGATGACTCCTTCATGTCAATTATATCTCAATAAAGCTGTTAGAAAACCCACAAAACTAATCTGTGACAATTGTGGTCAAAATAGAGATGACCTTCGATGGAAGTACAAGGGAGCTTTCTGGGATGCTGGAAAGGTTCTGTATGATATTTATATGGGTTTATACACATGGAAAAGGCTCATTGAATTGTACACTTAAGATTTGTATACCTTACAATTCATAAGTTATACCTCAAGTAAACCAATAATAGTAATAATAATAATGATGCTGATGATGGCAGGTCTGAGAACTGCTGCCAGTCTGAAATCACCAGCCCTGACAGGTGTATCTCAGCACTTGCCCCACCCGGTACATTCAAACTTACTATCGGTAATAGAATCACACTTCCTACCATCTTCTCCACAGAGAAAAAAATGTGTAAACCTGGAAATTTTCTTAGGCTGGGCTGCTATAAAAAAGCATCAGAGACTGGGAGTTTTATGCACAACAGTTTTATTCCCACAGTTCTGGAGACTGGGAAGCCTAAGATCAAGGCACTGGTAGCTCTGCGTTTGGTGAGATCCCACTTCCTGGTTCACAGTTGAATTCTCTCTGCATCACTGCATGGCAGAATGGAGGAGGGAGCTCTCCTGGATCTCTGTTGCATGTAAGGGTACTAATCTTACTCATGAGGGGTTCCACACTCATGACCTCATCACCTCTCAAAGGCCCCACCTCCTAATACCATCACAATGGGGTTTAGGATTTCAACATCTGAATTTGGCGGGGGGAGAGGGGGACATAAATATAACAGAAGTGAATTTATTCACTGCAATTATGATACTCACTTTAATAAAAATCTACATGTGGGACTTGAAAGTATATCCTATTTTCAAAGTTTTCCAGTTGGGTTTACAACAAACCTTTTGGGCACAACAGTTAGTGGCTAAAGCTCAAAGGTGAAAAAGAACTTGACATGTTTCAAGGAGGAGAAAGACCACCAGGGTGGCAAAACACTGAGGAAAGAATGAATGAGGTCATGGACACAAGCAAGTGCCAGACAATGAAGGCCCCGGGGTACAAGGCTTTGTAAGCATGAAGTAGGAGTGTAATGGATCTGATTTACATTTTTAAGAATACTGGCCAATTGCTGTAGAGCAAATAGGTCATGGTGGGAGTGTGAATGGAAACAGAGAAACCAGTTACAAAGTTCTACTGCAGTAGTCCAGGGGAGAGGTAACTGTGGCTTAGACCACATGGCAATAGCAGAGATAGAGAGAAAAAGGGTCAGTCTGTCCTACCTCCATGGCTGTTGATCCCCCAGAAGAAATCCTCAAGGTCAGTCACTAAGTCCCAGTCATCTTTGTACCCTTAATGCCTTGTGTATGGTAGGCCTTTGTTTATTGAACATCACACTTTTGCATGTCAGAATAAAGATCACTCTCTGATTTGTCCTTTTATTTATCTGTATTTGCTATCTCACCTACCAGATTATAAATGCCCTGAGACTGGAAGGTTATGTCTTTGCATACTTCCAAGCACCTGGCAGGGTTTCCTACTCAGGATCCTAATTCCAATATGCATCACATGGAATATCCTGATTCTTACCAGAAATAATCAAGGATTTGCTGCATGTACTGATGATTGTGGGGTTAGCATTACCTCACCCACCCTACTCTCTTTTTGGCCATGTCTGTTTTCCTATCTGGGGTCATTCAGGTCAATTTGAGGAAACGAAAAAAAAAAAGAAGAAATAACACATGACTACAAATCCTGACAGGTGGTAAAGAAAGCCAGTGACTTCTCTGCAGATTCCAAGGTGGAATACATTGTTATGTACTTCATTAGTACTTGTGTAACAGTGAGGAATCATTTCCGAATGCCACTTATGTTAAATGAGTCCTTCCTAAAAAAAGCTCTGGGGATCTTTCAACAGCACAGCCTTGAAGATTCAGAACAAAAGGAGTAAAATACCTGGTCCTCTGGTACTGAAAGACTGGATATATGCTCAGCTTTCTCTATCCAATTCTCCACTGACAATTTCCACATAAATCAGAGGATAATTGGAGAATAAGCTGTCTTAAAGAGAGGAGGCATAACTATTGATACATTAACTGTTCTCAAAACTCAGCTGGTCATGATGTCTGTAGGCCTCCACTTGCTTGTCCCATGGTATCTTTCCTCACTTTCCTCGACCAGAGGCTGTTCTGATAGGGCCAATCTGAATCAGGAAGCAGTCACCGTACTGGCCCATTACTCTGTGCCTGAGAGGAGCTGCTATGCTCAGTAAAAATGCTGAAATGTAGTCACTAAACTCTGTTCTCATGGGGCTCAGGGATACAGCTGAGTGCTTACCCAGCCCTCTGATGTGCACACCACTCAGTGTAGTTCCTCAGTTTCACCAGATGTCACTGTGTGTCTTCTACTAAGAAAGTAAAGACATTGTATTTAAAAAAATGAATAGCAGGAGCAAGCATTATGGATTGGTATGGCTTGTGTTAAACAGAAAATACATTTATTGGTATGATCATGCATGCCAGTAAGTGGATGTTTGAATTTTCAAATGCTTTGTATGAAATTAATTTGATACCAAAATCAATCTACTTTGAGAAATCACCAATTTCGCACTGTGAGGTAACCTTGACTAGTTTTAAAGTTAAACTTAGTACTTATAACCAGGGGCCAATATGTGAATTCCTTAGACCAACAAAATATTAAAAACCATAATTCTTGTTGGATTCTTCCAAAGCAATGTTTTGCATTCTTTTAACATGCAAGCTGAAGTTCTGCTTGGTTTGCTACACCAACTTGATATAACTAACGCTCACTTAACCGACTTTACATGTATGGTTTGTGCTTCTGCCTATACAATAAAGGTCATACAGAATTATAGAGTTGGAAGTTGTCTCGAAAGGTTTACTCTCCATCCATGTCTTGCCTTTGGGTGTTACTTTCCCAACTACTTAATTTAGATTACTTTTCCAACTTCTTTTACTTCCATAATAATAATTTACAACTCACCTTAACAGTTAAAAAGCTTCATGATGAGAAACTCTCCTTTTAGGTTTTAATTAAAGCTATTTGCATTTCACATTCTTGAAAGTCATCATTTAATTGGTCTCCAGCTTTCTCCTAGTTAAACCATCCCAGTTCCTTCTGCCTTCCCAGATAGATCTTTTTAAATTACCACCTCTCGTGGGGCTCCAGAGACCCCAGCCACCTTTTTAGCCATAGAGCCAGAGCTAAGTAGAATAACTTAAAATGGTGAGAACAATACAAGTTCACATTCAGCTCTGGACAGCCATGGATTCCTATCTGGTATTTTTTAAAGCCACGATGCTGCATGCTTATGGTCATCTAATTATGTACTGTGGGGACTTATATAGCCATTGTTTGGCCACATCTCAAAGAGATTAAAATTTTAATTGACATTTTGAACTTATTTTGTCTCTATAAACCACTCCAGTATTTTGCATCCATTATATCCGTTTTTGCCATATTTCCTATGGTAAGCATATGAGTCCATGTTGAACTCCTCAAGGAGGTGAAGCTATTTCCTATCCTCACTAAAGAATTTTAGACTGTACAGGCAAAGCTTCTGTGTCTGTCCCTTACCCAGTCCCGTTCCCAACCAAAGTACAGTGGTGAATCTAGCCAACTTCCCTGAACATTGATCACCAGTACTGAATATCTGTTGAATGAATGATATGAATATCAGAAGATGGGGTTGTGGAAGTGGGAGGATGGCATTAAAAATAAAAAGTTACAAAGTGAAAGGTCTGCATGAAGTCTATAAACCGTGTAGGTATAATTGGTACTTTGCTGTGGTTAGGACAACTGCTGTGGAGAAGATGATATGAGCTGCAGGTCTTTTTCTGTCAAACCATACATCAGGAATGTGCCAGATGATGATGTGAGGGGTCCCGATGTCACCACAACCCTCACAATGCAGCAACCAGCTGAATATTTACTATCTGCAAAAGCAAACAATGAAAGAACTCATCTCCAGCACGTGGGCCATTGTACTGTGCAGCTGCTTTGCCACCAAGTCTTGCTACTGGATGGTGCTTGGAAGGTGTGCGATACGACTGGACCACATTTCCTAAGGAGATCACTAACTCAGAAACTCTGATGTCTCCTGTAACATAAGTTCTAGTCCACTCAAACATCATCGCCTGGGACCACGGACTCAAAATAGTTATCTTGCTCATCAGAGGTAGTCGCTTTGTAAGAAGCTGCCTCTTTGGGACAGGTGAAGTAACACAGGCGTTACCTCTGCCTGAGGGTCATTACCTACAACCTGGTGCCTCTTCCTGGCTCCACTAATTGTGAAAGGGATCAACTTCCTTGTTTCTTCAAACATCCTTATGGAGGTTCAAACTTGTGCCAATTTTTCTCCACCTGGCTTCATAGGCCAAGATCTCTATGGCCAACAGGTCCATCCTTAACTAGCCTTCAGCATACCTGAGGCACTGAGAGGTACTGGCATTTCTGTGAAGTGGGAAATTTTCTCCAGGGACTAGCAATATTAAATAAACAGAGAAGCTAAACCATGCCAAGATTCTGACAAAGATTCACTTCTTCAAACTCAAATTTTAGTCTATCAACAGATCCACAAACTCCTGAACTCTCTTAGGTGCTGTGATTTTATACCTATTATATGTATGGTTTTACACCTTTTGTATGATTTTAATACTGAATAGATGTACCTCTACCTCCACATATTATACCATGATAATATATGATGCTGGGCATCACAGTTTGGAGTTCCAAGGTGCTTGTGACCCTGGATAGCACAGATTACTCAGGCCATCACAAAGCCATGGTCACTCGTGAAGCTGTGCCAATTCTAAGCAGACTCTGAGGAAGTGACTAACACACATCACGAAGGCCACTTTAAGATCTTCTGTTTCAAGGGTAGAATTAAAACTGATGTCCCATGTGCTTCCTCTGCTAAGGAGGTCAATGATGTCACTGAGAGGTCTATAGTGAGAAGCCAGTGTCCACCTAGGATGTGTTGCACAGGCTACCCTCTGGATGCCAGGCCATTGTCTCTAGTTCCTCATGGTTAGAAAGAAGTCTGTGCAAATGGCTCTGGGTGCCAGTACTGCCCATCAGTGCCAATCATCTCATTACACGTAGCTAATACTATCCTATTTTTACCTAATGTGTAAAACTACTCAGAAACCCTGGTAATTCAAGTCTAAATTACAGAAACTTATTTTTAGAAAGATAAATGTTTGATTCTTCAAGTAACAGATACAGAGGATCTAGTGTACCTGGTTACTGAATGCTCAGCTGGTCCCCACCTATCTATCTGGCTTCACTCTCTATTTGACCCTCTAAGACCGAATTCACCAGGGACTTGGCACCTCAGCCTAGTCCACTCCAAATGCCTCTGCTCCCTGTGACTCTCATCCTGGGATGTCTTTATGGCCACCACTTGCAAATCTAAATTGTGCCCACCTTTCACAGGCTAATTCCAGATTCTTCCTCTGACATAAGACTTTCCTTGGCAGTCCAGCCCAAACATCTACAATATTTCCCTATAAGACCTCATTTTAGAGTTTTGCTGTACTGAATCTAATTCAGGAACACAAAGGAAATATGCTGTTTGCAAGCAAATAATCAGTCCTAAACTGCCAGGTGTTTTTTAGTAAAATAGGCTAAACTGTTTTTAAAATATCTTTCCATTCTATTAATTTGCTTGGGAAGCATTTTTTCCCCCATAGGTAGTGCAAAGCAAAGCTGCAGCCAAGTATGACTTTTATCAAACATTCTAAAGTCACAATTCATGAGGCTCCCTCAAAATATTCCCTGATATTGTTGCAGTAGGATCTTGTTGTTGATTAGTTTTTTGGCAGTCTAGGCAAAACAGGATACAGTTCCTGCTTCTTAAGGGTTTTCAGGTTACATTTAGATGAAAAAAAAAATCAAGCAAGACATGGTAATGACATTTCAGTGTCAGCGGACAGCTCAACAGGCCAGAGAGCCAGGGTGGTTTTCACAGGAGGCAAGCTCGAAGGGGAGATGAGAAGAAAGAAGAAATGGAATCCCTCAGAGACGAGGGGTGCACTCTTAGGAGCGTCAGTTTCTTGAGGGCAAGAATGGTGAAAAAGTCACATTTCCAGGGGGCAGAGAGTAAAGGTGGAAACGACCATAATGTGATTGGCTTGGGATTCTGATAAAATGCACAGATGAGAACAGTGACTGCTATGCCTGGAGGCAAGCCATTGGAGTGTCCCCGGAGAAGAAAGTCCAGTAAAGGTCGCTGCCCTCTGCACGCCCCTTTAGTGTTTGCTCCTCTGTGCCGCACCATAACCACTACCCTTCTCCCTTCTTCTTGGGGCTCCTTTGGAAGGAGGTTTATTCTGCAGATAAAAGTCCATCTCATTCTTCCCTGACTGTTGGGAACAATGAGGGAAGACTCGTAGGGACAGTGGCCAAATGAACAGACACAGCCGTATCCACCTGGACTCCTGTGTGTACTCTGTTCTAGGACAGCACGTCTAACAATCCATAGATCATCACACACGCCTCAGAGAGCAGAGATGCCTGTTCTTGCTGAAGTGCAGGTGCCCAAGATCTCCACTGTCAATTCTGCTGCCCTATAAATGAGATAAGGGAAGTATTTATAGGATTGTAAACTATGATTAGCATACACTGAGCCCTCCAATGGGAACTTCGTATCTTAAGTAATGGCAATTCTTAAGACAGAGAGAGGAAAAAAGCCCTGCTTTGTCATTGGTAAAATGCTCATTTCTTCTCTCCTCTTTTTGAGGATGCAAGGAAGATTTGCTGGCCAGTGGTCTAAACTGAGGGGGCAGGCTCCAGGCTGTATATCAAAGCCAGGTGTGAGGGGGACTCAGACCCTGATGTCCAGTGCTTATGCCATGGTGTCAGATTTGTGTTACAATGGAATCTGTTCTGTTACTAGTCTCCATTTCTGGTTTTCCATAGAGTGTTGTTCAGGCATGTTCAAAAGAGAATTGTCAAAATCCTTGCCCCAGTTCCACCCACAGACACACACCACATTATGCCATAGGCTTCTTGTCATTTACATCATCTTGACCATGATGTTTGAAAGGCTTTGAAGAAACATAGCCAGGACCCAAATTTGCTCATAATGAAAACAAGCTGTGTTCACCAAGATCTAAGCCAAGTAGAAAGCTAGTATGGTCCACGCACTGTCATGGGTGGGAGAGCATCTTAATTGAAAGAGTACAGCTATTCAAATGGATATTTTTCAGATATGAGAAATGAGTTCCTTACTGAGACAACAAAGTAAAAGAAAATTTATGTGAAAATGCATAACGTATTTCCTGCTGGGAGCCTTAGACAGGTCCTTTAAAGAACCACAGCTCAACCTGCTGTCTCCTGAAAGGGAGGTAATGCTCCTTCCTGACACCTTGGCAGAAGGACATGCTCTTTAAAATGGCTCTCCAGAGGAGGCTAACATTCCTGCATCGAATCTCCCTGCAGTTCTTTACCTGCCTCATCATGGACTAAAACACCAGCTCAGGATTTGGCCTAGAAACAGCACGATCCCCTCTGTGAAGAAGTTGCCCTACATGGGGAGTGAACCTTGTGTCCATTAGCACTGACTGGAGCTCCCTGAATCCCAGAAATGCCTCTAAGGGGAAGCAGCCACAGAGAGCGAGTGCAGGTCTAGGTGTCGGGGAGATGTGGCTCTCAGAATATGACCTCCCTGTAAGGGCATTTTAGGGTGTCAGTCTCACCATTTCTAGGATTAAATGTGACTACATGGATGCTATGAACTCCTAGCTTGGATACTCTATATGTCTCTCTGAGACACATAAATGCATGCCACGTGTGGTGATGCCCATTCCCTCAAGTCTAGATAATGAGAAACAAACACAGAAAACCATTTTACAGATAAAAATAGTAAGTTGTGTTTTCCAAATAAAAGCAGAAAATGTAAAATACCTATTCATTTTAAATGTTGAACACACAAAGAATATCTTTAATTCCTTCTACCCATTGTTCTAGACTCTTCAAGAATTCTTAATCAAAGAGACTGTCAGCCCTGCCATCTCACTCTGCAGGGTTGATGAACTATTGGGGTAAGGGGTGCTGAAGGGAGGCCTCTTGGCAGCAAGGGAACTTCATGGTATGAGAAAACCATTCTTTTGTTCATAACTTTCCTAAATTCCCCTAGAGGGAAGCATGGCTAAATATGAGACATTTATGTAAATTTTCCATTTCACTTAAGAATTTAAACTGCCAACACTTGGGTCATAAAGCAGTGTGACTATTCTATTCTGGAAAAATCTGAAGGCACAAATAACATTCACTCAACAAATATTTGAGGGGTGGAAATAAGGATAGGGTGATTCAGTGCAGCCCTATGCCTCAGGGAGTTTGCATTTTATTTTATTTTGTATTAAGGTAGCCTTGATATACATCTTATGAAGGTTTCACATGAGCAACATTGTGGTTACTACATTCACCCTTATTATCAAGTCCCTCCCTCCACACCCCATTGCAGTCACTGTTCATCAGCGTAGTAAGATGCTATAGAGTCACTACTTGTCTTCTTTGTGTTATAATGCTTTCCCATGACCCCCCTACATTATGTGTGCTAATCATAATGACCCTCAATTCCCTTCTCCCTCCCTTCCCACCCCCTTCCCTTTGGTAACCACTCTCTTCTTGGAGTCTGTGAGTCTGCTGCTGTTCTGTTCTTTCAGTTTTGCTTTGTTGTTATACTCCCCAGGGAGTTTGCATTTTAGAAGAGAAATGACAAGTCTGTAAGTGCTAAAATACAAGGCAGAATATGGTAAATACCACGATGTATATTTCTTACCATGAGCAGGTGTATATACAGGCGCTGGAGGAGGAAGAGAACATTGGTTGAATGGAGTGAGGAGGTGGTGTGAGAGAGTGGTTTCTAGCAGATGCAGGACCGCTTCTTTATAAAAGAAGTGCCATCTGAGCTGTAGCTGGAAGGATAGGTAGAGCTTATAAGGTTCAAGGCAAGAGAAGTAGAGCAGATCTGATTTGCCCCTCAAACCATCCTTGTGTTTCCATAACTAAAGAGATATGCCTTAGTGACTGGGAAGGGCCAGTTTGCAAGCACAGAAATAAGGCCACCCAGAGAGCAGCTGATTTCTTTTAGATTACCTTGGCCTGGTATGAATCTTAAGACAACCCAATCAAGAATCCTGGATACTCCTCTATGTTCAAACTCAATGTTTAGGAAGTAATTTTGTTAAATACATATTCATATTCAAAAGCAGAACTCCAAGCTTCCTGGTCTTGCTTCCTGGCTTCAATACAAAGGCACTATTATTTTCTTGAAAAGGAAATTATTCCAGTGCCCCTGCCCAGGATCCAGTGACTCCTGCTTGCCCTCAGTTTTCTTCCTCTTCTTGAAAAGACACCTACAATTATAACTCATGCAAGTTAGGGACAGCACACAGGATTTGGTGCAGAAGCAGCAATGATGTGCTAATGTTCTGTCTAAACTGTGGGAACAATGTTTCTGAGTGAGAATACTTGACATCTGACTTCCTTTGAGATCTACCATCCATGAACACTTCAGCTGCAGGGCTAGGGTCAGCTCATTCTAACGTGTCAGTCAAGAGTCTAAAGTTGGTAGTTGGGCATTTAATTAGAATGTGGAGGCATTTCCTGGATTTTAACAGCTTCAACAGGTAATGTTTAAGCACACAAAAAATCAGAGCGAGGATAGATCAGATGCAAATGGAGTGAATGGATTTTGGCACTATACTTTAACCAGTGTTTTGAGCTGAAGATGCTGAGCATGGCTGGTTTTCCTAAATTTTCTTATATGCCAGGATTGTCAAAATATTTTACTTTTTAAGCTTAGCTTCCTGTCTCACAAAACTCCACTTAAAAGTGTTTGGTTCAGTTCAGTAGGTATATATTTGGCCTAATACGCAACCAGTATCACGTATGCCTTTAGGGACCACCAAGTCTGTTTTCTGTGAACATGCCATAGTTAAACAGCAAAGAGTGTATTGGAACCTGGTCATACTGGGGCATCCAGAAGACAGCCAGCTCAGACGTCTGTCTATTGAATGGACGGCCCTTATGATGCCTATAACCAAAGGCCTCAAAGCCATTTATAATGACTGCCAGTGCCTGTTGACTTCTTCTTCTTTTCTAAATTTACTTATTTTCAAGAGGCAATAACATTCACATAATTCAAAGAAGAGTAACATTGAGACATTATACTTCCACTTGTGTCCATCTACTCCATACCTTCCCACCTCCCCAGCCCTCTTGTCTGACTCAAATTTGTTAATGGTTTTCTCTTTAGGAGCTGGTCTGCCATCTGCTAATGTGGATTCACACAAGCACCATAAACTAGTAAGGGGCCTATTATGCCTGTGCTCATTCTTACTGACATGAAACTGTGAGCAGAGAAGAATATCTATAAAAGTACATCGGACCTAAAATTCTCACTGTACCGTTTGACCAGAATGTCCACATTGCTCAGTTCTTAAATTGATAAGGATCAGAAAGATGACTGAAGTCTATAAAAGGATAAAAGCATGTGAACTCTAAAAACAGAAAACAATAAAAAACTAGAGCCAAGTAAAGTTACACCCCAGGAGCCATGCCATTTGTAGTAAGCTAGAAAAAATTCTCCTTTTAAAGAAAAGGGGGTAATTCCCATCTTGTCAGTTCATTATCCCCATGAAATAATTAGTAATTACATATTACATAGAAAATAATATGCAAGATTGGTTGTCATGACTGTTTTTGTCTTCTCTCTATAGCCTTTATATGTAATGTGAAAAGAAGTCTTCCTTCTTATAAAGAAAGAATAAGGACAGAGTAAAAGTTCTGTGCCCAAATGCTCTTTCTGTAATCCACTTTCATATTCGAATAAATACTGAGTATCAAGATAATATTGATCAAAAAAAAAAAATCTCCTGCCCTCTTCCTTATTCCAGGCTGGCTCTCAGCTCTGAATCAGTATTTCTTTTCATTCTCACTCCATGATCTCATCTGCTACA